>NC_137117.1:15182044-15722044 GCF_949357685.1 Gobio gobio | reverse complement strand
TATAAATGATCATTTTCAAACTACTGTTTAAACAGAAATGTCTAAAAACTAAAGTCAACCCATAACAATCGACCCTAACCACAACATTTCAAACATTTTTCTTTGGATCCATTAGCTGTTAGGCAGAAATGGATGTCTTTGTCAGATTAGATTAGTGATCATTTTGTAGTGTTCTCAACTGCTGTGGCAGTTGCTGAAATGGTCAGTGGGGGACACCGGGGGTGCTGTGAGGGGGGGTTGATGTACGACTGGCTTCCTACCGCTCTCTCTTGCTCTGCCTGCCATTCACTGCCCCACGACCACGAAAGCATTTCCTGCTATTGTCCTGCTGGGGGATGTGTTTTTTCAGCATATCAAGCACAAACCAGCGAAATATTTTTTTTCCCCATTTAGACTTCCAGAACTTTGAAAAGATTCTCTTGAAAAACTGTGGAAAACAAAAACTTCCAGAGGCCCCAGGGCCTCAACTTTATCTGTTCAGATAAGAGCAAAGTAGTCAATCCACGCACATCTAAATAATCCACAGTTGAACTGTGGTGTTTATTGTGGAGAGCATAAATCTTTATTTTATTTATTTATTTGTGAAGAGACACCCTTCAGCAAGAACCTAAATTCATAATCATAAAACACTTTTTTGTTAATACAGTTGGACTGAGTCATGCAAATTATTTATCAAAGATGTTAATCATATTATATATATATATATATATATATATATATATATATATATATATATATATATATATATATATATATATATATATATATATATATATATATAGGCCTGTCACGATAACTACTTTTTGTATATCATCCCAGAAATAATTGCGATAAACGATATTATTGTCATTTTAAGACTATTTTATGCCACTGAATAATATATCCTAATATAACAGCATAATAATGCAAGTAGACCTACACACTTTCAAATGACAACCTTTTAATTCTTTAGCTCATGGAAATTAAGGGTAAAAATATATTATTGAATAAAAATTGAATAAATAGTAAATAAACATTTTCCCTTGTGAAGCGGCTTTAACACTCGTCATTCTGCTTTGACGGAACAGGGGATTGTGGCTTTGAAATCGAGTCCATTTGGGCTTATTCTTCCAAACTGTCAGTAGTTGTCAGGAAAACGTCTCAGGTTACTTGCATAACCTATGTTCTCTGAGTAGGGAACGAGACGCTGAGTCACTTTATGACGTAATGGGACGCCCTCTGGGTGTGCCGATTGTCTGAGGCCCTTATAGAATCACGCCAATTGATTGGCTGATGGCGCGCGTGCCGCCCCCTTTGATGTTGTCACTCTTATACTGCTCCATCTGCTCCTCATATTTCTCTGCCGAAAAGGAAGGCCTGTCGGCAGCGCGAGGAGCTTTGCAGCATACGCAGCGTCTCGTTCCCTACTCAGAGAACATAGGTTACGCAAGTAACCTGAGACGTTCTCTTTCATAGGTTCACTCGACGCTGCGTCACTTTATGACGTAATGGGAACGATATACCAAACACGCCAAGCTAAAGCGCTGCCGTATCTGGCTCAAAGAACACCAGATAACCTGACTAGGTTAAACAGACAGGACATGCGAACCCAGAGCCATGTCGAGATCCAAACTATAGAATCTCACAAAAGTGTGCGGAGAGGACCAACCTGCCGCCACACAAATATCTTCCAAAAGAGCCCCTCTAAAAAGTGCTTGAGAGGAACACCTCTGGTAGAATGCGCTCTAATATCAAGAGGTGAAGGTAAACCACACACCTCATAAGCCAGGTAAATGGCCTCTGTCACCCAATGGGAAAACCTTTGCTTCGATGCGGCAAGCCCGAGGCGGCCAGTACCGAAGCACACCAAGAGCTGGTTAGATTTCCTCCAACCGTCAGAACGGTCTACATAGCACTTCAACGCTCGAACAGGGCAGAGCAAATGAAGTTTCTCGTCTTCCTCCGAGTCAAAAGGAGGGGGGGTGAAAGGAGTGAAGAATGATAACCTGAGAGCAAAATGATTTTTCGTGAACAAAACTTTGGGCACATAACCCGGCCTAGGTCTTAAGGTAACCTTGACTAGGCCAGGAGCAAAATCCATACAGGACCCGTTAACAAAGAGGGCCTGTAGATCGCCCACTCGTTTCAAAGAGGACAGTGCTAACAAAAGAGTAACCTTGAGAGTCAGAATTCGCTCAGGAGCTGACTCCAAGGGCTCAAATGGAGCCAATGTTAGCCCTTCAAGGACCACGGAGAAGTCCCAAGAGAAAATACATGGGGAGCGTGCTGGTCTCAGGCGCCTAACCCCTCGCATGAAAGATGAAACCAGTCTATGTTTGCCTAGGGGGACTTCGTCCGACTCCCTACAGGCAGCGATAGCTGCGACATAGACCCGAAGGGTGGTAGCCGCTGCTCCAGCGGCAAACTTTTCTTGCAGGAACTCCAGAACTGGACCCACCAGGCAGTTAACTGGGTCCACCACATGGGAAGAGCACCATGACTCAAAATACCCTCCACTTGGAGGAATAGAGCCTCCTAATGGAGGGAGCTTTAGCACTCGCAATAGTCTCCTGAACATCGGTAGGAAGACCAGTATCCAGCGCTACTGGCCCTTGATGGGCCATACCCACAACTTCCAAATTTACGGGTGAGGATGCCAAATCATGCCCTGAAGCCGGGACAATAGGTCCTCTCTGATCGGGATTTCCCAGGGGGGAGAATCCAGGAGGAGAACCATCTCAGAGAACCAAGCCTGGGACGGCCAGAGTGGAGCCACCAGCAGGAGGCTGACTCCACTCTCTCTCACCCTGCACAGAACCGCCGGAATCAGATGATGGGCGGGAACGCATAGTGTTTCAGATTGGGCCGTGGATGCGCGAACGCATCTATCCCCAATGAGGCTGGGGAACTCAGAGAGAACCAGAGTAGGCACTGGGACGACTCCTTCGAGGCAAAAAGGTCCACCTCCGCTTTTCTGAACACCGCCCAAATCTGAGATACAGTTTGAGGGTTCAGCATCCATTCCCCTGACCTGAGCTTCTGCCTCGACAGGTAATCTGCTGCGAGGTTCAAGACTCCGGGTACATGGACTGCTCTCAGGGACATAAGTTTGTCCTGAGACCACAGGGGGAGACAGCGCGCATGCCTGTCCAGGGTGCGTGACCGTGATCCCCCTTGGCGATTCACATGAGACACCACCGCCATGTTTTCCGTCCTGACAATGACATGATGTCCCATGAGGGAGGGGAGAAAGTGCTGAAGGGCCAGGGACACAGCTCTCATCTCTAGGCAGTTTATGTGCCAAGAGAGAGCTTCCCCTTTCCAGACCCCGCATGCCGGTCTGCCCTCGAATACCGCACCCCAGCCGGTTAGAGAGGTGTCCGTCGTGACCATTTGGCGACGGAAAACAGCCCCCATACTGACCCCCTTCCGAAGAAAGATAGGGTCCCGCCATACTGATAGGGCACGGAAGCAGCCGCGCGACACCTTCAATAGGCGAAGGGCCGATCCTGTTGACCGAGCCCTTGAGCGTTTCATCCACCAAAGGAAGGGTCTCATGTGGAGCAGTCCCAGGGGAGCGCCGGGGAAGCTGCGGCCATGAGATTCAGGAGCCTGCGACATGTACTCACAGAAAACATGATGGCCGAGCCTGAAGCGGGCCAAACATGTTACAATACTGGAAAACCGAGCAGGGGCCAAGCGGGCCTACATCGGAACGGAATCCAGATGAACTCCTAAGAAGGTGGTCTGCTGAGTTGGGGTGAGAACACTCCTGTCGGTGTTCACTCTCAAACCAAGAGACTGAACGTGCCGAAGAACGACATCTCTGTGGTGAGTCACCAACTTCCTGGAGTGGGCCAGAATGAGCCAATCATCCAGGTAATTGAGAATACGGATGCCCTGGAGCCTCAGCGGGGCCAGAGCAGCATCCATACACTTCGTGGATATCCTCGGTGCCAGGGCGAGGCCGAAGGGAAGGAATTTGTATTGCTAAGCCCTCCCCTCGAAGGCAAATCTGAGAAACTTCCTGTGTCGTCTGACGACCTGAATATGGAAGTATGCATCTTTCAGGTCTATCATAACGAACCAGTCCTCCGCACGTATCTGTGACAAAATAGCCTTGAGTGTTAGCATCTTGAACTTCCCTCTGTAGAGGGCGAAGTTCAGACGACGAAGGTCCAAAATGGGACGCAATCTGCCGTCCTTCTTTGGAACCAGGAAATAGCGGCTGAAGAAGCCACATTTCTCTTCTGCTAATGTAACCTCCTCTATCGCCCCCTTGAGGAGAAATAAGTTCTTGTTGTAGCACAGAAGCCTCTGAGGCGCTGTTTACTACAGTTTAAATGACCCCGTCGAAGCGAGGGGGGTTGCGACAAAACTGGGGTGTGTAATCGTACTGAATTGTGCGGAGGACCCAGGATGATATCCCTGGCAGAAGCTTCCACTCATGGGAGAAATGTGACACAGGGAGTGGGGTGTTGAGGTGCGGTGGACATACCTGAGATAGGGTGTCGAGCTAAACCTCTAAGGAAAGCGTGGCCATCCGCGAAGGGGAGCACGTGGCGTCCTGGCGCGGAGTGGGAGATGTCACAGCCAGAGTGGGAAGACTGGGTCGCTCTGTTTCCCGGAGAAGACCGAATGTGTCTCCGTCTGAACGAGCGACGGATGGTGAGCCAATCAGACGTGAGGGGAGAAGGCAAAAGGCGTCTCCTTCCTTCAGCGCCGGAAAAAGGCGAGGGTCGGGCCAGTTCTGTACTTCGAAGCGTGCTGGCGGCGAAAGTAACAGAGCCAGATAAGGAGAGCTGGTGAGAGGCGGGCAGAGACGCTTGCGCGGTCTGACCCAGCTTCGGACGTGTGCTGAAGCTCTCCTTTTTCTGACCGGAGGGTCAGGAGCGACTCTAAGTGGCCGGAGCAGAACGTTTGCTAGGCCGCTTTGGGTCGATGCGTCTGTGAGGACGTTGGCGGGGAAACGTGCGACCACAAGCTCCCCCAGACCGTGGTGGGTGGGGGATGGCTTTGGTCGTTCCTCCTACTGGTAAACTCCCTTCTATAAGAAGAGCGTTCTCTGAGAGGGGGAGGGGCTAGGAGAATCCTTCGCTCTCCTAGGCATGCTTAAAAAGCGGCAGATTGAGATTTAGGTTTTTTTTTTTTTTTTTTTTTTTTTTTTTTTTTTTTTTTTTTACTTCTTAACCACCGTGTTGACCGCCTCCCCAAACAACCTAGACCTTTTCCTATCACGGATTTCCGTGAGGTAGAGCCACGGGTGGCGCGCCACCGTGCCCGCCATTGAATGTCCTATGGCGCGAGCTGTGCTTCGTGGCTCGTAAAGCCAAATCCGCGGCTTAGCGCAGCTCCTTAACTGCTTCCGGTGTCAAACCGTAGCGCTCGAAAGTACGTCGACGAGCTCCACGCATGCCGCTGAATGCCACGCTTCCTGGCCGCTAGACGGGAGAGTGTCGTCATTACAGGAAGGCCAGAAATCCTCAGAGTCGGACGCTGCGGTAAACACGACATCATCATCCAGTCCGAAGGAAACCGCGTTGCATGCCTCCGGGCTGGGACACAATTAGTCGTGTGAAAAACTCGATGGGCGGAGTCCCGCGCACGTGCTCTGGGGAGAGAGGGAGAGAAAGGGCGAGGCCCGTCTGCTGGCACGCCACTCCTCGAGCTCTATATCCGAACCCCAGGTCGCGGATCCAAGAGAGGCCTGCGCGGCCTCGGGAGCGCAACGGGGAAAAACGGATGACTCCTTCACAAAAACCGCGAGCCTCGAGCGTTTTTGCATTTTGAAAACCCCTGAACTGCCTCGCACGCGTGTGAAAACCCCAAACATTTAACACACTTACTGTGGGGGGTCGTCGTTCGCGATGAAGCTAGTGCACGTCAGCGGGCAACGACGAAAATCCATGGCACTTCACCGCAAGGAGAACAATATTCCACTATCCGCAGTCACTGAAGTGCTGGTGATAAAGTCGAATGAAATCCAAGATATTTGGGCCAGAAAAACCGAAACCGAAGGGCATGAAATGGCCGCTTCGTGAAGGCAGAGAAATCTGAGGAGCAGATGGCGCGCGCAGTATAAGAGTGACAACGTCAAAGGGGGCGGCACGCGCGCCATCAGCCAATCAATTGGCGTGATTCTATAAGGGCTTCAGACAATCGGCACAACCAGAGGGCGTCCCAATACGTCATAAAGTGACGCAACGTCGAATGAACCTATGAAAGAGAGCACTGTACCGCCTAAAATGGCGCCTTTTTTCACCTGTCGATAACCGCTCTGTGTATGAAGGAACAGCCCGAGAACTACTTTCGCCTCCGTCACGGAAAACATACAAGATGACTGCACAATCGAGTAAAATGTTGGTGACATTCATTATCATGTAAACATAATGGGCGATATATTGCATCACAAAAAATTATTGAGGTTATGTACATATATTGTGCAATATATCGATATATTGATTATTGTGACAGGCCTATATACACACACACACACACACACACACACACACACACACACACACACACACACACACACACACACACATATATATATATATTTTTTTTTATTTTTTTATTTTTATTTATTTATTTATTTTTGTTTGTTTATTTATTTATCAGGGACCATGCACAACACAAATGTTGTGCCAGAGTTAGCTAAATAGCTAATTTGCATCTGTGGTCCCTGGGCAGGATGATGTTCAATACAATTACAATTACACAAACAGCATTCAATTACAATCCAAGAGAGAGGGGGAAATAAGGAGTAAATAGACAAATAACAATATCATATCATAATATCACAAATGTTAAATCACATAAAAAAATAAATAAAAACAATATAATAATAATAATAAAAATAAAAAATACAAAATATATATATATATACACATACATACATATATATACACATATATACACATACACACCCATATATATATATATATATATATATATATATATATATATATATATATATACATACATACATACATACATACATACATACATACATACATACATACATACATACATACATACATACATATATATATACATATATACACACATACACATATAATAAAAAAATTAATGATCACACAATTGATTTTTCTTAAACCATGATTTAAGTTTTTTATATATATAAAAAATATATAAATTGTGTGTGTGTTTGTAAATGTTGCAATTTCAATGTGTAAATCATCTCATCTTAAGTGTTAAAATATTTTGAAATATTGAAAAAAAAAAAAATAGAAATAGAGCAGTGCTGCAGTAATGACATCTTGTGTCGGTAAGGACACAATGTTAAAGTGTCACAAAATCAAAAACAGGCTACTGTAAAGAACAACAGTAAAAGTAAAAAAATATTTCAGTACTAATAATATACTGAATATTTGTCATTTAATATACAGTAAACCTTGAATTTGTCTTTACCGCGACACAAGGTCTTTACCGCAACACCTAAATTTGATGCGGTAAAGACATGTTTCGGTAATTACATTTTTGCTAATATTTTAGCTAATTGGCAGCTAGCAAGGCCTACTATATTAGTTTTGACTCTTAGCATCTTAAAGGTCCTGTTCTTCGTGATCCCATTTTTCAAACTTTAGTTAGTGTGTAATGTTGCTGTTAGAGCATAAATAATACCTGTAAAATTATAAAGCTCAAAGTTCAATGCCAAGCGAGATATTTTATTTGACAGAAGTTCCCTTTCAAAGCCTACAGCGAACGGCCGGTTTGGACTACATACCTGTACTTCCTGCTTTAATTACGTCAGTAGAACAGTTTGCTGACTAACCTCCGCCCACAAGAATACGTAAAAAAGGGGGCGTGGTCTTGTTGCTCCCTCGTGGAGAAGAGGAAGTGTTGCGTTCGGTTCAGTTCGGTTGTGTTTGTCGCCATGTCGTTCAGACGCTGTTATTTTCATCCCGGAGTCAAATCACCTTTGTTTTGCCTTCAGGGGCTGTAGTTTGAGCGCGTTCATCTCCCCGTTATGGTAAGAGGCGTGAGCTTTCCGGGCAACGTGAGCTAAGCTGCTGTCGAATCACAACACGGGAATCGCTGGCACAATCAGAACTCGTTACGTATTTCTGAAGGAGGGACTTCATAGAACGAGGAAATTCTCAGGCCGTTTTGAGGACAGTGAAAACAGCGGTATACAGATAAGTAAATTGTGTGAAAAATACTGTGTTTTTTTACACATGAAACATGAACACATGTTATATTGCACACTGTAAACACAATCAAAGCTTCAAAAAAACACGAAAAACGGGACCTTTAATATACATTAATTCAACAGTAATATACATTTATTTTCAAAATGTAGTTCAAAATACACAATTATTAAGCAGAATGGTAAGGACGCACAATAAATACTAGAGCAGAAAGGATGATGTTTACCTTATTTTTTTGGTATCTTGTGAGTGAGGTAGTGTGGTGGCCCAGTCTGTCAGCAATGTGCTCAAGTGATAATTTCTGTTTCCATAGAAACTAGACTTGTTTGTGTTTGATAAAATTTCATAATAAGAGCCTTTTTTCATTGTTGCAGTAAGGACTCAAAAGTGTGGGACAGGCAGATGTAGTTAAAAAATAAAATCATAAAAATTATCAGTAAATAATACAAAGAATTTTAAGATGCTGTAAATTATATAAATCTGTATATTAAACAATTCCATTTGAAATAAAGTCAAATTGTATTTAAATTTGCTAATTTTATGCATCTCAACATTGAGACCACAGGTGTGTGGGACATTAACAAAAATAGTGTTTTGAGCTATAAATGCTTCATTGCATTAATCAGTAATTATATTTTTTGTCAAGGTGTGTAATGGCACTGTGAATATATTTACAACAAATTTGAACATAATTTGAACATAAATCAAAAATTTCAAAAAGGTGCCCGTAGTTGCAGAAACACCCATATATATATCTATATGTATATAACACCTATATATATATATATATATAAATAGTATATAAATAGTTTTTTTCCAAATCCACTTGCTTCAAAATTGTGTAAATGCTTACTTACATACAGTATCCACTTTGTATAAACATTTTACTTAAAGGGGTGGTAAACCACGATTTCACTATTCTAACTTTAGCTAGCGTGTAATGTTGCTGCTTGAGCATAAACAACATCTGCAAAGTTACAACGTTTAAAGCAAAGGGAGATATTTGCTTTTAAAGAAATCCGTTTCTAAGGACTACAGCAAACGGCCAGCAGGCGACTACACACATTCCTCCAGGGTTGGTGACGTCAACAGGCTCAATATTTACATAAACCCCTCCTCCGAGAATATTAAATAAGGGGGGTGAGGCCATTTTGTATCGCGGCGCTGTTGTGGTATAGTTAGGCTGGAGTGTTGTTGCCGCGATGCCAAGGAAACGCTGTTATTTTCATCCGGATTGCAGGTCTGGGGTACTTGCTCTGTTCAGCCTTCCTTGGGACGGGGGTGCGTTGCAGAGTGTTTAACATACAGCATGTTATATGCACGTGTGTATGAGACAGCGGGGAACAGGCGCGCGCGGGGCCGCTGCACATCTCACGGAGGAAAACTTTCACCATCTTCGCGAGTTCAATGCCGGATTTGCACAACGTCAGCTGCGTGAAAAAAACACTGCCAGTGCGTGGATGCACGACGCGCGCACGCTGCACATTTCATGGAGGAAAACTTCCACCATCTTCGCGAGTTCAATGCAGGATATGCACCACGGCTTGTCCTGAAAGCTGGATTTACAAACAGAAGCTGTTTACGGGCCACAACTTGTAAGTCTGATTTATATTTCATCGATGTGTTTTCCTGTAATATACGTTGTAGCAAGGAAGTAAACAGATGACAGCGCTGTTCTGCAAACCAGTCTGTTAAATGCTCATTCATACTTAACGTTATCCGACGAACACCTAACGTTACAAACACTAACGTTAAAATCTCAACAGCGAACTTGGCATTAGTGTAAATGATTCTTTGATTAGAGCTTTTATGTATTGTTTATCTACAGGCATGCTAAACATGGTTCTGTGTATGATTTAGCTAACTTACTAGTAAAGCCAAAGTAAAGTAAAGTAAACTTACTAGTAAAGTAAAGGTTAGTTCTTGCGACAGATATTTGGCTATAATCGTTCTAAAAATACAAAAGTAAAAGTGCCATTCAGTAGCGATCATTATAGATCCGCAGTCTTTACTTAAGGACTGAACAGCTTCTGCTCGATCATCTTCACTAAAATGTTCTGGGTCTGATTCGGGCTCAGATTAGTATGGTTTTATTGACGCCATTGTTTCTAATACTGCCAAAGCACAGTCTACCAGTAAAGGTAAGGGGCGTGACGTTTCCGACAAACGTGCACTAGGCAGTTAGCGAATCACAACACACTGGGCCAGCTAACCAATCAGAGCCCATCGCGTATTTTTGAGGGACTGGCTTCATACAACCCGGAAAGCATCAGACCGTTTTACAAGGAGGGACAGAGCAGTGTAGAATAAAGGTCAAATATATGAAAAATAATGCAATTTTTTTTAAACGAAGCATGAACACGTTACAGTGCACCCCACAAACACAATCAAGCCTTCAAAAGAATGTGTTTTACCACCCCTTTAATAACGTGCTACATTTTTCTTATTGTAGAAGAAAATGCAAAACTTGAATTGTTTAAAACAGTGCATCTCTCTTCCAAACGCATTACAGGCCTCGAACTTGCTAAAGTTGCATGTTTGATTATTACACGTCATAATGGCAGAATTCATAATGTCTTTAGCTACCAATAAGACTATCATGTGCCTGCTCATTAGTGCAGATTTGCTGTGCTTAGGGTAACGTAAAACATATACACCCTGGGGCTTGTGGATAATCCTAATTTTGTTGTTGCGCCACACCCTCCTGCAACCACTATAATTCCATCTTTGCTTCACACGTTGTTTAGACCAATACTCGCAGAAAAATAAACATTCCCTCCGGTTATATGGATGATACTATCCGTGATCAAGAGATTCTTAGAGTGCTTCCTGTCAGATTCAACTCCCTCCTGTCCTGTGAGGATGTCCTGTCAGTGTGACGGTGGAGCATCCAGGCGCGTGAGAGGGAAGAGCTTATTTTTCTGTGTATGGCTTGTGTCCCACACAACATTCCAGTCAAGCAAAGCCTCCGTTGATATTTCTCCAAGACTGCTTCTACAGAGGGGGTCAAACCTGAGAGCCTCATCTGCAGTGACTACATAGCAAGGTAGGTCGCCTAGCCCTCTGTCATTTAGGAAACTATAAGAATTTGATTAGCACTGATCCCTTATGTAGTTGCTCGGGATATGTTGGCTTTAATTTTCTAATTGGGGAACAATATCTTAGGTAATGTTTGATGTATTTGGTGCCAAAAGACTTGTTAACTCTGGGCCTTGAGGTCCACTGTCAAAACTTGCTGAGCTGGGAAAGGACAGAGTTTGATCCAAATTGGTTCGCTTGAACCTATTGTACAAGTAAAAATTGCTACGGTGCCTGGGAAAAGGCAAGAGGGACAGATTTTAGGACAAAATATCCCTTTAGAAGCAGGGACTGGCAACTATGGCCCTCGAGTTCCAATTTAGGGTTTAGCTCCAACCCTAATGAAACATTCTTGAAAAGTCTAGTCAATGTGGGCCAGAGTTGTCCGCCCCGGCTTATAGACGATTGTGTGTAAATTTTTTCCCAAAAAAAATCTGTCTCTCTTGTCCTTTCCCAGCACAGCAATTTTTACTTGTACACTAGGTCAAGCGAACAACCTTTGAACAAACTCTTTCCATGTCGTTTCTGTCCGCAGAACATGCACGATCCACACAACTCATCGTACGACTACTACAACGGCACGCCTTGGTTTGTCTACGAATGCACCATCCACCTAGACGAGGATGGCCGACGGATCGCTCTTTTCCTCCTTTACCTGGTTGTGTTTGTGGTAGGGTTGGCCGAGAACATCGTGGTGATGTGGGTGAACTGGCGAAGACGGCATTCGGCGAATGGCGTGCTGTTCTGTGTCATCAACGTGAGCTTGTCTGACTTGATGATGATCTTCACTTTGCCCTTCTTCATGATGGAGGTGACCATAGACAGGGTTTGGCTGTGGGGCCGCTTCCTTTGCAAGGTTACTCACCTCGTGTTCTCCATCAACTTCTACAGCAGCTCCTTCTTCCTGGCCTTCATGACCCTGGAGCGATACTTGTCCCTGACGCGTCCCAACTCACTCGCCTGCTTCCCCCCACAGCACAAACGCCGCTGGTTGCTCTGCGCCGGGATCTGGCTCTTGTCGCTTGTCCTGGCCTTGTTGGAGAACGTCCACGTTGATTTGATGGAGTGGGATGAACCGGGCTGCTATTTGGTTCCCTCGCAGTACCACATGGAGTGGAGCATCTCGCTTTCCTTCCTTTGCCTGATATTCCAGTTCCTGGTCCCGGCGTCCATCATCGTCACCTGCAACGTCTTGATCGCCCGAGCCGTCCACTCAGCCCCGGACATCCAGAATCGCCGGGACGTGTGGTTGGTGCACATGTACTCGCTGGTGTTTGTGGCCTGCTGGCTGCCGTACCATTTGGTGTTGTTCTTGATAACGGTCGACGAACTGGATCCGCACCTGTTCTCCTGCAACACGGTCGAGGTGCTGTACTTCTCTTTTGGCGTCGTGCAATGCTTGTCACTCTTTCACTGCATCGCCAACCCAATCCTCTACAACTTTCTCAGTAAGAGCTTCCGCAACAATCTAATAAACACTGTGATGAGCCGCATCTCTTCACTGCCGGCTAGCACGCCAGCCAACGCGGTAGCCGACAACACAGGGACGACAGCGGTGAAAGAGCGGAAGCTCAGTAACACCAGCACGAGTCACTCCGACATTGGCGCGTGAAGAGGGACACTCCTAAATGACGACTCTGGGAAGCAAAGGAACATGCTACGAATAAAATGGCCTTGCTTGAGGCAGTTGTTTTTGATCAGTTGCCTAGTAACTAGCCATATTGTCTCCTGTTTTTCTCACCTCAGTATTGCTAACAGCGCATGGAAGGAAATGTTGTTTCATTTATTTCCGCCGGTTCCTATTGTCGCATTCAGGAACTCCTAGATAAGTAATAAACCCCCCCCCGTCCACATGCCAGTGTTTGTACAAAGATTGTTTTGATTGCCCATATGCTCAATCACAACACCTAGCGATGTTTAAATGGCTTTTGAGCTCAGCAACTTGTTTGTACATATTTTTATGGATGTGGTAACAAAAATTTTGTTTATTATAAGTCTTTTAGGCCCCACTTTATATTAGGTGGCCTTAACTACTATGTACTTAGATAAAAAAATAAGTACAATGTACTTACTGTGTTCAAATTGTATTGCAAAACACCTTGATATTGAGGTGGGATACGGGTAGGGTTAGGGACAGGTGTGGTGGTATGGGTAAGTTTAAGGGTAGGGTTAGGTGTAAGGGAAGTGTCAACAGTGTAATTACAAATGTAAAAACATGTATGTACACAATAAGTGCATTGTATCAAATGATTAATTAAAATGTTAGTACATAGTAGTTAAGGCCACCTAATATAAAGTGGGTCCGTCTTTTAAAACATGTTTGAGTGAAATCAAATGGAGGTTAATGTTATTTTTGTTTTGAGCGTGTCCTGCTCCAATTATTTTCCTCCATAGAAATGTTTGTTGAATATAAACACACCATAAATACATTTAACATTGAAAAGCTGTGGTCTTGTGTTCAAATTCTGTGACCATGATCAAAACTTAAAAAGACAAGACTCCCCGACTAGTTTTATAAGTACCGTTTTTATTCAGAAGACAAGTACAGCTGTAGTAAAAGAGAACAGATTTCTGATCGTGACACTGGACATGTATAAATTATATAAATAACACTGAAGTGATATAAGGCAATTGTTTGAATTGTTGAAAATAAAATGTAGCATAAAAATGACATTCCCTATCACACGTTCAACATCAAAGAGAGCCGCTGCAAAGCACTGACTATATGCACTTTCTTCCTAAAAATACAAATTTATAAGGCCATTCTCATCAGCCAGGATTTTTCTATGGTGCATTGCAAATAAGGCTATAACAAACACAATGTCCCAGCAGCTTTGAATACATACTTTGTTATAAATGGACCGGTGTGGCAAATAAATTTTGATGTGAACAAAATAGAAAAGTGTCCCATATAAGAATAAAAAGGCATACAACTGCTGGGGAAATGATTCAGAAGAACATCACAGCTTTCAGAAAATAATGATTTTGAATCATGATTAAAAATACTCTGTGCCGAGTAAAGAAGGTGAACACTGCCATATTAACTGACTGATATATTAGCACCCCAGTCCGAATCGCTTATTTTTTCATACATTTCCGAAAGAAAGAAATGAACGACGTCTGAAGTGTTTTGCTTTATGCACGACACACAAACTATATGATACTTCATCTCATAACTATTTCTAATTTATTCTACGTCAAGTGATACACTACACGACTATAAAAATAACAACTATTCTGTAAAAGAAAAGTACTTTTTTTTTTAAAAGTACCATTTTATTTATATTCTTGACCTAGAGCACTGCTTTATTTATCAGAAAACGTAGAAACAAAGTCTTGGTTTATTCTCGACTTGCCCTTGCGTCGTGAAAGAACAAAGGTTACTTTGTGCTTCTTTAGAATAACCAGAGACATTAGCTTATTGTGATAGAGTTCCCGGAAGAGTATATAGAGGTAATCGCAGATCAGCATCCCGTTTAAAAATGACTTGGCTATTAAAACACTACAAATCAAAAGCTTGGACATATTTGGCTGAATTTGTTTGTCGTGATCGTAAAAATCTTCTGATCTTAATGCTTATGCTGCATAAATGATATGCATGAAGCATTTTTTGATCATTTGTCTTTTTTAAATAAACGAGCTGGACCAGATAGTGAATGAAAAGCAGCCAAAAAGTGCTCAGCACACATCCTTCAATAGGGTTTAAAAACTGCACCTCATAAACTTTGAAGAAGCCGATAGTTTGATATGTTTATTTTTTATTCCATAGCTTTGATGACTATTATAATTCTAAAATGTAAAAAGAAATGGAAATTTAAAAAAAAAAATGAGGTGTCCAAACGTTTGATCGGCAGTGTAGCTTTGTTCGGTCTCTCTTGCCATCAAGTGGTCAAGTATCAGCACTACATTTTTAAAATAAAGTTTTACCCTTAATTTAGTCTTTAAAAAACAACAACAATGGATCTCATTCTGTAGACAGCAACACGAAGACGATCACATTAAACACCTCTAACGGTGATGATACACAGAGAAATTTTGCCGATGTTGTTTAGGCACTTTCCCATTGAGAATGAGCATTTCTATCTGGATACTTTAGATCAGCCTGTGTCTCACCTGGTTGCCCATTGACAGCAACATTGCCCAGCAACATTTCTCAAAAAGTTGCCCCATGTATCATCACCTTAAAGGGTTAGTTCACCCAAAAATGACTATTACCCCATGATTTACTCACCCTCAAGCCATCCTAGGTGTATATGCCATTCTTCTTTCAGACGAATACAATAAGAGTTATATTAAACAAGTCCTGGCTAATCCAAGCTTTATAATGGCAGTGAATTGTTGCCTCGTTTATGAAAGTGCATCTATCCATCATATAACTGCTCCACACAGCTCCGGGGGGTTAATAAAGGCCTTCTGAAGCGAAGTGGCGAAAGAGTAACCCCTGACCCTTGAACCCTTGACACATGCGTATTGACGAACGCAAAAGCGCAGAGGACACAGCAAAACAAAAGTCGAATTGTGTCCGGCTTTCCGCCGGAAGTTAGTTATTTTAGTCTATAAAGTTTTAAATATGGATATTTTTCTTACACAAACGCGCCACTTCGCTTCAGAAGGCCTTTATTAACCCCCCGGAGCCGTGTGGAGCAGTTATATGATGGATAGATGCACTTTTATGGAATTCACTGCCATTATAAAGCTTGGATTAGCCAGGACGTATTTAATATAACTCTGATTGTATTCATCTGAAAGAAGAATGTCATACACACCAAGGATGACTTGAGGGTGAGTAAAAAATCATGGGCTAATTTTCATTTTTGGGTGAACTATCCCTTTAAGTCTACGGTCACTTGTCCTCGACAACTTACTGAGTAAGTAAACGTGGGCACACAGTGTGACGGATCATTCGGAGGGCGATGTTAATCAGGTGTCCAGGTTGGGGACGGGCTCTTTAGAGTGGTCGTTATACATAAAGGTCTCCTCGATGTTGAAATCGGGCGGCAGCTGGTCTTTGTGGAGCTCCATGTGCGAGGAAACCATTTTAAGCGTGGAGAAAAACAGTCCGCAGACGGTGCAGCGGTACATGAGGGCGCCCGAGTGTGTCTTTAGGTGGCAGATCATGGTGGACCGGCCACGGAAAAAGCGCAGGCATACTTTGCACTGGTAGGGCTTCTCGCCCGTGTGGATGCGGAGGTGGTAGGTGAACTCGCCCGAGTGTGCAAAATGCTTGCCGCAATACCGGCAGCGATACAATTTTTCCCTAAGCCCTGTGCCAGCACCGGAGTTGCCATTCAGTACGAGTCCGGCTGGAAACTGGACGCCCCCGTGAGCCATTTTGTCCTGCAGGTTGAAGCCCAGACTCAAGTTGAAACCTGCTTTACCCGAGCCGCTCGCCTCCAAAGGCGAAGAGGAGGATGAGGAGTATTCGATGAGCTGGTCCACCTTGCGCTTGGCCGGCCATACCTGGCTGCCCTGGAGCTCGTTCGAATGCACGCTGAGATGGTAATGAAACGCGCTTTCTGAGGGGAAGGTTTGCGGACACAGGAAGCAGCGCAGCTCGCCCTGGCCTTCTCCGCTGGTTTCTGGACTGCCGTTGCCCTGTTTCGCTGACGCTTCTTCCTCTGCATGTACAGACAGGTGTCTCTCCAGCAGCGCACTCTCCAGGAAGGGGCTGGCGCATTGTGGACAAGTGTAAATAGGAAAAAGGTGTGTCAGTGTGTGCCACAGGAGGGCGCATCGAGAGGGCTGAGACAGCTGGCATACTCCACAGCGTAATGTCCTCAAGCATGCGTGGCTCTGAACATGGTCCCTGACCACCTGAAGAAAATGAAAAAAATCCATCATTAATATAAACAAATCAATCAAATTAATTGAGATATATATATATATATAGTAAAAGAAACAAACTTCTAAAGTAAAAGAATCTTTACGAAGTCATTTTCTTCCTTAACCATACAAGCAAGTTAGTAGTATGTAACCAATATGAGTGGTAGCTCATATGCTATATGAAATAATATTCCATAAATAAAATAAATTAAATAGTTTGGTTGCTGTAATATTTACTCTAATATTTGATACAGCTGTTTTATTTGTTTACTTGAGTAATTGAGCAATGTTTACTTGGAATATTTAGATTTCTTTTATTTATTTGTACATTTTATTTTTTAATATCATATTTATATATTTAAAATTCATATTGATTAATTAATTAATTATATACAAAACGTAAATATTATATGTTTAATTTATTCCTAAAATTCATGTTACTTTAGTATTAAAGAGGGTATTGTATAATGCCATACATCTTTTACTTCTTTTTCTGCATCGATAAAACTAATTATTGGATAATCAATCATGTCTTCATAATTTGGAGTAGTGGCTTGATTCTGTCTCTTTACACTTAAAGTCATTTTGTATTTGTGTTAATATGCTCTGGTTGTGGCTATGTTTGTTGATTTTTTTTATGTTTTATGGACTTTTCTTTACCATCAACATGCCAGGGACTATGGCTAAATGCTCATGCACTAAGTGCTCATGTTAATTAATGTGCATTGTCCCTTTTAAAATAAAATAAATAATATTATTTATATCCCATTATAGTATTTATTAATATTTATTAATTCGTTTTTATTTTATATTTTAATTTTAGTTAATAATTAATAAAGTTAATAATGTATGTTTTTGTCATTTTATTTGTTTTTTCTTCTAAGAAAAAAATATTTAGAACATTTCTATTTAGCTTTAATTTATTCAATTTAGTTTTAGTTAAAGGGTTAGTTCACCCAAAAATGAAAATTCTGTCATTAATTACTCACCCTCATGTCGTTGGACACCCGTAAGACCTCCGTTCATATTCGGAACACAAATTAAGATATTTTAGTTGAAAGCTGATGCTGAGAAAGGCTTCACACAGGCCTCCAATGGCATTCATTACATTGACACTTCCAAGATCCATGAAAGGCACTTAAAACGTCGTTACAAAGTCTATATCACCACAGTGGCTCTACAATAATCATACAATGCGACGACAATAGTTTTTGTGCGCAAAAAAAATCAAAATAACACCTTTATCCAACTTGTTCTTGTCTTCCGTGTGCGCCTCCACGACGCATGCGCGAGAATATGACGTAGCGCCGGTGTTCGGGAATCGATGAAATACACACTTAAGCCCCATTTTGAGCACTACGCCGAGACCTAAAGCACGATCAATGTAGAATCCAACAGCTTAGACACGCGCGTCTTCCTCTGCTCGTAAACAAATCGCTTCTGGGTCATCTGTCCGAACGCCGGATCTGCGTCATATTCTCGCGCATGCGTCGTGGAGGTGCACACGGAAGACAAGAACAAGTTGGATAAAGGTGTTATTTTGATTTTTTTTTGCGCACAAAAACTATTGTCGTCGCATTGTATGATTATTGTAGAGCCACTGTGGTGAGATAGACTTTGTAACGACGTTTTAAGTGCCTTTCATGGATCTTGGAAGTGTCAATGTACTGAATGCCAATGGAGGCCTGTGTGAAGCCTTTCTCAGCCATCAGCTTTCAACTAAAATATCTTCATTTGTGTTCCGAATATGAACGGAGGTCTTACGGGTGTCCAACGACATGAGGGTGAGTAATTAATGACAGAATTTTCATTTTTGGGTGAACTAACCCTTTAATTTAGTCAATTTAAAGGTTAGCCCAAAAATGACAATGCTGTCATTAAAGGGTTAGTTCACCCAAAAATGAAAATTAGCCCATAATTTACACACCCTCATCCTAGATGTATATGACATTCTTTTTTCAGACGAATAAAATCGGAGTTATATTACAAAAGTCCAGGCTAATCCAAGCATTATAATTGGATTCATAGTTGCTCTGTTTTTGAAATCCATAAAAACGCAGCACGTTTGAGCTTCCACAAGAACCAATGAGATTCATTCTGGTGTTACGCAGCACGTTTGAGCTTCCACAAGAACCAATGAGGTTCATTCTAGTGTTACGCAGCACATTTGAGCTTCCAAAAGAACCAATGAGGTTCATTCTTGTGTTACGCAGCACGTTTGAGCTTCCTCAAGAACCAATGAGGTTCATTCTTGTGTTACACAGCACGTTTGAGCTTCCTCAAGAACCAATGAGGTTCATTCTTGTGTTACACAGCACGTTTGAGCTTCCTCAAGAACCAATGAGGTTCATTCTTGTGTTACACAGCACGTTTGAGCTTCCTCAAGAACCAATGAGGTTCATTCTTGTGTTACACAGCACATTTGAGCTTCCAAAAGAACCAATGAGGTTCATTCTTGTGTTACGCAGCACGTTTGAGCTTCCTCAAGAACCAATGAGGTTCATTCTTGTGTTACACAGCACGTTTGAGCTTCCACAAGAACCAATGAGGTTCATTCTAGTGTTACGCAGCACATTTGAGCTTCCAAAAGAACCAATGAGGTTCATTCTTGTGTTACGCAGCACGTTTGAGCTTCCTCAAGAACCAATGAGGTTCATTCTTGTGTTACGCAGCACATTTGAGCTTCCAAAAGAACCAATGAGGTTCATTCTTGTGTTACGCAGCACGTTTGAGCTTCCTCAAGAACCAATGAGGTTCATTCTAGTGTTACGCAGCACGTTTGAGCTTCCACAAGAACCAATGAGGTTCATTCTGGTGTTACGCAGCACGTTTGAGCTTCCTCAAGAACCAATGAGGTTCATTCTTGTGTTACGCAGCACATTTGAGCTTCCAAAAGAACCAATGAGGTTCATTCTTGTGTTACGCAGCACGTTTGAGCTTCCTCAAGAACCAATGAGGTTCATTCTTGTGTTACGCAGCACATTTGAGCTTCCAAAAGGACCAATGAGGTTCATTCTTGTGTTACGCAGCACGTTTGAGCTTCCTCAAGAACCAATGAGGTTCATTCTAGTGTTACGCAGCACATTTGAGCTTCCACAAGAACCAATGAGGTTCATTCTTGTGTTACGCAGCACATTTGAGCTTCCACAAGAACCAATGAGGTTCATTCTGGTGTTACGCAGCACGTTTGAGCTTCCACAAGAACCAATGAGGTTCATTCTGGTGTTACGCAGCACGTTTGAGCTTCCACAAGAACCAATGAGGTTCATTCTGGTGTTACGCAGCACGTTTGAGCTTCCACAAGAACCAATGAGATTCATTCTGGTGTTACGCAGCACGTTTGAGCTTCCACAAGAACCAATGAGATTCATTCTGGTGTTACGCAGCACGTTTGAGCTTCAGCAAGAACCAATGAGGATCATTCTGGTGTTCGCAGCACGTTTGAGCTTCCACAAGAACCAATGATTTTCATTCTGGTGTTACGCAGCACGTTTGAGCTTCCACAAGAACCAATGATTTTCATTCTGGTGTTACGCAGCACGTTTGAGCTTCCACAAGAACCAATGATTTTCATTCTGGTGTTACGCAGCACGTTTGAGCTTCCACAAGAACCAATGAGGTTCATTCTAGTGTTACGCAGCACATTTGAGCTTCAGCAAGAACCAATGAGGATCATTCTGGTGTTACGCAGCACATTTGAGCTTCAGCAAGAACCAATGAGGATCATTCTGGTGTTCGCAGCACGTTTGAGCTTCCTCAAGAACCAATGAGGTTCATTCAGTGTTACGCAGCACGTTTGAGCTTCAGCAAGAACCAATGAGGATCATTCTGGTGTTACGCAGCACGTTTGAGCTTCCTCAAGAACCAATGAGGTTAATTCTGGTGTTACACCGCACATTTGAGCTTCCTCAAGAACCGATGAGGTTCATTCTAGTGTTACGCAGCACGTTTGAGCTTCAACAAGAGCCAATGAGGTTCATCCTTGTGTTACGCAGCACGTTTGAGCTTCCACAAGAACCAATGAGGTTCATTCTGGTGTTACGCAGCACGTTTGAGCTTCCTCAAGAACCAATGAGGTTCATTCTTGTGTTACGCAGCACATTTGAGCTTCCACAAGAACCAATGAGGTTCATTCTAGTGTTACACAGCACGTTTGAGCTTCCACAAGAACCAATGAGGTTCATCCTTGTGTTACGCAGCACGTTTGAGCTTCCTCAAGAACCAATGAGGTTCATTCTAGTGTTACGCAGCACGTTTGAGCTTCCTCAAGAACCAATGAGGTTAATTCTGGTGTTACACCGCACATTTGAGCTTCCTCAAGAACCGATGAGGTTCATTCTAGTGTTACGCAGCACGTTTGAGCTTCAACAAGAGCCAATGAGGTTCATCCTTGTGTTACGCAGCACGTTTGAGCTTCCACAAGAACCAATGAGGTTCATTCTGGTGTTACGCAGCACGTTTGAGCTTCCTCAAGAACCAATGAGGTTCATTCTTGTGTTACGCAGCACATTTGAGCTTCCACAAGAACCAATGAGGTTCATTCTAGTGTTACACAGCACGTTTGAGCTTCCACAAGAACCAATGAGGTTCATCCTTGTGTTACGCAGCACGTTTGAGCTTCCACAAGAACCAATGAGGTTCATTCTAGTGTTACGCAGCATGTTTGAGCTTCCTCAAGAACCAATGAGGTTCATTCTAGTGTTACGCAGCACGTTTGAGCTTCCCCAAGAACCAATGAGGTTCATTCTAGTGTTACGCAGCACGTTTGAGCTTCAGCAAGAACCAATGAGGATCATTCTGGTGTTATGCTGCATGTTTGAGCTTCCTCAAGAACCAATGAGGTTCATTCTAGTGTTACGCAGCACGTTTGAGCTTCAGCAAGAACCAATGAGGATCATTCTGGTGTTACGCTGCATGTTTGAGCTTCCTCAAGAACCAATGAGGTTCATTCTAGTGTTACGCAGCACGTTTGAGCTTCCTCAAGAACCAATGAGGTTCATTCTGGTGTTACGCAGGACGTTTGAGCTTCCTCAAGAACCAATGAGGTTCATTCTAGTGTTACGCAGCACGTTTGAGCTTCCACAAGAACCAATGAGGTTCATTCTTGTGTTACGCAGCACGTTTGAGCTTCCTCAAGAACCAATGAGGTTCATTCTTGTGTTACGCAGCACGTTTGAGCTTCCTCAAGAACCAATGAGGTTCATTCTAGTGTTACACAGCACGCTTGAGCTTCCACAAGAACCAATGAGGTTCATTCTTGTGTTACGCAGCATGTTTGAGCTTCCTCAAGAACCAATGAGGTTCATTCTTGTGTTACGCAGCACGTTTGAGCTTCCTCAAGAACCAATGAGGTTCATTCTTGTGTTACGCAGCACGTTTGAGCTTCCTCAAGAACCAATGAGGTTAATTCTTGTGTTACGCAGCACGTTTGAGCTTCCACAAGAACCAATGAGGTTCATTCTTGTGTTAAAGGTAGGGTAGGTAAGAATGATCTAAAACACTTTTGTCCAAATTTGTTTAAACTTTCTTTATATTTCAATACATAATTAAAATGTAAGTACTCTGAAAAAGAGAGTATAAAAATCGAGTGACTCTAGACTTTTGAATCTGCAATAAACACCGCTCATTATTTTCATCCGGGACGAAACAAGTGATTGGCTTGGGCGACTGTCACTCTCTCTCGCTACCATGGCTACCACCCCTTTTGTTACAGGATCTGCCCACATGCGCGCACCCGTTTGATTTGAGGAGTTCAAGAGGCTGTATTTCTGCTGGACAGGTAATCTTTCATTTTGATTATACATTTTTTTGGTTTATGTTTTCATGAAGCATGTCTCACTAGCACACGTAGCTGCCTAATATAGCTAACATAACATTACTTAGCATAAAGTTACAATGTTATACACTTAGCGAGCCATTAGTAGAGATGATAAATACTCAATATGCTTATCTATGCAAAGTTGAATTTCGCAAAATGTAACTTTAGATAACAAAATGCATGTGTAAAAGCTAGTACACCGCATCCAGGAACTTTTTTTAGAACTAAGTTAGCTTTAGCTACTATCCTCTGTCTAAACTCTTTTACCATGTTCACCAGGAACTTTACCTGCACGTTTATTTCCGCCTTTGGTTTGTTTTTATATTCTCTACCTTTGTTTACTGATGTTTTTATCTTGTATCTGTGTGTGTCGTAGAGACTGTGTTGTGTGTGTATTTTAAACTTTACCAGTATCGGTATTCTAGCTTGATAGTGAGTACTAAAAGACATCTTATTTGTTTATATTCATAATGATAAAGTTAGATTTTTTATTACATGTGATTCTGACATGATGTCACTACATGCACTCCGCTCCTTCTTCTCCGCTCATCTCAGGTAAATAATGCGTCTTTCTGAGCGGTCGGCGTAGCGCGTTCATGTGTTTTGCGGACGTGGCTTTGGAAAGAGCCCAGAAGGGAGAAGGTGGAGTGAATGGAAATAATGAGCTGTCTTTAAAACGTCGTGAGAGGTCTACAGACACTCAATTTTTATACTTTCTTTTTCAGAGTACTTACATATTAATTATGTATTGATAAAGAAAGTTTAAACAAATTTGGAAAAAAAGTTTTTTAACCAATTCTTACCTACCCTACCTTTAAGCAGCACATTTGAGCTTCCGCAAGAGATTTGCTCTCACATGTCAAGCAGGTTTGGTTGAGCTTCTGTTGATGTTTGCTGATCAATGTTTATATGTAAATAAAAGACTAAGTTCAATCTGTTCATCATATAAATCGATCGAGTCTCTTCAGAAAATTTGGAATAAACCGCTCAATTCATATGGATTCATTTTATGATCTTCTGAAGTGTCAAAGTGGTAGTGGTGTAGCTGTAAATGGAGGGACATAAATCGCTCAGATTTCATCAAAAATATCTTAATTTGTGTTTCGAAGATGAACGAAAGTCTTATGGGTTTAGATTCAATTAATAGGTTTCAAATGAATAAATAAGGCACAAGCATGATGATTCAAAGTTGTCATGTTGCACCCAGTTAGGACACAGTATAATGCTTGTAAACAAATTATATGTTCCACTGACCTTGAAATCATTTGCCATGGATTTAGCACAAATGGTGCACTGCAGTTCCCCTCCTTGCCCTTGAGAGGCTTCGTTCAGTTGGTCGGGATTTTGAGGAATGCATTTGGCTGCTGACTGACGTCTATGGTGAATCAATGCAGACTCTGTCCGGAATTGGTGCTCACAAACGTCACAGGAGAAGAGCAAGATGCCCACGTGTGTGAGGGCGTGTGCGACACCAGCAGCGCGGTCTGGGAAGGAGGCGCCGCAAACAAGACACGAACCCGTTTCCGAGAGGTGTGTCTCAGCGTGAGTTCGTATGATACTGTTTTCCACCGGAAGCAGCATCCCGCACGATTTGCATGGCTGCGAGGATGCCAACTGACCAAGAGATGCCCCGTTTTCACCATTCTCAATGCACATCAAGTCCTCTTCGTCCTCTTCCTCCACAATGAAGTGCTCCTCCTCGTCGCTCAGTTCAATGATGTCCTCTGAAAGTGCTCGCCACTGATCGCCACTTTCCGTATGCTCTTCCTGTAGACGGTGCCTCTTTCTAGCATGATCTTCCTCAAAGAAATCGGAATCTTTGATTGGTCCTGTAACAGCGCCAAGCTGCAAACTGTCCAAAGGGTCACTGGAAGACGACGAAGGGGCGCAGGTTTCACCTCCAAGCTGGGCTGAAGAATCAGGGATGGAACATGGTTCCTGAGACCCAGACGTTGATTTGCTACCATTAACAAGCTGGTCCACTGAGTTACTCCCTGCATTTTCTCCTTCATCCTCCTGCTCAGTTTTGAGCTGCAAAGCAAGGCCAGGAAGAGCGTCTCCAGAGTGGTTACTGTCCGAAGGACTCAGCTTGTTGGTCACCTGCTGGTTGTAACCCAAATGTGCCTGCAAGTCTTCGTTTTTAGGCGACTGGGTGGCCAAATGGGAGCGATTCAACCTCCCGTTCCTGCCTTGAGAAACCGGAGATGGAGTTACAGGTGTGGGTGCGGCCGAAGAAGACAGCGAGGAGCAGGATGCTGCGGAGGATGAGCAAACGGACGCAGCCACGGCGTTGGCGGACACCATATCACTTTCCGTATCCCCATCGGTTATTGGATCTCTAGAGCTGGAGCTCTGCAGATCAGGAAAGGTGGCATGGCAAGCGCTCACCAACTCCCTCACACCGAGCCTTTCCGCCAACTCATACAGCACACCCACATTGATCAAGTCCGTGAAAATCTCACCCGTATAGATAAAAGTCAACACCTTCTCGAGATTGGCGGCCGAGACAAAGTCCAGAGAGAAGGTGGTGGGAACGCCATCCGGGTTGCGGGAACCTCTGGAGAAGAGGCTGTTAAAGTGCGTGCAAGAGCACGCCAGTACTACACGATGAGCCGGGAAGGACCGCCCCCCGACCTGGAGGATGACGTCACACAGGAGGCGAGACAGACGGCAGCGGTTGAGCTCGGATAGGAGGCGGGCCGCATGGCCAGAGCCCTGCAGCCTGATCCGCATGCCTGGCAATTCTGACAAAAGCCAGGATTCGGACTGAAACAGAGAGACGTGAATCAAAAAGGGTTATGACACAAGAATATAAGACTGAAATTATAATAGCAAGGTGCACTTATCTCATGAAGTCGAACAAGCATATTAACATCAAAATAAATCTACAGTGGCATGGTACAAGTCGTAGATAAAGTTGCAGTTCTGCGATCACATGAATGCTTTTTACAAGTCAGAATAGTTATTGTAATGAACGCACCTATAGTACATTATAGGTAGTATCTATGCGTAGTACACTGTTGTCACATGACTTCATCAATCTGTCCGATTAAAGTTTGAAACATTTAGCGAGGAATAATGCCTACTATTTTATTTATTTTTTATCTGGTATACACATACAGTATATACTGCACAGAATTTAGAAGGTAGTAAAGTAGTATTATATTAAGACGATATGACAGGTGTTTGATAAATAGGAGGCCTTGGTGACAGCCAAATCAGAAAGTAGTTTCAGAGTCAATTTTGATGAAGACACGCATTCTTTAAAACAAATTACACGTATAAAACATGCCCAATATCGCCCTAAAAAAACAAACAAATAAATAAATGAAAAATAAATAAAATACTTTTTATTTCCACTATACATGAAATGACACTTAAGTTTACATTTATCACCAGCTAGTTTCAACACAGAAAGTCTTAGATATGTTTACATTATAACAAATCTAAAAACACTATACACAAACACACAATTCATAAATATACAAATGTAAAAAAAAACAAATTTACACATGAATTACACAATTAGTGAACAACTGGTGTCCTAACAAAGACAATCCACACATAAATAGGATTTGTGTTTTGGAGATTAACATAACATTTGACACCCCAATGTAACAAAAATATTTTTTATAAACGTGCAGCACACAATCGAAGGTGCAATAAAACTGCTAAATGGACCTTTATTTAGTACATAATTCGTTTAGCCGTGGCTAACCAGTGTTGCCGTTGCATTTCATTAGCATATGAGGCTAAGTAGCACGTTAGCATCATCTCTCGCAGAGGAAATAAAACAGACCGCAGTGCCACTAACTAGTACTCAGAAACCACATAACAACTCTAATGTTTGCTTACCCAGAGAGTGTTGCTAGGTTATGATAGATAAATAATCCCACTCGGATCCTGTTAGCCCAGATAGTCGTCCCTGCAGACACGGCGGTGTTTCAAAACCTAGTACGCTGCCTACTTAGACCACTCGGTTCTTTCAGAACGTGCCTGTGATGCCCAAAAAGAGCTCACTATACAGGCAATATTAATACGCGGCCATTGTGTCATTTAGGACTAGAAAATTTCAACGCCGAACACTGAGAAGGAGCGCCTCCCATGGAAATCAATGTAATACTTCTGTAGAAAACGTCTACATTCCCTCTGCAACATGTTTGCTTGTGTTTATAGTACAACATTGTGTTCAGCAGTTATTGTGTTGGTTTGAAAAAGCCAACATACTGATCTACTACTTATGATTTTTACTATTATTCTTTTGAGACTAACATTTCTAAATGCATCTCCTAGATCTATCTATCTATCTATCTATCTATCTATCTATCTATCTATCTATCTATCTATCTATCTATCTATCTATCTATCTATCTATCTATCTATCTATCTATCTATCTATCTATCTATCTATCTATCTATCTATCTATCTATCTATATATCTATCTATCTATCTATCTATCTATCTATGATCACAAAGATGGCAATATCCAAAATCTTTGTGGGGACATTTCTGGATAGATAAAAACACTGTTTATGGAATGTCCCCATGAAACATGAAAACCCAATCTGTGTGTGTGTGTTTTTTTTTTCTTCTTCTGATGGCCCGAATTGAAATTTATGGTGGATTTTAAGGCTAATACATTATGGCGATAGATTGATGGACATTTTGTTCCCATAACTGGGAAGAACCACACGTACACAAGCACACACATAAAATGCACTTTTTTTCCCGCACAAATTTGGTCAAAGGCATCCACTCTCCTGTTGTCATCCAGGTTTCTTGTTGAAGTCTCAGCCACATTTTATTGTGGCAATTTGAAGAAGGAGTAGTCTAAGAAACAAGTTAGGAACATTTTGGAAGAGTGGCTGCAGCTAAACTATCTTCACGGCTATTAACAGATGTGTTCATGGATGCAAAATGCAAATATGAGATAAGGCCAAGAATTCTATGAAGGCAACCTTGCATTATATGCATAATGAATTCGGTCACTTGATATTTGTATTGACACATGTGATAGCACAATTTATATTTCAGCCAGCTGAATTCTCTGAAATCAAACAGGCCTTCAATGATAGTGAAGTTTTGAGGCTATAAATGTGCAAACATGAGCTTTTTGATCAAAAAAGATGGAAACTTAACAAGCAGTACCAAAGAGAGGTTGAAGATCAGAGTTTATTGTCTATTTAGAAATGATGCACAATGACAAATACTATTTCTTCTGGATATAAACATGTTCTTACATTACATTACCCTCAGTCATGGATGTCTATTTTAAAGAACAATGGTGATGACAGTCATAACGGTAAATACATTCCCTCAGAATGCTATGGGAAACTCTCAAGCTACATTTTACCATGTAATGCATCTATATTACAGTATATTAATCAGCATATTATAAATATTGCTTTTTAGTTGGTAAAACAGCTTCCATTTTCTTTAAAAAGGCATGTTGAAATGTTGTATCTTTCAATCTAAGCCTTCTAATATGGACAGTTAAGAGTTTCTTTGTTTCTTTTGTTACTTTTTCCCTTTTCTGAGGAATCCGCAAGGATATATGTACGGTATATAAATACAGCGTTGTTGGCGATATCCTGGGACAAACAAAAACAAAAAAAATCACAGACGCACGGAACACACAACTCTGTATGAAGAAATAAAACTGGCTCTGGAGAAAATGTTTATATGATCATGAACGTTCATGGGTTACGAGACCCTCCTCCGGGAATTGACACGTCCGACACTCGTGATGCTACTTTTGCGGGAGAGAACAGGAGTCGGGGAGGTGGGTGACGTCTCACTGGGGCAGCCGTGCTGGAGAAGAATCTCAGCGCACTCTTTGCTCCCGGCTTGGCGTGCCAACGTCAGTGCGGTTCTACCTTGCGGATCCTTTGACTTCACATCACTGCCGTACTGTTGAGCACAATAAAGCAAAAAAAAGAAAAAATGAAAATTCTGCAAAAACATTGGGGTAAACTAGTCATTTAAAGGGATAGTTCACCCCAAAATGAAAATTGTGTCATCATTTACTCACCCTCAAGTTGTTCCAAAACTGAACACAAAAGAAGATATTTTGAAGAAAGTTTCAGAACCAAGTAGATAGAGCAACCATTGACTACCATAGTTGGGGAAAAAATACTATGGTAGTCAATGGTTGCTCTCTCTGCTTGGTTCCCAACATTCTTCAAAATATCTTATTTTGTGTTCAGCAGAACAAAGAAACTCATACAGGTTTGGAACAACTTGAGGGTGAGTAAATGATGACACAATTTTCATTTTTGGGTGAACTATCCCTTTAACACTATAAGCCTACTGTATCATATTTGACATGCACATTTCTAATGCCTCTAATTATCAACATTATTAAACCTTAGCTAAAAAAAAAAAAACCCTGCCGTACACAATCTACTTCATGCCTTCTGTCGTCTGACAATTTATATTTTTTAGCAAGTAAAAGGCCTTTTAATCAGTGTTGGGGAAAGTTACTTGCATTACTGAAAAGTAATGCATTACAATATTGCGTTACTCCCTTAAAAAGTAACTAATTGTGATATTTAGTTACTTTTTTAGAAAAGTAATGCATTGCGTTACTTTTTTCACCTGGGCTGGGCTTGTTTTTTTTTTATAACAAAAAAAATGTAAAGACCCTTTCACACCAAAATTTTAACAATAAGCCTCAGGCTGAAGGAAATGAAAATTCACACGCGTACAGTAAAGAGGGCCTCGCTTAAATAAACCTTTCAACTGTGCTGCCATTCTAGATAACAGAAGAATATGATGCAGGAGAAGAAAGTTTAAAGGAACACGCCGACTTTTGGGACTTTAGCTTATTTCCCGTATCCTCCAGAGTTAGATATGTCCATACACACCATTCTCGTCTGACGCACCCACCGCTAGCCTAGCTTAGCACAAAGACTGGAGGTAAATGGCTCCAGCTAGCCTACTGCTCAATAAGTGACAAAATAACGCCAACATTTTCCTATTTACATGTTGAGCCATTTATCTCCAGTCTTTGTGCTAAGCTAGGCTAGCGGTGGGTGCGTCAGACAGAGTTATGGCACGCACGGAGATGGGAATGGTATGTATGGACTCTGGGGGATACGGTGAATAAGCTAAAATCCCAAAAAGTCAGCGTGTTCCTTTAACATCAGCAATAAAAACAAAAATCTTTTTTTTGTGCAAGTGAGATGAGTAAATGCCTGCTCACATTTAGTCTAGAACTACAATAACCATTATTTTCACACACAACGCCTTTGCACTTCTGATTTTCTCAACATTGGGACAAGAGAGCTGTCAGTTAGAGTCAATAAATGGGAAAATAAAGTAACGTGCGTTACTTATTTGAAAAAGTAACTCAGATATTTTGTTGTACATTTTAAAAGTAATGCGTTACTTTACCTACTTGAAAAAGTAATCTGATTACGTAACACAAGTTACTTGTAATGTATCACCCCCAACACTGCTTTGCTTTTAATGTAATTCTAAAAATGTCCACCTTCAGGTCACGGTACATGTGATTTTTTGCTGTGAAATCTAATGATTTTAATGCTACATTATGTAACTTTTCCGTCCACTAGAGGTCGCCTATTCAAAACAAAGGCGTAGTTTGATGACGCCACGTTTGAGCGCAGAATCTTGGGACATGTGGTCTTCACCTCACAGCCGGTGGAAAAGAGTCAGGATAGGACTCGGGCAGAAATCATGTTCATGGATGCGATTAATAACATTACTGTAGTCTGAAGCAGAGCAGGACCGAGTGTTGTGGAGCTGAGCAAGGCCGCAGGAGCGATTGAAGAGCGGGACTGTTATTATGGCATAGTCGCCGGGGGGACTTTTATTATGACACGGTCGCCGGCGCCACTTCCTCTTTTCCAGTCATAAGTATGAGGTAACGCAACTATGTTTATCGTATTAGATATATCTGAGTGTGTTAAAAAGGAAGCTATGATGTTAGTGCTATGACACTTGTTCACACTGCAGTGAGAGTACATTTTATGCTAAGTATGCTACATATGTATGTACTTAATATAAATACCCTGCAGTTGTACTTTCGGTACACTAAATTGATATACTTAAAGTCTGCTAAATGTAACTAATTTTGTACTTCATGTACTTTAGTTATCCAGAAATAGTCCAACTAAAGATATACGGAAGTATATTTGACTGTGCTAAAGTGGAAATATTGCAAGAATACTTTAAATATCTTGCATTTAAAGACTGATATTATGCAGAGATCATACTCCATCTTTACTAAGAGACCCTTTTCACAGACTGTGATGACGCGTTTTAACGGTCATCAATATTGTAAATCCTGCAGCGTTTTTTGTATTTTCATTAAAAAAAATATATATGTACATTTATAACACTAATACGTTGTATTTTATTACTTTTGCATCAAATTACAATAAAAAAGTTACTGCTGCTGTGAGGGTGTTTAGCAATAGCGTCTATGGGAGTGATGGTAAAAATTAACATATTTCTCTCTTTTCACTGCCGTTATCAATCTCACTCTATTTTTTCCCTCTTTTTGAAAGTTGTGAAATCACAACTGTGGCGTTTTTCTTTTGCTATGTGAGCAAATGGGCACACAGAAAAATATTTATTGTATTCTCTCATTCACAGCTATAATATTTAACCAAACTATGACGACTTCCGCTCTGAGAAACCCAGAAATGTGAAAAGGGTCTATAGCGTTATTAAAATACATTTTAGGCACTTAAGACATTTAAGAAATGTGCATTGTGCAAAAAAAAGAAGTACTCCAAATAAAGTTTAATTATAATTTTATATCAGTAAGTCTCAAGCGATATTTCAGTAAATAAATATGTCAATATATTTGTATTAAGTATGAAATAAAATGTATTTTAAATACATTTTTGTATTGTTTTTTTCACAAGGGTAATCATTTAAATATCATCTTAATGAATCTTATTGGGAGATATAGAGTGACTGAGTGACAACTGATATTTATATGCATTTTAAGTAAGTAGTCTGGTATAAGATTAATTGATTTATACAAGCTATGAGAAATTACTTCTTGGACATAAATATATCAGCAACTGCACATTTTATGCTAAGTTTGGGCCTCTGAATACAACTGAGATGTATTCTCCTTTACCATACATATTGTCTGAAGGTTCAATAAAATGTTCTAAACAATTTATGATTAAACTTTTTTTTTGGCCTTTTTCTTTCACATGCCAGGCTTTCAAGGGTTAACTCAAAGAAACTCACCCAGACCAGCAGCTGTGTCATGACCACATCACCCAGCTGGCAGGCCGCATGTAAAGAGCTGTGATGCTGCTGCGCTGCTCCTTCGGGCGGGATGTTGATCAGTTCCTTGGTGCTGTGCGCGAGGAGCAGCAGAAGTCTGGGAAGGTCCCTGTCAATTACTGCTTTAAGCAACCAAGTCGACATTGTGTCCTCTGAACACTGCGCGGGCAAGGGCGACACAAATGCCCGCTGTTCGTATTTGGCACGGATCCACGACTCCCTCTGCTCTCTGAGACAAACACAAAGCAAAGGCCAAATTATCACCAGTGGCTGACCACGTCCATTATGAGGACTGAAGCATCGCAACCTTTTGAATGTTTTTGGTTAATGCTACAAAAATGATTTACTTAAACAGCATCTTTATCTTTTTCTGTAAAAATAAATCTTCAAATATATACAGGGGTTTGGACAGTGAAACTGTGGGTTTTAGACCACAATAATTTAGTAATGTGTAGGGCCTCCTTTTGCGGCCAATACAGCATCAAATCTTCTTGGGAATGACAGATACAAGTCCTTCACAGTGGCCAGAGGGATTTTGAGCCATTCCTCTTCCAGGACAGTGTCAGGTCACTATGTGATGACGGAGGGAAAAAAAATGTTCTGACTCGCTCCTTCAAAACACCATAGAAATATTTAGATCTGGGGACTGTGCAGGCCATGGGAGATGTTAAACTTCCCTTTCATGTTTATCAAATCATTCTGTCTTACTGTGTGTATTGGTGCATTATCATGCTGATGCACAGCACCCCCTTCAGGGTACAATGTTTGAAGCATTAGGTGCACAGGATGGTTCGGTAGTCCATAAAGCACAGTAACGAATGCCATAATATTGCAGCCCAAATCATCACTGATCTGCTTCTCCATGCTGTAACTCCCACGGATGTGGGAAAAGACACTGAAGGTGGACTCATCAGAGAACAATACATGTTTCACATTGTCCACAGCCCAAAATTTGCACTGATGGCACCAATGAAACCGACATTTGGCATTGGCACGAGTGACCAAAGGTTTGGCTATAATAACCCGACCATGAATTTTGACTGTGTGGAGCTCCTGACGGACAGTTTTGGTGGAAACAGGAGAGTTGAGGTTTGTTAATTCTGCAGCGAGTTGGGCAGCTGTGGTTTAGTATTTTGCATACAATCCGGGTTAGACAGCTTCCTTTTGCATCATCAGTTACTCCTGTTGGATGTGGTGCGTCCTATGTGGAGGTATGCCAACATTACTCTAGATACTATAGCTCTTGATACACCACAAAGACTTGCTGTCTTGGTCACAGATGAGCCTGTGAGATGCATACCAACAATTTGTCCTCTTTTGAGCTCTGACATGTTTCCCATTATGTTTTGTGGACTGCAATATTTTATGTACAGGTGTGCTATTGCTTTGCTAATTCAAAATTCACACTAACTGATGGAATGTAAAATCAGTGAAAATTGGCCACCAGACCACACATATATATATGCGTTACATTGGCCAGTGTTTCAGTTTCATTGTCCAACCCCTGTGCATTAAGAGGCACAATTTTATAAGATATGATTTCAGATAATGTATCTTGAATTGTCTGCCATTTGGAGATTTGTTTTGGAATATTTTTTTTATTTCACTGAATTTTATTTAATATTTAAGTACACTACCGTTCAAAAGTCTGGGGTTAGGAAGATTTTGTTTATTAATAGTTTTATTTATTAGTTTTATATACAAAAAAATTCAATATGAAATAAATGCTCTTCTTTTGAACTTTTTCAAAGAATATTGAAAAAAGTTGTCATGGTTTCCACAAAAATATTTACTGTCTTCAACATTAATAATAAGAAATGTTTCTTGAGCAGCAAATCATCATATTAGAATGATTTCTGAAGGATCATGTGACGCTGAAAATTCAGCTTTGCAGCACAGGAATAAATTATATTTTAAATATATTCAAACAGAAAATAGTTATTTTAAATTGTAATAATATTTCACAATATTACTGTATTTTTGGATTAAATAAATGCAACTAAAGTAAGAATAAGAGACTTACTCTAAAAAATTTTACTAATCCCAAACTTTTGAACAGTATTTTAATAAACCGTTTTTTAGAAATATGTTTTTTTACATTTAACAGTGCATGTTTTATAATAATTTCTCCCTGATATTCTTCGTGCATGTCTCTGTAAAACAAAAATTACTGAACCATTGTCCACAATGACATTCACGGTCAAAGCCAGCTCACCTCGTTGCCTCAGGTGTCAACTTTTGGCACCCTTGGGTACAGGTCTCCCAAATGCTGTTGGCCATATGATTGCCTATAGCCGAAAGCACTTTTGTAAGCTCACTGGGCCAGTCGTCCAGGTCTAGTGAGCGCACACGGGACAGGTGCGTCCCCAGGTTCCGGTGTATACCCGAACACTCGATGCAGATTAGAGCACCAAGATTAAGACTCGCCCATGTTGGAGCTGCAAGGAGAGCATGATGTTCTCATATACTGAACAATGACAGAGATCTCAGCATATACTTTATTTCAGGACAGCACTTACTTGGTGCTGCACAGTCCACACAGAGGTCGTTCCCTTTGGCATTTCGAATGGCCTGCAGGGCAACAGCTTCACTTTGGCTGTTCCTTCGAGCCTGAGAGTTGGAAATGAAGTCCATTGTTTTGTATTATTAAAGAGCAAACTGTTAATACAAGCCTAGGTAGGTACGATCTAAGGAAGTAAGACTGGAATTACTGATGTCTCGTTTCAGGCAGTTCAGAATCGGTTCTTTATTTTGGGAGACAATAATGTATTGTGAACTTTGATCTTTGAAAATTTGCCAATGTTTTACATTCACAAACACTACATGAAAAAGCATAATAGGGGCACTTACTGGCCACAAAAATGTAATGGATCTTTTGATGCATTTTGCACATAAATAGTGAAAAAGTGTCAAAAGTTTATGAGGCTTGTGTTGCAAATCTTTAAAAGATGCTCCCAAAAACGACAGGCTGATAGAGATCAGATTAGTGCTTGTTAGATCATTATTGAATGTCCTCTTTACCTTATTTCTGCTCTCACAGCTCTGTAGACTCGCAAGGATCTGGCTTTCGATGGCCTGAACCCAGGCGTCCCTGTCCTCTTGACTTTGGGCTTCAAAATGCCAGCTCTGTCCTGTGCTCGATATGATGATGAAGTCTGCGCTCTCCTCTTCTGTTTGGGAGAGAGCAACAGTTATTTACACGAGAGGAAGGGATCAATAAAAACACCCATTGTGTCCTCGGTCTAATGTATCGTCTCAGTATAATTATGTGTTTGAGGAGACAGGAACACAGACAGAAACACTCAGATCCATTTGCTGTAATCTAATGATGTGACAAGAGATGGACATAGACACATACTGCAGAAAACACAGCGAGACGGAGTCAGCTCAGCCACTCGTACGTTTCATTCATTCAGGTTACCTGTTTTGTTAATGTTTCTCAAGCTACCAAAGCTTTTTAATTTCCACATTTTGCGCTTGGCTTGCGGTGCAAGAAATTAGTCCAGGGCAGCAGAGGATAAGAGGAGTGAAAGAAAGAAAAGAAAGAAAGAAAGAAAGAAAGAAGTAAAAGAGATTGTAAGAGGACCTTACAGAAAGCAATTAATCAGGTCCATACCAGATACATAAAGGAAAAGAGAGAAAAGAAAATTGGCAAACATCTGATTGCTTTATCAGTAAAACTGCATCAATCTGTTAATCTTTCATAAATCTGATCTCTCACCCTCAGCCTGTCCAGCCGCTGCGTCTCCTTTCAAGTTAATACTTCTGTTTCGTTTTTTCTTCTTCCTGTCAGTCATTGGAGAAGACGGCAAGTGGTCTTTTCCTAAGGGAGGACTTGTAGCCCCCTCAATGCTCGAGTCTATTAAAATAACACAAAAAAGAGGGCAGAATTTTGTCAAAACATTTCCTGCGTAAGATTTTTAACTATTCTGATGAAACAATCAATTAACAATTATCCTCGCACACAGTGTGAATGGATAGGTGCATAGGAGAAATAACCAAAAATATTCAAAAATCAAAAACAAAAGAAAGTCCCATATGCCTACTGAAGGTCATGGGACCGAAACGGTTTTTTTTTTTTTATCCTTTTGAAAGTAGATATTGTGCAGGATTTCTGAACTATTCTGATGATAAATCCAAACTCAAAATACTAAATAATTATATTTGTATAAAATATATTGAGTATATTTAAACATTATAGTAAAATTTATTTAATACTATTTTATAATGTAATTGTATATATATATATATATACACACAGCTCTTGAAAAAATTAAGAGACCACTTTGAGAAATCAATGTTAAGTGGTCTCTTCATTTTTTCCAGAGCTATATAACATTACTATACATTATACTATAATAATATACTATATTATTTAGAATTTTTTTATAATATAATATCGTTTAGAGTTAGTATTTCCCAGAAAGAAAAAAATATATATATTTCAATTAAGGTTACAGCATTAAACACACACATTGGACCCTATCATACATCTGGCACAATGTGGCGCCAGTCGTGGCGCAAGTGTTTTTTTTGCTAGTTTCAGCCCGATTCAGTTATCATTTTCACGTCCTGCGCCACGTTGTTAATAGCAAATGCACTCACGCCCATCTGTTCGCCCATGGCCGTGCTGGTCTGAAAACGAGGTTTGTTCAGGCACATTGTTGGCGCGTTGCTATTTTGAGGCAACTGAAAACGACTGCACCATTGACCAACAAAAAGCAAGTCAATAGCGCAGTTTCTTTTTGTTATTTAAAGAGCATGTTAATAATATGCGCCTATAGGCGGGTCCACAACATGTGTACACTCTGCTTATTACACACAGGGACGCGCAGCAGCACACAAACATTTTTAAGTATGAAAAATTAAAGGATTCCTCACAGGAGTCTTTCCACTAGCAAATTCCGCCATGTAAATAGTGAATCTGCCATGGTGCAAGCACAATTGGCTTTTAAAGGGAATGGAAGATGACACTCTGATTGGTTTATTGCACGTTACGCCCAAAACACACCCATGACTCATTAAGAGAATAGGTACAACCCTTTTGGACCATGCTCCTCTGCCATTTTTCCCATCATTAAACTAGCAAAAGTTGTTTCGGACATGAAAAAAAGTGCACTTGAGACCATGCGCTAAGATCGCTAAAAAAGGGCCCATTAACACTAAATGTAACTAAGAAAACAAAAAATACTGAATCAAATAGAAAATTGTAACAGTCATGGACTGGTGTATTTAACTAAATATTTCAGTGCAAAAAAAGGACAAGTAAATTTTAAAAAAAGTAACACCACTTGAATCTTTAAAATGAACTGTTAAAATGAATTTGATTTGTTGAACAATGCTGAGCTACTGTCATTTTCAGGTTAGTAGCATTGCTACAGTACTTTCAATGAATTATTCTCCAACAATGTTTTAGAAGGAATGAATGGAAGGTATAAACAAAACATTTACGTACCCACACTGAACCCTTTATTAGACACTGATGACGGGCAACGTTTCACTTTTTGATCATTATGAAATGACAAGCCAGTTCTGGATGCCTCTTCTACAGTCAGAAGATTTGCTGGAAAGAGAGAAACCATGACAGTGAGAAATCATTCATTTTATTTTATTTATGAGTACAGTTTAAAAAAATATTCACTTACATGTAGCGCCCCCTTCAGACGACTGCTTGTCTTTACTAAGTCCATTTACACCGGGCACAGGGACAAGAGTAGGGCCAGGGGACGGCCCACCGGGAGTGACAGCGCGATGAAGACGCTTTCCTGGCACCTTTACTGTTACTCGCAATAAGTCCATCTCTTTCCCTTGAGCGTTCTGCATAAACTCCTAAAATCATAAATATATGCATAATACTGGCGTATTTGGTAGTTAGGTCCATGGATGGTTTTGCTCATATTATAGTGTGTTATATATATAACATACTATATTATGAGCAATACAATCCATGGACCTAACTCACAAATACGCCAGTTCTCTTCTACAGCCAAAAATAGCAAAACATTCAAGCTTTTGGCCTTTGTAAAGGTTGTGTAAATATTATCAGGCAATTTCATCAATGTAACATTGATTTTTTTATCACCTAAAAACCCAATCCTCCCTCAGACATTTTCTGCACAGGATTTTGATAATTACAATACAGATTAGCTATAAATCTACAACCAAAATATAATTATATGATTTAGTATTTACTTGTATATATATAATAATAATACTCTGCACTATATAATAGTATTATATAATATATTTAAAATGGTATTTAAATATTTAATATGATTATACACTCCAAAAGGAAAAATATTTTAAAGATGCATTTAATTGAGAATCTAAATCAATTAAGATATTAAGTCTTGTTTTATGGATAAATCTCCAAAATTAAGTGAGTTTATGATTTAAAAAATCTGCCAGTGGGGTTAGAAAAATAAACTTAATTCAAAGGGAAAACATCCAAATTATTGTTCTTACCTCACGGACAAATATTTTTCTTGTGTTAAGCATAAGCTCACTTAATTTTTCTGTAAACAAGACTTAATATCTTAATTAATTTTGCTTCTCAAGTAAATATATCTTGATTTAAGAATGTTTAGATATTTGTACTGGAAAGCAAGATGAAAATACTGAGTAAGGAAATAATTTTGTGCAGTGCATTAGTTATTTTCCTGGAAAAAAGCAGTATTATTAAATATAGTTACAGCATCACACCTGAACACATTACTTTATAATAATCTAATAAAGCTAAAAATACTGAATCAAAAACACAGTGACGAACAGCAGTATTCATTTTGGTACAAAAATAGACAAAGTGAAATTATGCAAAACACAATTGTGATTATAAAAACTGAAGCATAAACACTTATGCTCTGATGAAAACAGGGGGGGCTACAAGAGAGCATTACTCACGTTTATATTTGAATGGTACATCAGCATGCCGTTGTTTGACAGCGTCACATACTTCTTCTTCCACTCCTTATTCAATGAGCGTTCACTGCGTTTCCACAAAGTTCCCTAACAAAGAAAAGAAATGGCGATTTATTTAATTATTTTTTGTTAATAGAATTTTTTTTACATCTAATGCAATGAGATTCAGACATTTTTTCAGTGCCATCACATCCTCAAGTCAACGCTGAGATCTTAATTTTACCTGTTTGATAGGAACCGACCGGCTGCTCATGTCACTTCTGCTATCTGACCCTCTTTTCTCAGAGTCACTCCCACGACGGTTCTAAAACGACAGACATGTTAGATAAAGTACAGATGAGAGGAAGGCGAAACACATAAAGGAAGGAAGACAGAAGTGACTCATGAGATGAAGTGAGAGTGACAGAGAGTTCACAAACAGAATCTCAGACTAAAGATACTGTCATACTTCTGTTGTATTGAAACATCATTTAAAGGTGAAGTGTGTAATTTCACTAGTATCAGCAAAAAGAATGACAAAAATGACTGTTTTCGAACAGGTTTCCTGCCATTGGTCATGTTTTCATACAGCCACTTCACATATTAAATTGGGATAGAAGAAATTATTTTACCATAAAAATATTACACACATCACCTCAGATTGCTATAATCATTTAGACATAAGTCCAGCCATGTTTAAAAAAAATAAATAATGCAATGCAACATTTTGCACACCCAGTTCCACTGTAACTGGCAAGATTTTAAACTCTTTGTAATGAGCTCAAAGAACTAACCGCAAATAAAGAGGTCCGTCGTCGGGGCGGAATTCGTTGCGTGCCCCCATCTCCACTTGCCCCACCCCGTATGTCTTTGTGACTTATCACAGGGGTAGAAGGCAAAGAGGAGGGGTAGTCACTACTTTGACCCCCATTACTGGCCTAAGAGAGGATGATGGGACATTAAGAAGAATGAGACAGAGGTTGGTGGAATGGAGAATGGTGTAGACAGTGTGATGGAGACAAAGTTTTTCACAATCACTTTAAACTCAACAACAGGGGTATACAAATGTGTAATGTATCGGTCTGAAATGAACATGTTATGTATTGATATGGAATTGAATCATTTATAATTGCATCTACAATAAAATATAAGCATGTCATTTCTCTTTTTATTCATTTTATTAAAATGATTAAATCTGTAAAATGACCATAATAATTAAATTAATCCGAAAAAAATGTGACCAAATATCTGATTTTGTAATGCATAGCATTTAAGCAAAGAATATGAAACTAATTAGATCAGAAAATGTTGTCAAAGCAATATTTTACACCCCAACAACACTCAAGAATAATACACCATGATGGTATTTTATTCATTAAAATATTTCACAACAGTTATTATGATAAAGGGGTGAATCTCACAAAGAAATGTCTGGGTCATATAAAAAAGTAAGAAAAGCGAAATTAGAAATTATATTTTGAAAAAAGAAAATAGATTATACTTAATAAGATATGTTAAAATATCGTATTATATTAATATATCATACATATTTAGTATATTTTTAGTCACGTTCATGATCACGGAGCCATCGGATTTCAACAAAAATATCTTAATTTGCGTTCCGAAGATGAACGAAGGTCTTACAGGTGTGGAACGACATGAGGGTGAGTAATAATAAATTACATTACTTTCATTTTTGGGTGAACTAACCCTTTAATAAACATACAGCTGTTCGTGAACAAACAGCTTTATTTTTTATTACCTTATGTTAACATTTACAACTTTTTTTATTTTAATAATGTATAAGTAAATGTTGAAATGAACATTAACTAAGATTAACAAGTTCATTCATAATCTTAAGATATTAGGTTAAACTTATTTGGCTTGCTGTCCACTGATGAGGGGCTGGGTGAAGCAGCTTCAACTCGAGCTCTGATATACCCCCACAATGACTAAATATAAGATATGATTATATAGGGCAAGGTACCTAAGATAAAAGGTGGAGTTTGGGGAGGTGGTGGGATGTTGGAAGAGCTGAGACTGAGGAGAGGCAAGCAGCTGTTTATATACTCTGGCTGTTGGCTGTTGATTGGAAGATTAGATGGGTTTGCTCCTCCCTCGTTTAGGAACTTCACTTAATAAATGCTGTAGAAGTCCAGTTTATTATTAGTTAATGTTAACTAATGTTAGCTGATGAAACCTTATTGTAAAGCGTTACCAATTTTTAATTCAGTGTGAGAAATAATGACTAACAATGTACTTTTTTGCATTATAGTAATGAAAATTAGATTTTCTATGACCCAGACATTTCTTGACAGCTTTCATGATATTCATCCAAGCAGCGGAGAGACTCATAAACATTGAGATACCTGTCCGGGCCCTGACACTGGAGTCGAGGCCCCTGAGTGACTCGGGGAGTTTGGGAGAGATTTGCAGGAGGCCAGAATGGCGGCTTGCTTCTTGGCAGAGACAATCTTTTGAGTCACTAAGAGGGAAACAAGTTTGTCCAATCAACACTATCATCCTGTTTGGAAGTAACATGCTATTTTAGCCCCTATTTTGAGATGAAACTCACTTTCATTAAATACTCTGTCCACATTAAGTCCATAGGTGGCACAGGTCTCATAGTACGTGCAGCGACGCACATCTATACACAGCTGCTGGACTCTCTTGTCCTCAATCACACGGGCGTTAGTGCTACTAATCTTATCTGCAGGAAGAAAAATGGTCATAGAGTTGGTACGCAACACCATATTGCTCAATAAAACATCCCTGAAACCAAGACGAGTGTAGCTTTTACCTTGCGTTCCAACCGCAATAATCGGGATTTCTGCAATGTTGCGGTGCGCGCTTAGCTCACTGTAGTTCTTGTACACATCCTGGAAACTTGCTTCATTTTCCAGGCTAAAAACCAGGATGACACCATCGAGCCAGTTGCAGATCTACAAATCACAAATTTAGGAATGAAAAACAGGGGGATGCTGTTCAAAGATTTGGGGTCAGTACATTTTTTAAAGAAACTAATACTTTTGAAATTGATCAAACGTGGCTGTAAACACATTTACAATGTGACTTCTACTTCAAATAAATGCTGTTCTTTTGAAATTTCTATTCATCAAAGAATCCTAAAAAAAATTATCATGGTTTCCACAAAAAAAATAGGAAGCATCACAACTGTTTTCAACGTTTATAATAATCAGTTTATGTTTCTCGAGCACCAAATCAGCATATTAGAATGATTTCTGAAGGATCATATGACAAAAAATATATTAATGATTTTTTTCCCCATAATTTTATTATGTAGATCAAACAAGACTAGACTTTATACAAACTCCTTAAAGGCACAATATGTACGGTTTTTGGATTAAAATGTCCAAAAACCACTAGAACAGTGTTATATATTTTGTTGACTTAAGTACTTACCCTATCCCAAACATTTCCGACAATATTTAAATCCAGAGAAATAAGCTGTTTTAACCAGGACACACACTGTGTCCATGTGTCGCCTATCAATGACTTCAGTTACCCTCGATTTCTGCTTTTATTTTGTAGAAACCATGGAAACACCAAAGACGCTTTAATATATTATGTGTTTTACTAGACAGGTGAGCAACTGTTTGGATACATTCATCGACAGAAAACAAATCGTTATATAGCTCAACACAGTTAGTCTTATTGTTTAAATCTCGTTTTCTTGAGCTAGTACCATGTTTTACCATGCCTAATATCGATCTAGCTTACTGCAACAAGGGTCTCATAGTAGACGGACGCAGAGCAAACGCACAGAGTAGCATTACAACATAACTTTCAACACACTCAAATGTATCTAATATAATAAAACAGCGCTGCGTTACCCCACATACACATGAGCGGAAGAAGTGGAAGCGCTCGTCTGCGGCATAATAAAAGCTCCACGAAATCAAGGCGTCATCAAGCTACGGCTTTGTTTTGAATAAGAGACATCTAGTGGCGTAAAATTATATATTGTGGCTTTATTTTTTCTGTCTGTAGCACGTAAAGTAAACATAATTTTAGCATTTTTAGCAAAAAAACAAGGGTAACGCGTGGGTGTGATGTCATTAATAGGTGACACACGGACACAACCTGTGTCTGGTTAAAATTGCTTATTTCTCTGGATTTAAATAATCTTGGAAACATTTGGGATAATGTAAGTACACAAGTCAACAAAATTTATAACATTGTTCTAGTTTAATCCAATATTAATATGGATATTTTAATCCAAAAATCTTACATATTGTGTCTTTATACGGAGACCGGTTTAATGGCATGGACAACTTGCTGTAGGTTTGTCACCGCCACACTAATGTTAAGTATGAAAAGCAGGAGATGCACACTTGCATTGGCTAAATATGTTGTGCAGACAGTATAATCCTGACTCAAGTGTTCATCCGGAAACATTAACACACCTGTGCACTTGGTGGACCAGATTCCTCTCGGATCAGCAATAACTGACTTTGTCCCTCCACCAACACCTCTTTTTTATATCTTCCCCCTTCCAGAGAAGAAAAAGAGGACAAAGGCGAAAGATAAGACAACAATAACGCCTCTAAAAAGTTCAAATTACTTCAAAATGGAGATGAGAAAGAACAAAGTTCTCACCCTCATGTGATTCGAGTGGAAGGTAACTTCCTGTGATGAATCTGTTTACCAGAGCAGATTTTCCACTGCGAAGGCTACCCAAAACCGCCTGTATGCGGCAGAAAGAATAATATTTTTAATAATCACATCAAAAAACAGAATATATATCATCTGACATTGTTGAGATCTCATCTGAAACTCCCGAGGAGACACATTTGAGACCTAATCGAAAATGAAGCAAAATACTTAATTTATGCTCTTTTAATTTGGTTAATGTTTAGAAAAACCTTGTTTTGATGTATATACTTACTCATTATCAATATGACAAAAAAATCTAAATAAATCTTCTCTTTAGTGCACTTAACCATCAATTCATAGATGTTTACTGAAAACTATTGGAACTTGTTGTTTAAATGCTTAAGGAATTCAAAAAAAAAACTTTAGGTGTTCTCACCAATCGCAGTTCTGGAATAGCGCGAGTTAAGGTCCATTCCTGGCTATTGGCACATGATGCTGGAAAAAGAAGTCAAAGTTAAGTCTTAACTTCAAAACAATGAAGAAAATTTGTGTGCAAAACAAGGATGACAAACATTGCTTTGCAGTAGCTAAGGTGAGTGACTATTAATGTGCTGCTAGCTATACTGTTGCAAGGGTGTTTTGAATGGCTTTTAATGTGTTGCTAGGCAGTTTCTAGGGTCTTTTAGGTGGTTGCCTAGTAAAAAGAGCCCGTCCCCAAGTTCGATATTCTATATTCAAAAGTGTGCCCTCTTTTGACTGAAGTGGTGGGGTTAGTTTTACCTACAGTAACCAAATTCGGCACACATAATGATCTCAACAAACTAAACAACTTTCTCATGACATTAATTAGCTCCGCCCAGCAGGAAGTCAGATATTTTGGATTTAATGTGTGTTTTTTTTTAAATGCAGGCTCTGAATTGTTTTAATACTCCTCCAAGGGGATCCATGTGATCGTGACCAAACTTTGTCAACATTAGGCCAAGACATTAAAGATGCTGAATTGCAAACATATTTTTGATACGTCAAACAGAGTTGCCATGGTGTGGGATTAAAGGATTAGTTCACCCAAAAATATAAATTCTGTCATTTATTCCTCACCCTCATGTCGTTCCAAACCCGTAAGACCTTCGTTTATCTTCGGAACACAAATTAAGATATTTTTGATGAAATCCGAGAGCTTTCTGACCCCATTTAATTAACACTTTCAAGACCCAGAAAGGTAGGAAAAATATAGTTAAAATAGTCCATGTGACTCCAGTGGTTTAACCTTGATGTTATGAATCGATGAGAATACTTTTTGTGCACAAAAAACAAACAACAAGAACGACTTTATTCAACAATCTCTTCTCCTCCAGGCCAGTCTCCTACGCAATTCACATAAGCACCACAAGACATGCATGTGATCATGGGATCGTGCTCAGCCAATAGTGAGCCGGCGTTTTGTTGCAAAACCCGGAAGCGCTGTACTTTGTGAATGGCGTAGGAGAATGGCACGGAAGAGATTGTTGAATAAAGTTGTTATTTTTGCGCACAAAAAGTATTCTTGTTGCTTCATAACATTAAGGTTGAACCACTGGAGTCACATGAACGATTTTAACAAAAAGTTGAAAGTTGCAATTACGTTGCTGTCTATGGAGGGGTCAGAGAGCTCTCGGATTTCATTAAAAATATCTTAATTTGCGTCCTGAAGATGAACAAAGGTCTTACGGGTTTGGAATGACATCCTAAAAGACAGAAATTTCATTTTCGGGTGAACCATGCCTTTAAATGAATGAAAAAAGGGAAACAGGAACACCAGATTGATCATGGGTCATATTCTGATCTTTATTAGAGGTGCTTAGCAAGCACCACTAATAAAAGTACAACAGAAAAATAGATGAATCATCAATCATATAACCAAAAAGAGATGGGATATGTGCTGATTTATTAATATTATGTCTCGGTAGGTCAGCTACTGAATTTCTGTTTTCTAAAAAAGATCTCTCTTATTGATCTATGGCTTAAATCCCATCCTTCTGACCCTTGATGTCAGTGACATGAAACTTCAGATGACTCACTTACAGGAAGAGCGAGTTTGACACAATTGAATGATTACACAGTGATCACAACATTCAGAAGCATCGAGCAGCAGAATTAATAACTTTATCACCTCCCCTCACGTCAAGCCACATTATATTTCGTGACCATCAAAGTCAGTTCAGGCTTAATAATGCTGTCTGTTTCTTATGCCAATCTGTGATCTTGTAACCACAGATCAGGCGTTGCCCTTCTTTTGCACATTTCGATTCTGCATCGAAGTGCAATTTGAGCCTCGGACGACAATTCATCTGGAGGTGTTATAAATCTCTGGCAAATCACAGGGTGTGAAGGACTGCAGGTGTATCCGTGCAGCAGCGAGCATGGAGAACCCACAGCCCTCTCCGTTTTATATTGGAAGTCTTAGCACACTCTCAATATTTTTCACCAGCGGTTCAAACCCGGCACCCAATGATAGACGGGCAAGTCACCTTGTTTTTTGTGTAGCTGCACAGCTGTGTCGCCCTGTGGGTGCATCAAGCGGCGGATGAGAGGCAAAAGATGCTTTGTTGACGGGGGGAGGATCGTGCGATACACCCTTGTGACCGCCGTGGACTGATTAAAGCAGCTCACGACGGACTTCACAGCTTAGATCGGCGTACGATCTGAGTTGGCACTCATGCCGTTTGCAGTTTCCTCTCTCACACGCCACCCACGACACAACGGAAGAGGTTTAACCCCCTCCGAATTCAGCGCAATTCTATGAGGTCATTGTACGGCGGGGCACATCAGGAGTCGAGCCAGTGCGGTTAGACAGTGTGATCCTTATGTGCCATATACGACACGCCACCCCCTCCATCTAAAGGGACGCTCTATGGGACACATTCTGGTCTCTCTCTTTTTCAAAAGGACCCCTCCTCGCATACCCTCACTCCCATTCATTTCATGTGTGGCTCGCTCTCTGGCATATAACACAGCCACACAACAGGCAACTCTCTCAGCCCTCCCTGTTGCCATGACAACCCCACTTCCAGCCGCTGCTTCTGTTCACTCGGAGAACACATACGTAAATATTTTGTGTGCGCATGCGCATGTGAACAGACACATCAGACCTTTTGCTCGTAGCATATAGACCACACACACCTATATTGAGTTTCACTTGTGCAATCATCAAATAAATCCAACAAAATAAGAAACCTACCAAATCTATATTGTCGAGAAATGCAGATGTTTGAAAAGAAGCTCTGGATGTAAATTAGTTGAAGGCATCTCTGCAACATTATAGTAGACCATTAGAAGAAAAACAGACTTACTTTGCTTGGGTGGATTTATAATGCATGTGGCAAAATTTAAGCATATCCATCCAATTGATTCAGATACTGCTTTAAGTTATTTGAAACGTGTCTTCAATACAGAAATCAGTGCTTTACCTCCGGTTTAGAGAGCTAAAATGCATGGCTGGATATGGTTTGAAATTAAGAGACTGGTGATGAAAGGATTGAAGCTTCCGTGAAAGAATGAGACCAGAATACAGGAAGTGGGCGGAACATCAAAGATGGGATTAGGATGTTGGGCAAAATTATACTGCCTGTGGCATGGGTATTATCAAATTTGTTTCCCATTCCAATTTTTCCAGTGCAGAAACAGAAGCAGCAGGGGGTGGTTGTAAATAAAAGACCAGTATGTTTTCAGCATCTTAACTCTACAACCCTAGGCATTAGAATTAATACAACCAGAATTCCCTATATGTGTGTACAGACTTCAACATGACAATTTGTAAAATGAATGCAAACTAAAAACGTCAAGACACTTCACTTTAAAGGGATAGCTCACCAAATAATGAAAATTGTCACGATTTACCTAGACTCATTTCGTTCCAAACCTGTTTGTCTTTGTTTCTTGTTTTTAGAAATGTCTTTTTTTTTTTTTCGCTGACGACTTTCGCTGCATTGACAAAAACAGATAGTTAAAGCATTTCTCAAAAGAAGAATGCAAGTCATTCAGGTTTGGAATGACATGAAGGGTGAGTAAATGATGACAAAATGTTCCTTTTTGGGCGAACAATCCCTTTAATATGAACATAACACTTAGAAAACTCTACACAAAGAATCCCTCAATGTGCCAAATATCTAATGCGTCCTCCTCCCATTTTCAGAAACAACCCTGCTTCTGCTTATCTGAGATTTTGAATTGTGTATGGGTGAGTAAGCCATGTTCTCCTACCTTCCTCTTCACTGGATTCCCTCTGAATGGTGCTATAGACGGGGGTCACAATGGTTGCACTGGTTGCAACTGGAGTGCTCTTGGTAAAAATGCCACTAATAAATCTTAGCATCTTGCGGTCACGTGCTGAAGCCCCCTGGGACTGAGCTGTTCTAAAGTCAGAGACCATTTGACCACCTTTGCACTTAAGAAGGTCCTCAGACAGACAGTTCAAGTCGCTGTTGTCCAGGGTGCGACTCTTTCCTTTGCGTTGAGGCTTGGTAATCAAGGCGACAGGGGTCGGAAGAGATGTAGATCCTGCCTTTAATCTCTCGGCTCGAGGGCTTTGGGTTCGCATGGCTATGATGTCCCCTTCGGTGGGCCTCTTCATCCCAATACCCCCTTTGAGGTCTTCATCGCAAGTTTTCACCTCGCTTACAGCCCACGATGCCCGAAAAGATCCTGGAGTCGGGCTGGTTGGGGACTGAATCCTGGTCCGGCTGTCCTTACGGTCAAGGCTCTTTGAGGAGGCATGGATGCTCTCTCTAGACTCTTTCAATTCACGACCACTGCCGTGAGCTTTAAGGAGAGACACGGGACGCTGGGTTGCACGGACAGGGATGTCACCTAGATGCCTGGTTATGTCCCGGGAAAAAGAGGTTTGGGACATTCCGGTGGATTCTCTGGCTCTTCCATTCTCTGTGGTGGGTGAGATCATTGATTTTTGTCTATCACCAGGATGAACACCATCTGCAAAATGTGCCTTGTCCTCCCTTGGGCTTTGGAGTATTTCCTGTTCCACTGAGAATTTGACAGATTCTCCAGCTTCCAGCTCCACAGCCTCACCCATTTTCTGGCGTTCCTGGCCCTCATTATTGGATCCAGGGTGCTTGAGATGCTTCGCTCCATCAGCATCGTACACCGCTCCCTCCAAAGCTGGCCTGGACTTCTCCAACTCATTTTCCTCAGTGGTTTCTACCTTCACCAAGGTGAGGGAGATAAGGTAGGTGGTTTTTGACTGTGACGGCCCGCTTCGGTTCATGTGGTCCAGAATTTCTCAGCAGATCAAGGACAGAAAATGAATTCAAAGAATCAAATAATCGTGTTATTCACTTGTTCAATGGCTCCCACAGCAGAAAGAAATCACAGAATTCATAGAAAAAAAGACAGTTCGGGCAAGTGTGTCAAAAAAGAAGTGAACCGTGCCCTCGTTCCCTAAAGTGTGAAAAAATTTAGCTAATGTCCTTTGTGCTCTTTCACACCTTCGTGTTTCTTCCCAGGCTTAATTCCTTTCGTATTGCAGTTCTCTGGTCCTCTCACACCTATTTTAAGCATGCAGACATGTGCCCACCTCTCCACACCTGCATGAAAAGCATGCTCCCGATTCCATTGACTACATTCAACAAGAGGCAGATTCGAAGGCAAAAATGACAACGCACAAGATGGAAACAGGATCGAAAATTCCTTCAAGGACGACAAAACAGTCAAATTACATCTGGGAGACATGCAGAGCTGTTAACCTCAGATCAAGGCACATCGTTTCACCAACCTGCTCCACAGCGTGCGGAGATGCTGACAGACTGAAGAGTCGAACTGAGGAGTCAGTCTACATGCCACATGCATCGGTGGAAACGTTTACGGCGAGTCCACAGAGAGAGATCCCTATGTCCCCACACAGAGTCTATCCATCACGCCTCCGGTGATCAGTGCGTCAAGCAGTCGGGGATGTCAATAATGCAAACGCGCGAGACAATCATGCTTCGTTCTAGAGAAGAAGGTGCATCTCACGCTAAAGGTTTAGACGAGTCACGCAAGGGTCTCTCAGATCTCTCCAGTGGAAGGTCTTCTTCAAACCCACGCAGAACGGCAACGTGCAGGAATACCCTGCTTCTCTCTCCATCTCCTGCTTCTCTCTCTCTCTCTCTCTCTCTCTCTCTCTCGCTCTCTCTCTGCCCTTGTCACCAGCCAGACAGCTCCCAGCCCCTGCTTTCCACAGCCTGCTACCCCCTCCTCTCGTTCACCCTCCCTCCCTCGCCTTCTCCCTCTCTTTTCTCTCGCTCGCACACTCTCTCCTGCTTAAAAAGCGAGAATCAGTGATGTGTTGAGGAATAAAGACAGACTGTAAAGCTTGCAAGATTCTGACTCGGAAAAGAGGTGCACAGCACAAGAAAAAACACAAATATGAGTGGTTATGGAAAGATAATCAAGACTGACACATCAACGAGGCAAATTTTGCACTCGATCCAGTGCTGTATCAGGCGGCAATGTGCCACATACATATCACAGTCACAGTCAGTACAGTGATTCAAGAGCCGCCGTGTCCCCCCACCTTTTCTGTCCTAGACACTGAGCTTGCTTGTTACCAAGGTATTCCGAGGCTAAACTCCTCCTCCTTCATGCACTGATTCCATCTAGTCTCCCGTTCGCTATCTCCATATCTAACCCCCTGCTCGGTGCACCCACTGTCCTTGCCAAGGTGTGTATGAATGAGTAGATGATTGAGTGAGGGCATGCAATATTATTGACAAATTATTGATTGATCTGTTCAAAGGTGCTTGATTGGAATCAATACTACACTCGAATTCATTCAATAACTGGGATGAGAGTAAAACAAAATCTATATGTCCTACACAAAACTATTGTATTAATATCTGAAATGTGTACTTTTTTAATGATGTATGTACATTTTGTCTTATGTCTTATGTCTTATGTAACTCTATTATTTATCTTGTATTAATACAATTCAGTGAAAAGAGGAAAAAAGTGAAAAGTGACGCTCATTAGATAAATACGTATAAAGGGTAGGCATAATAAGCAAAGGCTTCATATATATATCATTTACAAAAAATGATCTTGTTGAGGAAGGAGTTTTTAAAACGTTAATTAGCAGTCTTATAGGGTTCACAAATAAATAATATATGATATTGATTGCTATCAATCATGAAGACAGGTGTCACAGATCACACAATATCATACAACATTTAGGAAGAGAGCATGCAGTTACTTGTTTATGAATGTCTTTTTATTGATTTGCTACTTTATTGCAAAGCAAGGCCGTAACCATGTCTTAAACATTGGGGGGACCAAAGGGGGGTGTTTTTATTTAAAGAAATTACATAATTGAAGGATTAAACAGGATTTAAGGGAATAAAGAAGAACTTAGAACAGTAAAAGAAGTTCTAGATCTAATTATAGCCTATATAGTTGTGAAGTAATCCATTTAAACGTTTTGCAAATAATATTTTATTTAAAAATATGCACACATTCACTCTTGTTAGTATGTTTAATATGTAAAATTTTTTTATTTCTTGTCTCATCACATTCATTCATTATTCATTATTATTTATTTTGATCCTTACAGAAGATTTTTCATAATAACCCCCCCCCAAAATATACATAATAACCGAAAAAAGGTGTAGGCTGCAGCCTTTGCTTATTATGCCCACCCTTTATACATGTTTATCTAATGAGCGTCACTTTTCATTTTTTTCCACTTTACACTGGATTTGATTAATACAAGATAAATAATAGAGTTACATAAGACATGTTCCAAAATGTACATACATAATTAAAAATTTACACATTTCAGATATTAATACAAAAGTGTAAAAGTATTACATACACCAATTATTCATATTGTTATATCATTATTTATCACCTTGTTTTTAAACATTTTCATAAAATTAAGTTGAATAATTCCTTATCAAAATTAATCCATTGGTTTACCCCCTTGATAGATATACGTCTATTTTTTGTATTAGTTCTTGCCCTTATTTTTTAAACATATGTATTCCTATTAGTTTATTCTGACTTTCTCATTCGGTTATGAATGACATCCTTGAAATTAATGCATATTTTCAATTAAAAATAGCTAAATTACATGATAAAAGTTGAGTAGTTTGCATCACTGTATGTTACTGTGGGTCATTAAACGTATCCATTGTAAAACAGTTGTAAAATATGACATTTTTAGCTATTATATCTTACCACACACACACTTACACCGTAAAAACTGAAAGTGTCACGTTGGAATTCACACTCATCTTCAGTGAACATTAAGCCCCGCCTTCTTTGATCTGATTGGCCATCATTTTGACATTGATGAGCGCTGACCACTGTGGCAGACTAGCCTAAAAATGTCTGCCATCCTAACAACAAACAGCGCTGCGTAATGGAGGGCTGCATTAAGAAATATCAAATAATGAATAAATTCAAATTATTGGGGGGCCCGATGGTGGTAATGGCCCTGTTGCAGAGAAAGACAAATTTAGTGACTATTACTATTGCTCATAGTTAAGTTAAAGGGACAGTTCACTCAAAATTTTTAATTCTATCATCATTTACTCACCTTCATGTCGTTCCAATCCTATTTGCATTACATGCTGTATCCAAACAACAAAGAACCCCAGTGACTTTCAGTATGATTTTTTAAATCTTACTTTGAGTATCACAGAAGAACAAAATGCATACAGGTTTGGAATGGCATGAGCAAATGATGACAAAAATGACCCTTGCAACCAACCTGAAGAGCCTAGTAGCCACATAGCAACACCCTGGCAACCACACAGCAAGCGCCACTCCTATTTTCATCAGAAAATGCAAAGCTTTATATATTCTATATCCTGTGCTAAAATGTCATGGTAGACATCTTGGAGAACTCACACTCATAAATATACCCCCCTGCCCCCCCCCGCCCCCTCTCTCCCCTAAATCGCTGTCACTCTGCCTGTCTCCCACTCTCTTGGCTCCCTGCAGTAATAAACATTTAAATGTGTCAGTCCTATTCTCAAATCCCTTTGCTGAGAAGCCATAAGCAATGACTTCCCCTTCACTTTTATTTTATTCCCATCAAGCATAATTTGAATCACCATATGACTATGTGGGCTAAATAAACCAAACTATTTCATCTAGTCAGTTGCAGTTCTGCAACTTTATTCACAGAACACCATACGTGATCGTTAGTTAATGCAAGTGAGAAAACGATAAAATGGGTGACAAAAAAATCAGAGCAACATCTAGGGACCACAATATTAAAGAAACAAGAAATCCATATAATAAGCAGCCAGAATACCCTAGTGTCATTGTGGCAATGAGTACATACTATAAAAATCTGTTTCATTTTGGTTTTGGTTTAAAGAGACATTATGCCGACTGATAGCGTCTTCATATTGAGCCGAAATCTAGAGTGACGGATGCATTAGCGCTCACAGGAGGAAGTGTGAGGAGGAAGTAGATTATAAGGAGCATCGACAAACGCAATATTAAAGATGCAATAACTAATGTCACCAAAAGTTCCAACCTGAAAATATGCACTGTGCGGAGGCTTACTACGAACACAGTTTATAAATGCGGCATCTTAAAATAATTGAACTTTATGCCCGGCTCATTAGGCTAGAGCTTCAATGGATGCCAGATTATTTCATGTCAAACAAAACCCCCCAAGAAAAGCGGAATCTTATGGAAAACTAAAAATAATGGGGTCAGACCGGGAGAGTAAGAGTTGCATGCACTGTAGACAGGTGGTGACTGAGATGAAGAGGATGTGGCTTCCGTGGGCAGCAAGAGAGCGTCAGACAGGAAATGGACCAGCACTTCGTGTTCAAAACCCTGCCACCATGACTACGTCTCTAAGAGGGTGCTAATGTTTCAACCTGGTCCTCTTTAAATTAACATCCACGATTATGATTCTACATCCGGACTGTAGTAATAGTTCATCATCACAGGCTAATGGAGGAGCGTGTGCATTTGGAGACGTCTGCTGGTCATATAATTCAATTTACCATGAGTTAAAACATTTATATTCCTTTTTATATGTCTGCCATCTCTAAAATGTACATTTGGGACATTTTAGAATTTGGCATTATTACAGAACTCAAGATGGTGAGCATAATGCTCCAAAAGTGAAACAATCAATAGCAATCAAACCACGTAAAAAAAAACAAAAAACGTGCATTTGTATCTGTGATATAATTCACCTTCTGTGAATTATTTAGATATGCAATACTATCAACATAGAGTTCAACTCAAACGTGCTGTTTACGTGCAAGTCAGTCTCCCCGGTACGTAACAGACCCCTAACGGCCCTGAAGTAAACATCACACTTTGCAAAATGATACGGGAATCTGACTATCAGCAAGTGGGGAAAAAATACACAATCTCCCGATATTTATGAGACTGAACTCAGGCTCACCTTGTATGCTGTGGAGGAAAACCTTTAGTCCTGTCTTGAGCTGCTGGTCCTCAACCCTCTCCAGCTGTTTGAGAAATTTGTTTAAGGTTTTTTGCAAACTTTCATGTCTTCTCACCTCAGCTCTAATTGCAGTTGAGTTTGCAACTTTATTTGTGCTACTCATATTTAGACCAATGTGACTGCCTAAAATGCATGGAGCTTCTCCTGTAACCCATCAGCATTTCCTGCCCGTTCTTTCATGTCAATGTCACGTAGAGCAGAAACATGTTGTTCAAACTCTAAAGCATGCAGCTCAGAGCAGAAGTAGTTTAGCTTGCATGAATTTCCTCTCTCTCTCTCTCTCTTTCTCTCTCTCTCTCTCTCTCTCTGAATTCACTTCCTGATTTTAAAAAGTGTCACCATCTCATAGGCTGCTCTCTCGCAAACAGGATTTTGTGGTAAATTCAAGACAACCGTTAAAAAAGAAAAGAAAATAGGGTTTCAAGAAGGCAGCCTCACATGTATTTTCAGATTTAGAGCTAGAATGGTAAAATCTCAGCATTGATATGAGAACTAAATATATTATGACTATACAAATAGGGGAAATTGGGGGTAGTTGTCACATACTGTTTGTGTTGAATAAATAAGCTTTCCATTGATGTATGGTTTGTTAGGATAGGACAATTGGCTGGGATAGCCTACAACTATTTGAAAATCCAGAATCTGAGGATGAAAAAAAGTCTAAATATTGAGAAAATCGCCTTTAAAGTTGTCCAAATGAAGTCCTTAGCAATGCATATTTCAACTAATAATACATGTTTGATATATTTATGGTATAAATCTTCATGGAACATGATCTTTACCTAATATTTTTGGCATAAAAGAAAATAATCATAATTAATTTCGACCCATACAATGTATTGTTGGCTATTGCCACAAATATACTCGTGCGATTTTGTGGTCCAGGGTCACAAATGTCAATTTGTCACATTAATACTGTAAGTTTTTACAATAAATGTTATCCTTAATAATGCTTTTACTTATTTATTTAGCATTTTTATTTCATATTAGTTTTTTTTTAATATCAGGTTCTCGTTGAGAGTAACACTCAACATGTGTTAAATTAATCTTATTCAATAGCTTTATTTTGTAACAAATGCTTTAATGTATGTGCCTATACATAAATTGACATTCAAAAATAAACCCAAATCCTGAGAGATATCGACTGAATTGAAAGGTGTGACAATTAGCCTCAGCCTCCCCTTTACAATTCCATGAAATAGTAATGTGGCGTTTGCAGGAATTTGTCGTATGAGATGAAAATACATACTCAAAAAACATACATTTCGTGGCGTCTTGAGGCCTTCATAGTGTCTGTTGTGGAATATGGGCCTGTCTTTATTATCATCAGTCCTCAATGCAGCATCCTGTGGCTCGCACGCGCGTGACGACAGAGGGCGGGCCGAAGTGTGACGTTGTTTGTTGCTACTCCTCTCAGCCAATGAGGATCGAGCTGCACACACGCTTCACTTCAGCGCTGGTTTAAATATCAGTCCACACGGTTCAGTATTTACTATAATCGTTAAATCAGCGCCCTCTAAATTATTATCTCAGAAACTTAGTAATATTCTGAAGCATTATGAATAAATCCGCGTTAAGCAAATGGTCGTATTGTGTATTAGAAAATGCTTGACTTCATAATGAAGCAGAAAGGAGGGCAAATGTACTGTGAAACCGCCCCTGATCATGTCTTTTTCTCTTAATATGCTTAAGGCTTTTTAATTAAATGTCTTTAACTAAGTATTTTGGCCGCTGTAGGCTAATTAACTGGGACACTATGCAAATAAATACACGCGTGCTATTTGGTGGCGGAAGCGTTTGCTATCGCGAGATGTTGATAATTTAGTGGAATAAAAATAAAATAAAAATAATATTTATTGAATTTAATAACTTAATTGTGTGTGATATAAAACAGGGAAGAAAACTCTTTGAGGTTTTTCTGTTTGATTTAATATTTCGTACACCCAGGCTGTTGTTTGTATATATATATGTTTTTAATATAGTATGTTTATGTCAATAAAAAAAAGATAGGTTTAAATTGTATGACTACAATGATTAGGAAATTGGTACAAACAAAGCACGTGTGAAAGTTCTGCCGCTAGAGGGTCTTGCGGCTCCGGTTGACGTCATCGGTAGGCTCAGCCCTAGTGAAGGGAACCGATTTCCGCGAATCAGTTCTGTCGAAAAGTTCATTTCAAAGAATCAATTAAAAACGATTCAGCGATTCATTTATTTCATGACCCAAATGCGTCATCCCGTAGTCCCTTGACATTTCGACAAGAAACGTTTGTGTGTGTTTTCTGTTTTTAACGTTTTATTTGAGGTTATTTATTATTTATAATAAATATTATTATTGTTACATTATTAAAAATATATATATTTACTATAGTACTGTACTGTTAGATTGTTAGAAAGACATTTACATGTATTTCTTTAAATGTATATTTATTTCATATAAATATAGACTATTTCAAAATAGTCTATTTATTTAATCGTATTATTTATTTATTATTTTTTACAGACCCGCTAATACTATTCCCTATAGCAGACCTAATTTGTACTGGGGAATTTTTATATTATACATGTGTAAAATATATATTTTTTTACAATATTTAATTTCCATTATATTACATTATAATTTTTTTCTGCTCACTGTAGTACTGTGCTGTTACGATTAAATTAAAACTTTTTATTTCCTTTCTTCAAATGTATTTTTTTTTATGTTTTACTAATTTATCCATTTAGTTTAATCTTATTTGCATTTATTTATTTTTGCATTTTTAGCTCACATTTTTCTTCCAACCCCCTAGTTTTCCCTAGCAGATCCAATTTATGCTGTGAAAAATGTATATTTTAAAAGTGTATTATTTTGTAAATATTGAACATATAATTTCCGTTGTTACAGTATTAAATTTTTTCTCTTCTCATAGTACTGTATTGTTTTTGTTTTTTTGTATTGGATTTAATTTATTTAAAGTATTTATTAATATTTACTTATTTATATTAATACATAATTTATTTGTTTAATCTTTGTTTAATTTTTACCGTTTCACTCTAAGTTTTCCACGGGCTCCCCAGAATGTGTCTTGGTTCAGTTTGTTGCAGCCGTGATTCAGCTCATGAAACGCAGGTATTTATTTATAACCAAATAAATAATTTGCATTGACAATGCCAAGATTCATCTAGTCGCTGACTCGCGTTTGGAACCACGAATGATTCAGGTCAGATTCGTCAAAAAGATTCGACTCAAATGAACGATTCGTTCAAGATTCGGACATCGCTACTGCTCGCCACAAGAGAAGAAGAGCAGTTTATAGCATATACTCACTCACATCAGCAGCTCATCATTTCATCTCACCGGTAAATGCCTGAAGATTCAACATGGTTTGCGGAGGATTTACGTGCTCGAAAAACGCCCTCTGTTCACTAAATGTAGTTTATATGGTGAGTCGCACAAACATGAATATATATAGCTCAGCTAGCCTGCTAGCAACGGCTAGTCCTGTATAAATACTTAACATTTAGTTCACTTTATTTCAACATTTCTACTTGATAAAAGGCGTGTTGTAGACATTTTACTTTATTTATATTTACTCTCAAGGCTTCTATTGCTAGGTCGCAGGTGAGGTCTTTGTTTTATAGCTAACAGTAGATGAATCAGCTAGCTGCCTTTCTACATAAACTGTACTAGTTAAAACCTTCTTGTTTTACCTTTACTATTGAAAGAACGTCGGTTTGATGTGTTAATATTAAGATTATTATTATTATTTATTTTATTTTTTTGCCGAATCTCCTGAATGATGTTTCGCCACAGTGTTGCATAACCGTCCCTGTGTTTGTGTAATCTGTTTTTTGTTTTTTTTACTCATTTTGTTTTCTTTCTAAAGTGTATTTTTAAATGATAAAATACACGTGTATTTATGTCTATTTCACGACTGATTGTTCTAGAAGACTTTGGTCTGGCAGCTTCATGCATGTACCTGTCAAAACTCAACTCAAATGTCATTTTATATATAGTTGAGTTATTAAATATTCATGCTTGCTTAATTTGATACACACTGGCCTGAGTCACTGATCATGCTTCTGTAATGCCTCTGATTCACATGTGTGATGACGATACTGGGTTAAGGTGGCACAGTCACACTCAGCCAAAAATAAAGGACTTTGCACTCAGCCAGAGCTGTAAATGAGAAGTGCTAAATGACTTTGGGTGGTGTAGTGGTTCAAGATCAGTGCCAGTAACCCAAAGGTCAAAACCCTAAAAGTTAAAGAGACACTTAACCTCATGTTACCCCACAGGGGCTGTTTTTGGTGGAAGTGTACTGTATGTCAAGGGTTTTCAATCTTTTAGATGTCACAGACACAAAGGCCCAGATATGATCATCCTTGTGCTAGGGACTCCCATCCTAACATTTAAAAGACTATAGTTTCATGTATAAAGAACCAATTTATACAGTGAAAAAATATAAATATTTGTCAAATATTATTATTGTTACATTTTTAAAACATTTTCTATTCACTATAGTATTGTACTGTTAGATCATTTACATTTCTTTCTTTCTTTAAATTTCTTTCAGACGAATACAATCAGAGTTTAATTAAAACATGTACTGGCTCATCCAATTTTTATAATGGCAGTGAATGGCAGCCCAATATTTGAATCCCAAAAAATTGTATCCATCCATTATAAAAGTAATCCACATGGCTCAGGCGGGTTAATAAAGGCCTTCTGAAGCAAATCTGTATAAAGTTAAATATCTAGCTTCCACTATTGTTCCAGACCGCCTTCCTTATTAAACTTATGAAGAAAGTGTAACGCCTCTCGCAGTTCAAAATGCCTACGCTACGTCCGATATCATCGTCGCGCAAGTTATGCTTTCTTCTTGGGCTGCTATTCACTGCCATTATAATGCTTGGATTAGCCAGGACATTTTTTATATAACTCCCGATTATATTCGTCTGAAAAAAGAATGACATTCACACCTAGGATGACTTGAGACTTCATTTTTGGGTGAACTCTCCCTTTAAATGTATTTATTTTGTTTGTTTTCTTTTGCTAATTTATTTTTTTCATTTATGTATTTCTTAATTATATTTACAGACCTTATTTATACTGTGAATAAATAATATTATAAATGTGTACAATATTGTTTTTTCTTTTTACATTATTTAATTTCTATTGTTTTACATTATTCATTTTTTCTGCTCACTATAGTTCTTTGCTGCCTGTTACAATTGTTTATTTTTTTCTTTCTTTTTATTTCCTTTCTTTAAATGTATTTATTTCATTTGTTTTACGGATTTATTTATGTAGTTTAATCTTATTTTTATTTCTTAATTAGTTTTTTTGTTTTTACATTATCTAAGTATTTTTCTACGGACCCCCTAGTATTCCCTAGCAGACCCAATTCATCCTGTGAAAATATATTTAAAATGTTTATTATTTTGAACATATTTAATATATAATTTCCGTTGTTACATTATAAAATTTTCCTCTACTCATAGTTCTGTACTGTTGGTTTTATGTATTTAAAAGTATTTATTTATTAACTCATTTATATTAATCATTCAAACATTTTGATGTTTATCTGCTTACCCCCAGGGCATCCAAGATATAGGGGACTTTGTTTCTTCAGTAGAACACAAATGAAGATTTTTAACTCCGACCTTTGCCGTCTGTCAGTCTTATAATGCATGGTAACAAAATCTATGAAACTAAAAAGAACATGCACAGGCAAGTCCAAATTAAACCCTGTGGCTCGTGACGACACATTGATGTCTTAAGACACAAAATGATCGGTTTGTGCGAGAAACCAAACAGTATTTATATAATTTTTTACCTCAAATACAACACTATGTCCATCAGCCTTGAGCGCGCAATCACTTCCGGTGAGGGAAGTCTGTACACGAGCTGATCACGAAACTACACCAGATCGCGTACAGACCTCACTTCCATATCGTGGATCCCCTGGGGGTTAGCATAAAACATAACATAACATATAAACATAACATTTTCATTTTTGGGCGGACTATCCCTTTAATATGGAGTTTGCACAGAAAGCATATTGTGGTGTATTTGGCTTGGATTTGGTTCACAATGTTCTCCATAATGTCATAATCGTACCCCTCATGCTGGCATTTAAGGAGGGACTGTGTACACTGTGTACATTGTTCGGCTTTGGCCTGTGATATTTGGTAAATATGTTGCTCTCTGGACCTACAATCCTTATCCTGCTGCACTTTGCTTTGAGTTATATAGATTCCAGACAAACCCTTGACCTGTAGATCGACACTAGACACAGTTTAGCTTATAGAAATTAAGCGTAGAAATGCACATTTTAGAAGCATAACAACATGTGACTTGTGTTTCATGTTGCTGTCATGAATTTAAACACAATATAAAGTCGTCATCTTGAGGCATACAAAATTCCCATAGCTTTAACAACTGTAGATGTCACTTAAAGTCAACATGAAATCAACTTTGATCTTATACTAGGCTTATTGTGAATTAATATATCAGAGCATGTTCTTATTACAGAGTAAAACGTTTGGCATCTTATTTTTTAAAACCCCTATCTCCAACTATACCGGTCATATGGAGACCACTCCCAGCTAGCATTTAGTTAACATGGTATGGTTAGCCGCTGGTAGTCATACCTACACTATCTGCGGACAATAAACATCTTTTTCCATTGATAACCATTCATAATTTGCAAGCAATAAATGAATTGTAACATTTTATTTGAGATGTCTTGCAAGTGTAATATTTTTATTTGATTTATATTTTTTGTTTGGTTTGGTTTTATTTATTTTATATACCATTTTTAATCAATTGCAAGTTAAATTAAAAATTAATAAAAATGTATTAATTAATACAATTAAAATGAAAGTTTTAGATGTCTTGCCAGTGTACTTTTTTTATTATTATTATTATATTTTTAATCAAGTCCCTTTTTCTCTCAACTTGATAATGTCACATTATGGAAGTAAAAAAGGTTGTGATTGTGAGTGCTATTTCATGTTGACTTTAAGCACAATATAGTTATTTCATACAGTTTAATCCAGTGTAAATGGTTTGTACTGTGTTTCTGATTGGTCTCTTGTTTCATCCTCAGCTGGTGGGTCTCCTGTTGATCGTCGTAGCGGCATGGGGGAAAGGCTTTGGCATTGTCTCCAGCATCCACATCATCGGCGGCGTGATTGCCGTGGGCTTCTTTCTGCTACTGATCTCCATTGTGGGGCTCATTGGAGCCGTCCATCATCACCAAGTCATGCTTTTCTTTGTATCCTTTAGCAGCCTTGTACTGCATGCTTTTTGTAATTCTATGCCCATAAAAAAAATTTATAATTGTAAATATTTTAATAGTCCTTCCATCTGAGTGTTGTAAAGTCCTTGACCACACATGTTTTTCTACAGTACATGGTCATTCTCTTCATCGTCTTCCTCTTCCAGTTTGGAGTTTCTTGTTCTTGCCTGGCCATGAACCAGGGTCAGCAGGTAGGCCTAATCAATTTTAAAGCACACTTGTTGCATAATTGACTTTTCGGTAAGCCCTGCCCCCCTTAGTTACTGTTGCTAACTCGGACAAACAAATGGATTTGCCAACTGTCTTACAAAGCTGTTAGTGTGAACCTTGTCCCAAGATGGGACCGAAGGGACACCTCTCGTCGAGGAGCATTCAAGTGGGACTTAAATATGCCATGGGTCGATATATAAAAGATTTTAAACTAAATATGGTGGGTACCATGGTGGGATGTTCCGGTCGTCACGATCGCAGATGACAGCATCCAGGATCAACACTGTTCATGTACCGTAGGGTAAGATTAAATTAATGTACATGCAACCAGTTTAATATGGAGAGACACTGAAATGTAGACCATCGTTTATGAGTTTTTCATGACATGAGAACAGTTAGTTATTTAGGTTTATACGTTAGCACGGACACACATAATGACTTAATGAGAGTATGACAACCAGAAAATCCTCTCAGGATACGTGGAATCGTTTTACCCTTTTTGTAGCATAAACACCACCAAACCGACGAGAGCTTCGGATCTTCCAATGTTTCACTATGGTGCTGAAACCTAATGATGTCAGAGTTCTCGTCCCCGTGCAACTGAAACTCATCTGCGTTCAAGGGGAGGGGCTTACCGATAGGTCAATTGTTTGTTGAGAAACTGAGTGTGATTCCTGGTTTTTGTCATGTCCCGTTACCAAAACAGGAGAAGCTGCTGGGCTCGTCCTGGTCAATAATGAGCAACGACACAAGAATGAGCCTTGAGAAAAAACTGGACTGCTGTGGCCTGTTCAACAATACTAATCCCGTGGCAGATTTTGTGTCCGACTTACACCTCTGTGACGCTGTAAGAATACCTTCTTGTGTTCTCCTTTTTTGTTTTATTTTGGCTTTCTACCACTTTATTAGATAGATGAAGTAGAGAGAGAACAGGATTTTGAGAAAAGGGACATACGATGAGCATTAGTCACAAAAAATTTAATCTTCTTGATGTTCTGCGGCGGTCCGCATGACATCATTTTTAGTTGATTCAGAGCCCCCCCTGTCTTAAAGGACCCGCTTGTAGATTTTTTATTGGTTATACATGGAGTCATTTTCATGAAGGCAGCGGCTATTTGCAGTGAAAATAGCATATTTTATTAGCAATAGATGCTATTTCCACAAAGCGCAAATAGCTGTAGATGCTATTTACACCAGGGGCGGAGCCAGATATTGTAAACATTCGGGGCTTAGCCAAAATGTAGTTTGTCCAAGGACATTTTAATTGTCCATTAACAGCTTTACTGACTTAAAAGGAACTTTGTTTTACTATGCTGGAGTAAAGTTCATAAAATCATCAGTGTTTTCCACAGAATATTGTAAGAGTGAGTTCGAAATGCAGATTTGAACTCGTCAAATGCTACTGAGCCACTGCAGACGTTAAAGGAACACTCCACCGTTTTTAGAAATGGGGCTTATTCAACATCATACATTTAGATATGTGGGCAAATGCATTTTTGTCTCAGTGCATGCATTGTTTTAGTTTGGCAGGGTCGCCGCTAGCTTAGCTTAGCATAATGAATGGAATCCTATGTTGCCAGCTAGCATGTCCCGAGTAAAAGTGATAAAAAAAAAAAGCCCTCCTAATTACTTCTTGTGGCCTGCGTATTCACAACGAATACAAATAGGGATGCAGATTAAGACTAGGCGATTTCATAGGCAGATATTAATTTGGGACTATATATGGGTGAAGCACAGGCGAAGCACTGCTACTTGGGCGCAGAGATATCACGCAACACATGAAATCCCCAAACTTTGATTTCATGTGTTGCGTGATATCCCTGTGCCCAAGTAGCAGTGCTTCGGCTGTCTTTTTGCCAACAAGTCTATTTACGCTTAGTGCAAATATACACTCCGCTATCATAAATGTATTGATCGCCACTGTAAGCATCAGTGTTTATATCCGAACTATAAACTTTTTTTCCCATATATAATATTTGTAACAGAAATAATGGTAATGTGTCATTGCGAAGCTGTTTAATACCTATACAGTGGGGAGAACAAGTATTTGATACACTGCCAATTTTGCAGGTTTGCCCACCTACAAAGCATGTAGAAGTCTGTAATTTTTATCATAGGTACACTTCAACTGTGAGTGACGGAATCCAGAAAATCACATTGTATGATTTTTAAGTAATTAATTTGCTTTTTATTGCATGACATAAGTATTTGATACATCAGAAAAGCAGAACTTTGTAATTGCAAACAAAGGTTTCTGTACCAAATACTGAGATCATACGTTTCCTGTAGTTCTTGACCAGGTTGCACACACTGCAGCAGGGATTTTGGCCATACAGACCTTCTCCAGATCCTTCAGGTTTCGGGCTGTTGCTGGGCAATATGGACTTTCTGCTCCCTCCAAAGATTTTCTATTGGGTTCAGGTCTGGAGACTGGCTAGGCCACTCCAGGACCTTGAGATGCTTCTTACGGAGCCACTCCTTAGTTGCCCTGGCTGTGTGTTTCGGGTCGTGGTCATGCTGGAAGACCCAGCCACGACCCATCTTCAATGCTCTTACTGAGGGAAGGAGGTTGTTGGCCAAGATGTCGCAATACATGGCCCCATCCATCCTCCCCTCAATACAGTGCAGTCGTCCTGTCCCCTTTGCAGAAAAGCATCCCCAAAGAATGATGTTTCCCCCTCAATGCTTCACGGTTGGGATGGTGTTCTTGGGGTTGTTCTCATCCTTCTTCTTTTGAGTGTTGACCAAAAAGCTCTATTTTTGTCTCATCAAACCACATGACCTTCTCCCATTCCTCCTCTGGATCATCCAGATGGTCATTGGCAAACTTCAGATGGGCCTGGACATGCGCTGGCTTGAGCAGGGGGACCTTGCGTGCGCTGCAGGATTTTAATCCATGACTGCGTAGTGTGTTACTAATGGTTTTCTTTGAGACTGTGGTCCCAGCTCTCTTCAGATCATTGACCAGGTCCTGCCGTGTAGTTCTGGGCTGATCCCTCACCTTCCTCATGATCATTGATGCCCCACGATGTGAGATCTTGCATGGTGCCCCAGACCGAGGGAGATTGACCGTCATCTTGAACTTCTTCCATTTTCTAATAATTGCACCAACAGTTGTTGCCTTCCCGCCAAGCTGCTTGCCTATTGTCCTGTAGCCCATCCCAGCCTTGTGCAGGTCTACAATTTTATCCCTGATGTCCTTACACAGCTCTCTGGTCTTGGCCATTGTGGAGAGGTTGGAGTCTGTTTGATTGAGTGTGTGGACAGGTGTCTTTTATACAGGTAACGAGTTCAAACAGGTGCAGTTAATACAGGTAATGAGTGGAGAACAGGAGGACTTCTTAAAGAAAAACTAACAGGTCTGTGAGAGCCGGAATTCTTACTGGTTGGTAGGTGATCAAATACTTATGTCATGCAAGAAAATGCTAATTAATTCTTTAAAAATCATAGAATGTGATTATCTGGATTTTTATTTTAAATTCTGTCTCTCACAGTTGAAGTGTACCTATGATAAAAAATTACAGACCTCTACATGCTTTGTAAGGGGGAAAACCTGCAAAATCGGCAGTGTATCAAATACTTGACTGCTCTCTGGTCATCGCCATCGCCAACTCAGATTTGAATGTCCTGTCCACCAATCAGCTGTTGTGTGATAAGCGTTCTTAAGCAATATGGCTGCCGTCACATCATCATCAGGTGGATGACGCACATTGGTGGTGGTTGTGGAGATTCCCCCCTTCTATATTTAAAGCGCTTTGAGTACACAGAAAAGCACTATATAAATGTAACAAATTATTATTAATGTTCCGGTGTGATTGTGTCAAAAGTTTAATCGTCACAGGCGAATCGTTGTCATTAAGGAATGAGATCGCGTAGGTGTTTGAATCGAGATCATGATCTTTTAACGATCAATCGTGCAGCTCTAATGTTATATTAACCAAATACCTTAGGCTTAACACCCTGCTTTCTTTCCCCGCAGCCATGTATAAAAAAGAAATCCTGCCTCACCTGCGGTGAAAAAATGCTCCAACATTCATCAGAAGCTCTGAAGATTCTGGGAGGAGTCGGCCTCTTTTTCAGCTTTACAGAGGTTAGTTCATGTAAATGCCACAAAAACAGCTTGTGGAAGCTGGAGACCTGGACTTCTTTTGTGTCCTGTCTTTCTGAGATCTGGGCAGGTTAATTAGAGAATCGTGGTTGAAATAATAAATTGTTATTGATCATAAATAAGTTGTAATTAAGAATGTGGCATCCTACAAAAACTAAATTTACAAACTACATCATCATTAGAAGGGTAAAATACATAAAATGTATCAATTATACATCTAAAGCTCATCCTTTCATTTTGTTGCATATGCTCAACTAAAGAAGTTGCTGTGAAAAAGACATAAATAAAATCCCATGTGGTCAACATTGTTAGTATGACTTTCATGCTTGTAACTTCCCAGGAGGACTTTAAGGAATACTTCTTAGATAGTTCTTTATTTAAAATCTAATTGGATGAGAAACATTCATTGTAAAAAATACACACACTTGAGAATGTACATTAGTTGAATTTTATGTTAATTATATATTGAAAAATATTTAATTGAGTTAAGTTCCTCAGTAATTAAATATTATCATTCTGGGACCCAGGAAAAAAAAGTGTTTTGAATTTAGTATTTTTTTCATATCATTACATTGTTTAGAGCATAAGAAACAAATGGGGGGAAAAACATTTTTGCAAAATTATATTTTATTCATATGTTATGATATGTCCTCTTGACACCAGGACTCAGTTGTTTAAAAAATAAAATGACATGAGATTTTTTGTATAGGCAAAAACAATGGGATTTATTTTTAATATACCAATCAATTTTTAGGTTGTAGGATTGCTTTCAAAATGTTAAAATTCTTTTAGATTTGTTTAAAGATGATTCTGAACTATGTTATGAAAGATATAACGAAATGCATTGATATACCATTTTACTTTATGCAATATGTGTGTAAAATGGCCACACTTGGATTTTCCCATTCAATACAATGCATCTATACACTGCATCTAATTTGCATATTAATGTGTTCTTGGTGCAACATGTAATGAAAAAAGAAGTGTAATAATGGGAGGAATAATTGGCAACATTTTCATAATAATATCTAATATTTCATAGGAATATTGATTTGCAATTTCTTTTCCTATTTACTTATGTCTCCAAAATGCCAGATAAACATGATTTAAGTCATGGCGTCCACTACAGTGGACATTTATGAAATAAAATTTTTGTTTTGTAACAGAAAGTCATATTTTGATTAGAAAACCCATAAAATGTTCCTGAGATGTTGATTTATAGCAAACAATTTGAAAATTAATCTGATTTAAATTATAATGAAAAAATACTATCATATTTCCATAAGTTTTTAAAGACCAAGAAGAAGTTGTTGTCCTGGTGAAACCTCCAAACATTTGGTATCTCTGCAAAGCCCCAAATATGCTCTTTACAGAACATCCAGACTGTGACATGTGACATGTATGAAATATAATGTCCACTACAGTGGACAAAAGTCTATTCGTGGGTCCCAGGAGGTTATTAGTAGTATTATCATATTAATGTGTATATATGCGTTTTATTATTTATATACTGGTATAGGAGCTCTAATGAATGTCGAATTTTCTTTATTTTATTTTAAGTTTGAGCCATTTTTACTGATTTTTTTTATTTTTCTATTTAGATTTAATTTATTTAGTTTTAGTAATTTTTGTATAGTAAAGTTGCCAAGGTTTCATATGTTAATGCTAGTCATCTAATATTTGTTTTGTTTTAATTCAGCTTTTTTATTAAAATATTATTAAACATAATTTTTTATCTTCATATTTATTTTTTTATAATGAAAACAATTAACAAAATTGTTTCTTTATTTCTAATGGCAAATTTTCTAATAGCAACACACACACACACACACACACACATATATATATATATATTAGGGGTGGAACGGTTTAAGTTACTCACGGTTACTCAAGGTTTTAGGGTCACGGTTTCGGTACAGTATGTGCTATGTTCAGGGTAATTAGGACATTTGTCAAATAAAAATAAACAAAACAAGCTACAAGCAAACTACAAGCAACAGCACAAATACATACAATAGAGCAAAGATGCATATAAAATAAACAGGGCTGCATTTCCCGAAACCTTCTTAACACTACGTCGTTCTTAAGTTATACCTTAAGGTTTACCTTAACGTTAATACGTGTTTCCCGAAACCATCTTAGATAAGAATACCTTCTGTAAGTATTACTTTCGTAAGGTTGGTCTGGACCACTCTTAGCCATACCTTATCACTATTGACAGTTCATTCCACTAGTGGCCACCACTGTGCAAAAAGCTTCTTTACATGTCAGTCTATACGAATATAATTCTGAAGTTGTAATATACACCCAATGTTCAATCAGGCTATTTTTTTTTTAATGAAAGGATTACAATTGTCATTACACTAATGGTTGTTAGATTTTTAATTATATTATCCAAAGGTACATCAGCTGGCAAACCATTAGACAGGAAAAGCTTAGGAGCCTATTTAAAGGGAATGATTGTGGAGGGGAGTTTGGTCAAACTATGGCAGCGAGACAGCGAATAGTTGTGCTAAATCAAAGACGGCGCCGTCCGCGGAGCCATGTAGTGTATGTGCACTATTTCATACGTGAAAACTTTAGTCCCCTGGCTACCATGTCAGAAGCCGCTATTCAAACTAAATTTCGCCTGCCACGACAGCAAATTGAGCAGCTTTTAGATCTTGTTGGTCCAACTTTGTCGAGACAAACTGGACGGAGCTACCCTCTCAGCCCTGAAATCCAGCTGCTGGCGGCTCTCCGTTTTTATGCCTGGGGCTTTTCTGGAGGTGGTTGGGGATGGATATGGGCTGAGTAACACCTCGGTGTGGCGGTGCGTTCATTCAGTAACAGAAATTAGTTATTTACACAATAATGTAATGCAGCTGCTGGGCAATCATCCCTGATTGTGGAGTAAATTAACACACTATGGAAAATATATTGTAATAATATAAATGACTCTTTCAAATGCCAGTGGAGGCATACTGCCAGTTAGTGTAGCGGGTTGACGCATGATGCGGTTGAGTATGAAATTGCTGGTTCGCGTACTCATGTCAGAATTATATAAAATTTAGTTTGCAAGTTCAACTATTTCTGAAGTGCTTGTTTTATTTTTCGCATAAAGCAGTGAAACAGCCCCTGCATAGAGTAAATAATCGATTCTTGAGCCATCGATATAAGCCACTTCAGCACCGCCGCCACGGACAGCACCTGCTAACGTCGCACTTAAGAAGGTTTACCTTAAGCAACCTCCTAAGGTATAGTTCGAGGAACACACCTAGAAATGGTATACCTTTAGTTAAGTTATACCTTTAGAGTCTTCGTAGCGCGCTAAGAGACAACGTTATCGGGAAATGCAGCCCAGTGCTTTTCAGGTTTTTCAAGTATCTAACAGTAGTTTCCAGGTACAGAAATTGAATTAATCAAATATTAAACAACATTGCATTTTATAATCTTCACTGTATAAATTACATAAAGATGAATCATTATTGAAGTTACAAAAGTTATTCAGTCAAGAGCAGTGAGTGATTTATTTGTTGTTTGATTAACATTAAAAACCACAAACAACAGGAAAAGGCTGCTTTCCCTACACATACCACACACATATAGCAGAATAAATATATTTATATTTGAAAATAATGTTAGAATATATATATTATTACTGAATATGTATTTATTGAACATTGATCTCTTTTATAATATTTCTGATGCATAATTTGCCTGTAATGATAAAATCACATTTTCTCATTATAGCTATTATACGCCAGTAAGTACTGCATTTTATAATTATTTCCCCCCCTTTTTTCCTCAGATCTTAGGAGTTTGGCTGGCCATGCGCTACAGGAACCAAAAGGACCCGAGAGCGAACCCCAGTGCTTTCTTATAGTCTCTCAGACCGTCTGTCCTAAACTACGTTTAGTGTAGTCCAGCTATTCCAGTTCCCTTTTGCACAGGTAGAGTGGAGCGCACCAAGAGACATTTAAAGCATTAAACGCAGAACACAACCACAGATCCCAGAACACAGGAGCTAACGCACCACACCGCACATACAAACACATCCATTTTGATGATAGATCTGACCCATTTTCCACAAGGTCTGCACAGGGCTAATTTAAACCAGCAGGAGGAGGAATCATGTATGATAGGATGCTCGTTCTGGCACCCCCCCCCCCCCCCCATCCTTGAATTGAGAAGCTCTTCCTGTTCTGTGTATGCAAACCGAAAATCTGCAATGTATAAGCCATCGATGTCTGCATGTTCATAGCCTCAGAATTGTTTCCTGTGACATGGTCGGCTCACTTGTGTACACATAGCCAGGTGTGTAGTGCTGAAATAGTTTCAGTGTAACAGAACGTTATCCCACATAAACTATATTAATGTTTAGTACCAGTTAATGAAGTAGTCAGGGTGAAATTCTGTCACGTATCTCCCCGGAAAACAGCATCCAGAATGAGTACAGACGTGATGAACACCGGTGTTTTGTGCAATGCTTTATGGGATCCGTCTCAATGAGGTGACCAGTCCAGCCTATGGGATATTAGTTTAGGAATTAGACGTAGAACGTGAATATTTAAATGAAAAAAATACAAACTTGTGTAACTGAGCCATGTGAACGGGAGGATTTCCCCTGCCGATGGACTGCAGCCCTCCTGTTGTACATAGTCTTTACCGCGACAGGGTCGACGTTCGCCGATTTACCGCTTCTTTTCCCTATCCTTATCCTTATTTAAAACACAGAGACCCTACCGCCTCAGCCGGGTCTCGCTATTCTCACTGGACTTTTTAAGTTCTCCATTTCCTTTGAAGCTTAGTATTACTCGAGGATAAAATGTTTTAAAAATCGAATGCATTGTTTTGTGGATGTTTGTGTTGAAATAATCTCGCCGTGCCATTTATTTGCAATCGTGTATCGCTTCTTTTCAGCTATTTTTACTGCTAACAGCATCAGGTCCGTAATTTTAGCACTGAATAATGTGCCATTTCAGTGAAATCCTTCCTCTTTTGTGTTTTGCCAAATCTCTCGTTTTTGTCGCGTTTCTAATTTTTGTGCTAAAAGTGTTAAGTTTCCATTTAACTGTGTCTTTTGCAATGTTGAACATTGTTATTGTAGTAGATAGATCATTTGTAAAAACCTTATGTGCACGTGCATCTGTTGATTCCATACGTCCAATACGTTCTTGTGTTAATTCGCTTCTATTAACGGAAGAACATTTTGGCTAGTACTCACAGTCTTAACCACTTTAGCTTCCGCCCCACATGATCGAGAAAATGGGAACACCGAACCATCACTCAGTACAGCTCGAATGTGTTCTGCTTCACTTGGTCATGGTATTATGAGTGTTTCACTGATGGATTTTGAAGAGGTGAAATCAATGTCTGTGCTATGATAGTTATTTATTGCCGTTGTGAGAAGGCCGCAGAACCCGACTCGGTGAGCTGTAAGCACCATTTTCCCTGGATTTGCCTTGTATTTTTGAAACTGACTTTTCCAATTAAATATTCTTAGATCAATACCTATGCGATTCTCTGTTTTTTTAAATCACGAGTTGTTTCTCAACTTGTTTTGCTTCCAAACCCAAGATTTTACATTGACATCAAATGGCGACCTCAACACAATACCAAATCTGTATTTCAGGGCCCTATAAAAAGTCTTTTAAAGTTTTTAATTCAGTTGTGCCGAATTTAAATGGGTTATATGAAATATATAATTTTGATGCATTAATCACTTTTTTTGTTGCCAGTGTGTGAACAGCTTGTAACGGAACAAAACCTACCTGTTTTGTATGTGAAGTACTGTGAAGTGTATGTGAAGGATGTTTTTGGCGGGAAAATCTGATGGATGTGACGTTTATGCGTGCTCCCGAGAGACTTTTAAAAAAAATTCTAAGACACTTTGTAATGTGTTCGTATTCGTAATGTGTTCGTAATGTCAAAGACTACGTTTACATGGGCAGCAGTAATCTAATTATTGACCTTATTCTGAATAAGACAATATCCTGATTAAGGTGTTTACTTTTAGAATATTCCGTTCATGTTCCCGTTTTACATGTTATAGAACATAGCTCGATTAATGGCACGTCATTATGTCCCCATGCCACGCTACGCTGTCCGACGTCCAATCATAGCGCGACTTTGGCGGGTATGTTAAAATTCAATGGGCTCAGACAACCCGCTGTAACTTTACCTGTGGGTGTCGCCATATTACAAGGGTTTCTGAATTCTAAAATAGCCCCTTTAAAGACATAAAAAAGTCTTAAATATTTAAGTGGTATAAGAAAAGTCTTAATTACTATTTCTAGATGTCTTACATTTGGAGACAGAAAAACAGAAACCGTGACACGGCTTAAAGTCATTATTACATTTCAAAAGGCGATTGAATTGAAATCACTGCATGTTTTAAAGTAAAAAACGGCGCTGTTGTGCATTATACAAGCTCACGGTTTCAGTGCAGTTCGCAATCAATAAATTACTGCACCGTTTGTGCCAAGCGAATGCTTATGATCTACTGTTAATGAATTATGACTGTATCTTCTAGTGTTTATTATATTTTCAAACTAGTCACATTTTTAAAAAGCCTACTGAGAGAGAATGAAATTGCATTTTTATTCAGCCGGTGAATCGAAAAAAAAGTTAACGTGGATTCTAAAAAACTAAACAATATACATTCACAGATCAGGCATAACATTATGACCTAATATTGTGTTGCTCCCACTTTTGCTGCCAAAACAGCCCTGACCCGTCGATGCATGGACTCCACTAGACCCCTGAAGGTGTGCTGTGGTATCTGGCATAAAGATGTTAGCAGCAGATCCTTTAAGTCCTGAAGTTTCAAGGTGGGGCCTCCATGGATCGGACTTGTTTGTTCAGCACAACCCACAGATGCTCGATTGAGATCTGGGGAATTTGGAGGCCAAGTCTACACCACAAACTCGTTGTGCTCCTCAAACCAGTCCTGGACCATTTTTGCTTTGTGTCAGGGCACATTATCTGCTGAAAGAGCCACAGCCACCAGGGAAAACCGTTTCCATGAAAGGGTGTACATGGTCTGCAACAATGCTTAGGTAGGGGGTACGTGTCAAAGTAACATCCAGAACATTGCCCAAAGCATCACACTGACTCCGCCGGCTTGCCTTCTTCCCATAGTGCATCCTGGTGCCATGTGTTCCCCAGGTAAGCGATGCACACGCACCCGGCCATCCACGTGATGTAAAAGAAAACGTGATTCATCAGACCTTCCATTGCTCCGTGGTCCAATTCTGATGCTCACGTTGGCACTTTCGGCGGTGGATAGGGGTCAGCATGGGCACCCTGACTGGTCTTGCAGCTATGGGTTATACACTATTTGGCCCTTGTCAAACTCACTCAATCCTTACACATGCCCTTTTTCCTGCTTCTAACACATTTACTTTGAGGATAAAATGTTCACTTGCTGCCTAATATATCCCACCCACTTACAGGTGCCGTGATGATGAGATAATCAGTGCTTATGTATATGGATCTTAAATTAATGTAAATATAATAATTTATAAATTTGACACTTAAGATTTTCTTAAATGGTTTAAAGGCTGAAATGTGAGGTTTATAATTTTATTAAACTATTTATTTTATTTGTTAACCTGTATTATTTGATCTGCCTATCAGTTGACAACCACTGGATTAGAATATGAAAGCAAACTGCCATTTGCTGTCATACTCATTACTTTTGCTGGAAATCGCAGAAAACTGCAGGTTTACAGGTCATATTGAGTTTATATGCATTAATGTTAAAGCATTATCTCCACAACCAATAATCCATTATGATGGGGTTAATTCTACAAAAAACAGTTAAGGTGCTTATTTTTTTTGCAAACAACTTGCTCTAAGCTGTTATATATAGATTATGCAACTTGTGTGGGATGAGTGTGTAAAATGAATCACACTGGCTCTGAAAAAATATTCCACTGTAAACACTGTTATCTTGCAAAATGTTCCCCTAGTGAGAGACAAAACAGTGTTTTTTTGCTGTAAAGGTACATTTTCTTGTTGCAGAGACAAACCATTTCCACTTCAATTCTCAGCATCAACACCGAACTTCCCGCTGTGTGTCTGCTGATTTGTTTTGTGTCCATGCTCGGTGGTTTTACATCATGGGTGAAGTCATTAGAAGGCGGTTTAAAAGGCAAGTGTCTTTGTATCTCAAAATACACTGCCCCCATGTGGTGCCCGATGGAACAAAAAGCAAACACAACAAAGCCCTCAATCGCAGGGTTGTCCAATCCTCCTGAAGTTCTGCAGTGTTATATGCACTTGTTTAATCTTCGGGTCTTATTTGCGAGTTATCACCACGCTTGCACTGATGAGCTTCAACTCAGCGCATCAATAATTGTTGCCAGTGGCCACAACAAATAGATCGAATGCTTCACAGCTGAGACCATAAGCACACCAGCTGAATTTAAAATGGAAGAATGGTGCATATTATACAATGTACAATTTATGCAGCTGATCTAAATGGTAAAGCTTATTTTGGTCTTTCTGTGCTGCTGGGAGTTTCTGTTAGTCAAATGTGCACTGCAAGGTGTCTGGTTTCCTTGAATTTCCGGTCAACAGGACTTGGGTCATGCTCAGCAAAGCGAACCCCGATCCTGTCAGCACACTCAGGCTCAAGGTTGGGACCTGTGCCAGTTCTCCCTCCTTTCCATGAGCATCCATATGCACAAACCAGTGATCAGTAATGGGAAAGCCTCTCTCTCTGCTATGACCAATGTGATATTTGTTGGCTGAGTCTGATGAGGACGGATGATGGAGCGGATTGCGATTCCTCATGCAGATCCAGTTGGACAAACAGGAAGAGTAATCTCTCTCATCAGAACGGGGAGACAAGCGGGTCAATAGCCGCATAAATAATGGAATGGACTTGATGCATGTTGTTAGTACAAATGAAGACGGACCAGCCGGTCTGTCTGTGACAAACAAGCATAGAGTGTGTACTGTACACTCCGATTGGTCTCCCGTTTGGAGAGGACGGTCCTGGTACAGTGTTTGGAGCAACAAGACAACCTGTGCACTTGCTAAACTAATATCCATCCATCCACCCGCCATCTATCCAAGCACCCACCCACCCATCCTCCGTCCACCCACCCTCCCTCAATCTATCCATCCACCTTTCTTCCATCCATCCATTCAATATTCTAAATTCCATCCATCCACCCTCCATCCATTCAATATTCTAAATTCCATCCATCCATCCACCCTCCATCCATTCAATATTCTAAATTCCATCCATCCACCCACCCTCAATCCATCCATCCAACCATTCATTCAATATTCTAAATTCCATCCATCCACCCTCCATCCATTCAATATTCTAAATTCCATCCATCCACCCACCCTCCATCCATTCAATATTCTAAATTCCATCCATCCATTCAATATTCTAAATTCCATCCATCCACCTTCCATCCATTCAATATTCTAAATTCCATCCACCCACCCTCAATCCATCCATCCATCCATTCATTCAATATTCTAAATTCCATTCATCCTCCATCCACCCATCCATGCATCCACCCTCCATTAATTCTCCATCCACCCACCCACCCTCCCTCAATCCATCCTCCATCCATCCACCCACCATCTATTCCATCCACCCTCCTTCCATCCAATATTCTAAATTCCATCCTCCACCCACCATCCATACATCCACCCACCATCCATTCATCCTCCCTCCCATCCATCCAATATTCTAAATTCCATCCTCCACCCACCATCCATCCATCCAATATTCTAAATTCCATCCATCCACCCTCCATTCATTCTCAATCCATGCAATATTCTAAATTCCATCCATCCACCCTCCATCCATTCAATATTCTAAATTCCATCCATCCACCCTCCATCCATTCAATATTCTAAATTCCATCCATCCATCCACCCTCCCACCATCCATACATGTTCCAAAGAAGAAAGAAGGTCATATGGGTTTGGAACGACATGAGGGTGAGTAAATTATAATAATAACAGAATTGTACGTTTTCCTTTAAGTCACTTTTAAAAGTGCTGAAATGTAATTTCATTAAATAACAAAATATCAAACATCTCATTGAACTAATTTTTAACTAACTTTTTATTTTATTTTTGCTTTTAATCAACTGTGGTGGCAGTGATCTTTAGTGGTTTCTTTGTTTATCACATGAATATGAACATGTTCAGTAGTTGAACATGTTATTTTAATCTTTAAAGAATTTATAACAACAAATTTCACAGTTTATTTTTAAAGTGTTCATGTGCTTTAAAATAATATCTTTAAATTGAACGCAGCTTGGTTTGTTATTTAGCTGTTTGATAATTAATGCATTTTGCTGACTAAAGTTTGTGTTTATATATATATATGCACAAATAGTATATATAAATATAATAATATATATACACACATAATTCGTTTTGAAAGCACTAACACATAAACAAACTTGTATTAGATGCGATTAGTCATTCATCGATTTGACATCACTAACACGTATATAAACAAACTTCTGTTAGATGCGATTAATCGTTTTGACAGCACTAACATGGACATATAAACAAACTTATATTAGATGTGATTAGTCGTTATTAATCGTTGCACTAACACATAAACAAACTTTTATGTTACATGCAATTAATCATGATTAATCAATTTGACAGCACCAACACACATATATAAAACAAACTTTCATGTTAGATGCAATTAATTGCGATTTATCAATTTGACAGCAACAAAGCGCTTAAATTATATAAAACAAACTTTTTAATGTTAGATGCAATTAATTGCGATTAATCGATTTGACAGCACCAAAGCACTTATATTATATAAAACAAACTTTTGTTAGATGCAGTTAATTGCGATTAATCAATTTGACAGCACCAACGAGCATATATTATATAAACAAACTTTTGTTAGATTCGATTAATCGATTTGACAGCACGAACACGCATATTATATTAACAGACTTCTGTTAGATGCGATTAATCAATTTGACAGCACCAAAGCACTTATATTATATAAAACAAACTTGTGTTAGATGCAATTAATTGCGATTAATCAATTTGACAGGACCAACTAGCATATATTATATAAACAAACTTTTGTTAGATTCGATTAATCAATTTGACAGCACTAACATATTATATTAACAAACTTCTATGTTAGATGCGATTAATCGATTTGACAGCACCAACGCGCATATATTATACAAACACAAACATTTGACATATTCGATTCATTGCAATTAATCGTTTTGACAGCACTAACACACATTAACAAACGTATATGAGATGTGATTAATCATTATTAATCGATTTGACAGCACCAACATATATATATATATATAAAAATTCATGTTAGATGCGATAAGTTGTGATTAATCGATTTGACAGCACCAACGCGCATACATTATATAAACAAACTTTTGTTCAATTTGATTAATTGATTTGACATCACTAACACACATATATTATATAAACAAACTTAGGTGCGATTAATCGTTTTGACAGCACTAACACATATAAACAAACTTTTATGTTATATGCAGTGAATCAAGATTTGATTTGATTGATTTGACAAATGTTTATGTTAGATGTGCTTAATCAATTTGACAGCACTAACATATATTATATAAACAAAAACTTTCATATTAGATGTGATTAATCACTAGTAATTGATCTGACAGCACTAACACATACAGTACATTATATAAACACAAACCTTTATGCTAGATGCGGTTAATCACGATTAATCGATTTGACAGCACTGATTTTGACATTTGTACATGTACCTTTAGGAATTGCAGTAGTTGTAAATCTGTATCAGCATCAGTAGTACATCAAGTAGGCAATGAAAGAAACAATTGTCACTTCATTCTTCCAGGTCCTAGCTTAACACAGTGTGAAATAAATGCAAGGGCTGGGTGAGAAAAATCAATTTTTAGAGCTGCCCTGGTAAGGCAAAAATTGACAAGAATCTCAATCAATAAACTGCATTAGAGTGCTGACCCATCAGATAAAGCCTATCATTATATCACAGGTCAATCCTGTTAAGCAGAACATTTCCATGACCCTTTTTATTTTTAAACACATTGCGTAAAATATAATCATTTTAAAAATCACATTCGTTAGTTTTCTTTTTATCCAAATAGCCACAGTCTCCCCTAAAGTTGCCCGAGGTTGATCAGATTTATAAATGTACTTCCACTTTGTGTTGCAGAGTTCAATGGGTGCAGCATATACCAGGAATGACCCAAAGCTCATTTAGATTTCCCGCGTCTCTTTGACACGTAGGGGAAGCGTCACGGCGAGAGATCAGCACCCTGGACAGCGGCGGTCGTCAAAAATCAGCACACTCGGAATCTCCCACGGGAGAATCGAGCAGGAGCGCGCACGGCAGCGAGACGTTTGTAAATGAATCATTTTGATTGGGCGAGAGCGCGCCTTGGAAACAAGGGCCGTGTGTTGATGCGCACGGCAGAACGTCCATTTCGAGGATGAATCAGAGGGGAGCAGCATCAGCATCAGCATCCCCATCACATTACGATCCACAGCATCAGCCGCTCCGACTGACCAGCACACCCTGCGAAGAAGGAAAATAGGCGACTCGCACTGCGCACGGTGCCTTTTCTTTTTCCTTTCTGGAAGCTCCATCTTCCTTTGAACGTGAACGTGGCGAGGAAGCATATCGGGCCGGGAGGGGGATGGTGATGAACTTCAAATGGAGACAAGATGCTGGCATTTCCCCCCTGCTCCTCCTCAACCAATACTGCCATTATTATTGTTGTTTTTAAAACACCAACCTAATGGATTCTTCTGAGCTCTGTGTCTGGGATGGGAGGTGGCGTTGGAATATGTCGATGGGGAGATGCACAAGGAAATGATGTGAAAGCTTTGTCATGATGCCTCAGATGGACAATAAACAAAAAAACTATAGGATTGAACCTGAAAATAATTTCCAGCTCTTTGGGATTATGTTTTTATGCTGAAGGATCCGCGACGATGACTGTATGTGGCAGTGATGCTCTGAAATGCCATTTTGCATCTTCCTCGTCTCTCATCCGCGCAGCCAGGCTTTGGGTTGCTGGGAGTTTGTGATAATTGCATCTCTTTAGAGCTGAAACAATGCACCGCTGGCTATTCATTGCAATACCATAGGCTTATTATTGTCATCCTCGCGACCTATGATTGTAACAGCATCTAGAGGAACGACGTCGGCCCGAGCAGGCACATACTTGCCATCAGACGGAAAATAACAAGCCCAGAGATTTTTTTCTGACCAATTACCTTTGGTTTGGACACTTTCCTCTGAGGCTTTAGGGTATCAACTGCATTTCTGCTGAATGAAATATTAATAACAGGCCAAAACGAATCAATAACAACACCAATACTAATAAAAACAATAATGCATAATAACGACAATATATAAAAACAACAACAACAACAATAATATAGTAATAAATACTTATATATATATATATACACCATTCATAAAAATAACCACTCTTTCCGTCAACAATTAAACAATTTCGTTTCAGCCATACAACACACACACATGTAGTCAAACATGTTCAAGAACCGGATCCGCATGTTTTTTAACGAACTGAAGGTGCTGGTTTTCATGCGATCCGGTTCTAGACGGTCCGACAGTGACGCAGAGCCGAACAGACGCTCCGACAGAATGAGGGGGCTCGGGATGGGCGGCTGCGGATGGCCGCCCTTCGTTGACTGCTCCCGCCGCGATGATGAGGAAGAATACTACGGGAGCGACCCCAGGCCCAGGAGCCTGGCGTTTGAGGAGAAAGACCCGAAACTGCAGGCGGGCCTGGACGCGGTCAGCCTCTCCAGCAGCACGGCCAGCGGCATGAGAACACCCCAGTGCCGAATCTGCTTCCAAGGGCCCGAGCAGGTACTACCCCAACGCCGTTTTATCCCACAATAACAAGGCCTGTGTGTATTTGCTTTAGTCAATCACGGGCATATTTGCCATTTTCAAATGTAAATCACACATGCTGCTTGTTATTGTTACTACATCTCCACAAAGTACATTGTTCATTAGGTCTTTTTTTTGTCAATACACTGATATATAATTACAATATAATTATGCACCAAGTACATGCTGTCCGAAATATTTTTTTATGTAAATACACTTACATGAACGCAACAATAATAATCTTTTTTTTAATTTATTATTATAAGCAGAAAAATCATTTGGTATTAAGTATGTGTTGTCTAATATTTTTATCATATTTATTCATGTAAATAAACTAGTGCTGTCAAATCGATTAATCACGATTAATCGCATCCAAATTAAAAGTTTGTGTTTACATAATATATGTGTGTGTATTATTATGTATATTTTAGGGCTGTCGATTCATTAATTCATTCGATTCATTAGTTACGGTAAAAAATAACCCGTTAAAATTATTAACACTTGCACTTGCCCTGCCCCAGACCTACTTAGGTCATTTTACATTTCATACAGTTGATTGATGAAGATTATGATGCAGGGAAACAACTCACTGTGTCATGAAGCCTATATAATGCAGTTGGCCATAAAATTCCAGATGTGAGGCAAAAATGCCCTCTTTGAGTTTTAGTCTCAGGGCGTTTTTACACTGGGCACGTTTGTTGTGGTCGGCGTCAGAGCGCGATTATTCCCGCCGGTGCTATGCACGAATACACTCACTCTCGCTCGTATCCATCCAAGGTAAATCATCAACACTATCATCCCTTACATGTGTTTTATTGAACTAAATACATCGTCATCTGATAAAAAGCATGCGTAGTTCAATAAATTAGTGCGGTCAAATCGATTAATCGCGATTAATCACATCCAAATTAAAAGTTTGTGTTTACATAATATATGTGTGTGTACTGTGTATAATTATGTACATAATATAAATACACACACAAGCATGTACATGTTTAAGAAAAATGTGTTATATTTATATAAAATATTTATATATAATATAAATTATATAAATATACATACATTATATACATGCAAATATTTCTTAAATACATACATGAATGAGTGTGTATTTATATTATGTACATAATAATTATACACACATACATATGTAAACACAAACTTTTATTTTGGATGCGATTAATCTCGATTAATCGATTTGACAGCACTAAAATATACATTTAGTTCTACAAAACATGCATAAAATTGTGTTTATTAAATGATATTGTTCTTTGGCATTGCTTGCATTAAATATAAAACATGTAGGCCTGGTTTCACAGACAGGGCTTAGATTAAGTCAGGATTCAATTAGGGCATTTAAGTAGCTTTAATAAACGTGCCTTGGAGAGAGAAAAAAACATTACTGGTGTGCATCTTGAGACAAAACAATGGCAGTGTCATATTTTAAGATATGTCAGTGCAAGTTGCGTTCAGTTGAAGACTTAAGCCTTGAAACTGAGGAATAAAGTGTCTTAAAGTTGCATGATTGTTTGGGAAGTATTGGCAACATGTTTAGCTCACGCTCACGCCACCTGGAACAAAGACCATCGGCAACATGCAACCTAACAATGCATTTGTCTTTTGATGGGATACAGGTGTGCCATTGGAGGGTGTCGATTTACAGGTTTAATATCTCCACACAATTAACCTTTCTATTGCTTTTTTTATGAGCAATAAATGTCTCAATGACGCTCTGTATGGAAATGTATAGATCCTAGTGTGGATGTTAAAGCCCCGGGCAGCCTGAAGCTGATTCATTTGCAATGCAAAGACAGTTGTGTTCACACAGGCCGCAAGCAGGATTCACACGGTCTGAAAGACTGAAATGTTAGGAAAAACAATAATAATTGCATCTTGCATTAATTGTTTAAAATGGCAAAATAGAAGTTGGTCATCTACTTATATGAGCGATGTTTTCTATCGCATGACGGATGACCTGCTTGATTTGTCATCCGATGAACGCATCCTGTATTAGTATAATCAGATTCTCATGGATAAATCAGCACGTGTTTGTGTTTGTATCGTATAGGCGGAACACGGGATGGATGTTTGGTCAGCAGCCAAGCTGCGAAACAACAGATGTGCGAAACCTGTAAAGCTCATCTGCTGCAAGTTAGCCGTAGACATCAGCTAATATGGAAAGATGTTAGTGATGTACCAACACAATCCATCTGGCAGTCCATCTGATTATGTCAGCCGTGGTGTCTTTTTTCAATGCGAGATGCATTTCAGTGGAAGCCTGCCTCTCAGGTAGATTGTTTAATGAGCTGTTGAAAGTGCCAGACTGACAGAAGAAAAACAGGCACTAGAATAAACACATAAGGAGTTTGCTGTCAGGATTTTAAGGTCTGTTTGACTCTATCATTCATAGTTATTGTTTAGCTTCAGTTGAACGTCTGTAGATCAAGGGGTCATTTGCCCCTGCTGGTGGATGTCAGAACTGCACCATTTCTTCAACTCTTATGTTGTTCCAAACCTACATGACTTTATGCAAAAAACAAGATTGTTTTTGAGGAACATTGTGCTCTAAAACAACATTGGACCCCATTGACTTTCATTGAAACAAAGCATGCTTAAATTTTTTTTTTTTTTTAAATAACAATAATTAGAAGCGTTTTTTACATTGATGTCCATTAAAAATTAATAATTTAATTGTATTAAAATATTGTATTATATTATTGTTGATATTTTACCTGCCCCCTGGATAAAGCGGAAGAAGATGGATGGATGGATGGATGGATATTTTACCAGTGCCTAATTCTGTTTTGGAGGTTCTTAAAACATGAAATGAACTATTATATTATTTATAAACAAAATTTAATATTTAAAATATAATAATTTGGAATATTTTTCCCTTTGATGTCACAGCTCAGGAACATTTTCTAGAAAATTGCACATGCTATTTAGGGCTGCAAGATTTGGGGGGGAAATGTACTTGCAGTTTTTCAGATAATTTGATTAAAAATGCGATAAAAAGCCCCAGGTTTGATTTGATTTTTTTTTTAGGTCTACACAATTTGGCCAAAAAAAGTGATATATATATCAATATGTTATTACTATTTTTCTTAAATACTCAATTTTAATTTACAGTGCTGTGTTTTCTTCTGATATTTAAATTTTTGCAAGCACAAATTTCAAATGTTTCATTCTATTATCGGTATTTGAAGCATTTTGAAGCTTCGTATAACCATTAAATGAACTATTATATAATTTATAAACAATATGTAATATTTCGATTATTTTAGAATATTTTCCCGTTTGCTGCCTTTGACGTCACATCTCTATTTAGTGATTAGTCACCATTTACGGCTCATCTGATTGGCTCGCAACCCGACTGCATAATGATGTCACGCTTCAAATGGCATACTTCCTGCTCAAGCTGAACTGTATAGATGGATGACAATGCAAACATATATAGCTCCAGGAATGATAGACCTCCTTGCTTTAAACATGACTGGCGTGCTGAAGGGGAATGTGTGATATATCAGTCCTCATTAGTCAGCCTTCTGATCCGTCAGAGCTTCTGGAACATGTAAAACTGATTTGTTTTGATGTGTTTGTGCTCGATACGAGCTCTAATCAGATTAAGCTGAGAGGGGTTTTTTATGTGTTGCTGATTGTGATTTGCCATGATGCTGCCGTCTCTTTTCAAACACATAACAAAGCTTTTTGTCAGTGATTACTATGTGGAGAGAATGATTTGAGCGCTTCTTACAGATGTAGAGACGTTCGGCTGTTGTTCCGAGAGCTTCAGCTGCTTATGCTCGATTTTGGCTGAACGAAATCTGGCCTTCCATCTCGGATAACAGCTAGATACACTGAAACAACAAGAGGAGGACAGGCTGTACTTTAAAGCACAGTATGACTCATCTAGGTCCACTTATCGTAACGCTCACATTGATCAGACTGGACAGACTCGTGATGTCAACTCTACTGGAGAACTTGATGGGAAATGTGCAGAACCGTAGGGTTCAGAAGTGAAAGTGTTTCTGTTTTTGCATTCTTTAATTTGCTGCATTTTGAAGTGAAAGGTTGAATAGAAAATTTATATTAACGACCATTTGATTTTCAGCAACAAGTTATTAATATGATCCACACCGGATGACCATCTTCTCCAGCATGATTGTGCCTTAAAGGTGCAATGTGTAACATTTTTGCAGTAAAATATCCAAAAACCACTGGGCCAGTGTTATATATATTGTTCAGTTCAGTACTTACAATATCTCAAATGTTTCCAACTATTTGTAAATGGAAAAAAAAATGTTGTTTTAACCAGGGAACCGGGATGTGTGAGGGAGTCACTTGCATCATATCTGCGTTCCCCTCGGTTGCCGGCTTTATTTTGCAGAAACGCTTTACTCTGACTGCAGTGTGCAACAAGTGTCATAGCAGCCGCAGAGTGAACGCACAGAGTAACATCATAACATAATTTTCAACGCACTCAGATGTGCGTATTATCTAATATGATAAACAGAGCTGCGTTACCTCATACTCATGACCGGAAAAGTGGACGTGGCGCCGGTGACTGTGTCATAATAAACGTCCCGCTGCTCGCGAGGCGTGTGTTGCGTTCTTCTTATTAACAATCGCTCCAGTGGCCTTGCTCAGCTCCCATAACACTTGGTCCTGCTCTGCTTCATACTACAGTAACGTTAATAATCACATCCATGAACATGATTTCTGCCCGAGAGTCCTATACCGATTCTTTTCCACCGGCTGTGAGGTGAAGACCACATGTCCCAAGATTCTGTGCTCAAACATGGCGTTGTCAAACCACGCCTTTGTTTTTAATAGGCGACCTCTAGCGGACGGAAAAGTTTTATAGTGCTGCTTTAATGGAAGCAAGCAAATCCAAATAATTTAGGCTACATCCACATCTCAAGAAATATCTGCGTACACACGAAACCACTGAAACCGACTCAAAACGATGTAGTATACATGCCAGGCCAGTATGTGGCGCTGTAATTCTGCCACAGAAATACACTAAAAACTGAGAAGTAGGAGTTGTGGCTAGAAGGGGCACAGCAACGGTCGGAAGTGAGGCAAAATCTCATGATAAAATAACAATAAATAAATGTGCTACTTTCCAGATTGTGTTTTATTAACACCTACATCTTCCCCAACCCTAAACCTACCCTTACAATAATGTAAATACAGTAATTAAATAATGCAATATTGATGTGCGCATGGCCGTAGCTGTATCCCATCTAGTCTTTACCGTGCGGGACGTGGTGTGATTTACGGTAAAAAAAAACGTCAGCTGTGGTTGCCAGAACTACCCGTAAAAAATATTGTAGCAACATTTTAGATTTTACAGGACAGCACTTAGTTTACTATCTATTTTACAGTTCAAAACCATATCATTTAAAGGTTTATATTGTAATAATTACGTGTACACTATAAAAATTTACGGTAAATTTAGGGTAAAAGTTTTTATTTTATTCGCTGAAATAATGTTAAATTACCAACCGATTGAAATACTAATATCTGTCATGTACCTTTGATATACTGACAACCACCAATCACATGAATCAATGATGAATCAAAGCTCATCACAAGCAGCTTCTAAGGGGACAATACTAATATATAGAAGGTGCTCAGTGTCATTCACACAAACACTAAACACCAAACACCATCACGTTAACAGACAAGATATTTAAAAAATGCAATAAACATTAATTTAACAACATTAGATGTAACATAAAACCCTAATGTACATAAATAATTAGAAAAAACTAAGTTATTTAAATGAAAATACATCAAATGTGAAGTGTCACGCAGGGAATTCTGGGAATGTCAATTTACGTTTTTTCGCTGTAAGTAACGCAATGACTTGTTTTTCACTTCCAAAAACTGTACATTTAATGGTATTTTACTGTAAAAATGAAATGAAATGAAAGGTTGGATCCATTACAGTTATTCACCGTATATAGTACGGAAACTTTCTGTTTTAACTGTTTTTTTCCTGTAGCATTTTTACAGTTTTTTTACTATTAAAAAAAAACGCCGGATCGGTGTGGACGAAACGCTGATACGATACAAATTTTTTACGTATACAGCTAAACGCGTCTCCGTGTGGACGGGGCCTTAAAAAAAACAAAACAGTAAAATTAATTACATTTATTTATTTTCTAAAATTATTATTATATTATTATTAATTTAAGTTTAATTTCATTTTAATTCATAATTTTTCCATATTTTCCTTGATCCCACTGTTTGTTTTTCATGTACTGGACTGACTCAGTAGAGCGGAGTAAAAGCCTGATCTCTTTACTGGCCCGTTTCTGTGTTTATCAGACAAATTGAGATGAACACATTATAAATCGGTGTTTCTTTTCAGAATCAATAGTGATTATTAAGCTTAAAGTGGTTCTCATTCTAGTCACACCTCAAAATTGCATTTAGACGCGCTGGTACCACAGTTAACGAATCGATGCAATTAATGACCACAGATTGCTTTCCTCTTTTTTCTTCTTTTATGCCGCAGTACCTGAGTACTTCAGAAGCCATTCGGTGTTTCTTTTGTTTGCAGTCTTTCTCTAAAGATTATATCAATCTTACAGTCCTGTTTCTCTGCCTCACAGTTGGACATCCTGTTCTTTATCCTCGACTTGTTCTTCACATTGTATCTATTGCATGTTCTCTGGGCAGCTCTCGAAATGCTGCCGTAATGTTAGTTGATTCATGGATTCCTGCTAATATACCTGGTAAAGTCACTGTCAGTTGTTTTGCTGGGTTATTAGTGGTTGTTGCTCATGCTTAGGGTTAAGGATTTATACAAATAAGGGACCTTAGATATTATTCATGTGCACATGTTAGTTAGGGTTGCAAAATTTGGGGGCGGGGGAGGGGGCGGTGTAGGGGGTTGTAGTTTTTATGATAAAAATTGCTATAAAAATGCTATAAAAAGCTCCAGTTTGCTGTACTTGTTTGTAGGGCTGCACAATTTGGCCAAAACTCTGTGATTATATATCAATATAGCAATAAAATAATAATAATAATAATAAAACAATTGTTATTATTCTTGAAATACCCCCATTTTATTTTACAGTGAAATATTACATAGTAATATTTATTATTTTGATTAATATTTGTATATCAATATGACAATACAATAGTAATAATATGAATAATATAATCATAATAATTATTATTGTTATTTTTATACTCTATATTTTTATTTTACAGTAAAAAATTATAAAGTAATATTTCTTATTTTGTTTATATTTTATATCTGTATGACATTATATAATAATAATAATAACAATATTATAATAATTATTATTGTTATTATTATTTTATAGGCTACTCTATATTTTTATTTTACTGTGAAATATTACAATAGTAATTAAATTTTTTTAAAATATATTTTAATAGTAGTACTACTAATACTTTTTTAAATACTCAATTTTATTTCACAGTGAAATATTACAGTAGTAATATTTATTATTTTGTTTAACATTTGTATCAATATAAGAATAGTAATAAAAATAATGATAGCAATAATAATACTTTTAGTTATTTTTTTTAAATACTCATTTTACAGTGAAATAATATAATAATATGTATTATTTTGTTTACTATTTGTATTTAATAATAATAATAATAATAATATAATATCCATGACTGTCTTAATTTCCAAACATTAAAGTTTTTAACACCAAGTTTTTATTTTGGCAGGGAAAGCTTCTCAAAGCTGCTCTTTTGTTGACAACAGCCTAGCAACCGCAGACTGCACCATAGTGACAGTTCGCAAAAGCCGCTGCTTTCCCAATGAAATTTCTCAAAAGCCTTTTCCCGACAATTCACCCAGAGACGAGTGTTGTACCTGCAGAGCTGCAGGACTTTCAGAGGTGTGTATTGATTGAGTGTCTGGAGCAGTAGAGGCGAGAATAACTCACCCGTCTTTTAACTGCACACTCTTCAGATCCTCTACACACGCTCATAAGTCTGGAGTCCAAAGCTCACGTCAGCAGCCGAATGCACGCTGTGTCCGGGATCGATTTATCATTTGTAACGGCGGACAGGTTCATGAGTAATATCTCATTTACGTAAATCAACTCGACCACAACGCTGTCCTGGAGGGCAGCGTCCAGTCATGGGGATCGTTCTGCGGCTGTAATGCAGCTTTACATGTGACAGGATTGTAAAACCCATAGAGGCTTTCAGCAGATGTGTCGTGATCCCGCTGTTTATCTGAGACTCTGGAAACGAACATCTTTGTTAGGCAGCACTGGACGAAATTAAATCAAAGTGATTGTTTATGTTAGGCATATGGTTTCATCTGTACTGTTTTATTACACAAATCTCTTGGTTACTTAATTCTGATTGGTCAGTTGATCAGTTCCATAGTTTTTAACATTGATAACAATAATAAATGAGCAGTAAATCATCATATTACACTGATTTCTGAAGGATCATGTGACACTGAAGACTGGAGAAACTGGAGACTTTGATCACAGGAATAAATTACATTTTAACATGTATTATTCATACAGAAAACTGATCAATATTTCACAATATTACTGTTCTGACTGTATTTTTGATCAAATAAATGCAACTTAGGTCCCAAACTTTTGAATGGTAGAGTGTTAGTTTAGGGTCTAATTCTCACTTTTAACTAGTTGCTTATTAGCATGCATATTACTAGGATATTGGCTATTAGTACTTATAAAGCACATATTCTCCCGGTTTCATAGACAAGGCTTAAGCTAGTCTCAGACTAAAATACATGTTTGAGCAGTTTTAACTGAAAGAAACTTGCACTGACATATCTTAAAATATGACACTGCCATTGTTTTGTCTCAAGATGCACACCAGTAATGTGTTTTTCTAGTGTACATTTATAAAAGCTACGTGCAGTGGGCAGAGCTAAAGAGTCACAAGAACGCACACACAACAGCCTACATCATGGCACTATCCCTGGATAACTTTCGATTCACTATACGTTCGTGGTGTTGACATTATATGCACTTACGCGCCGATTGCCAACAAAACACAGACATTTGATGCAGTTTCACTCACCGCCTGCGGTTTCCACTCATGACCGAGAACAAACGCACACACTTGCACAACTCCGTTGCTGCTCCGGAAAAACAAACTGCGTAGCGTTGGGTTACTTGGGAAGCTGAACAAGGTTATCGTTCCCTCACAACCAGAAACTCACTTCTTTAGTGACATTGTTGATTTTGTGGTCTATCACTTCTACATTTCCAATTAAAACTGAATGTGTAGCTGGAAAAAATGTAGGTCACTCTGGACTTAATTGTGTTGATGAGGATTTGATTGGATCATAAAAGTTAGGCTATGATATTATTGGCTAATCTTATTTCTTCCTACTCAGCAGCCATATCACCCTGTAGCCTAAGACTGGTTTCCCACTGAAGCTAAGCAGGGCTGAGCCTGGTCAGTACCTGGATGGGAGACCAACTGGGAAAACTAGGTAGCTGCTGGTAGAGGTGTTAGTGAGGCCAACAGGGGGTGCTCACCCTCAGTATTGTGATGGATGCACGATACTGTAACAAGCACCGTCCTTCGGATGAGACGTTGAACCGAGGTCCTGACTCTCTGTGGTCATTAAAAATCCCAGGATGTCCTTCGATAAAGAGTAGGGGTGGAACCCCGGCGTCCTGGCCAAATTTGCCCAAAGGCCCCTGTCCATTATGGCCTCCTATTCCCTATAAATATATACGATTGGCTTCATCACTCTGTCTCCTCTCCACCAATCAACTGGTGTGTGGTGGGCGTTCTGGCGCAATATGGCTGCCGTCGCATCATCCAGGTGGATGCTGCACATCTGTGGTGGTGGTTGAGGAGATTCCCCCCTTCTATTTGTAAAGCGCTTTGAGTGAGTGCCTAGAAAAGCGCTATATAAATATAACAAATTATTATTATTGGTGACACCAGCAGAAAAGAGGCTAGTACAGAGGCAGAGAAAGCTATTATGTTTGATGAAACATTATATATTCCTGGCACAATAGACTCTATGTAGCCCCGCCCCTTTTCAGCGCTGCGCTCGTTGCGTTCTCTCTTCCGGTTTGTATTTCCACAGCATGATCGGTAAGATCTTACGGGTTAATGAATGAACCGCTTGTTTTAAAATCTTCACGGTCTACTGACATTCTGTTATAACATCTGCTTCAAACATTACAATGCTCATGATAACTTTTGTTAACTCTACAATAAGTAAATCCACTTCACCAGCTAATTACTCTTCGAAAGCGATGCCACAGAAATTTACAGAGCTACCGCAAAAAACAGTTCAAAGGCAAAATTCTAAAGATGGCCGTGCGCTTGTTTCTCTGGCGCATAAGGTCTATAAGTCCAGGAATGTTTATTACGAGAGTAATAATTTGATTGTTGATCTGTTGATCATACTCAAGCGGTAACCTCTCGCGGTCTCTCTTCAAGCCAACACGGAAAGTGACTTAAACTGCAATTCATCGACTGGCCACTAGAGACAGGCTCCAAATGGGAGTCAAATCTGTATCTCCCCCATGTTAAAATGCCCAACTTTACAGCAGAAAAACATGTTTACAGCAAGCGGCAACCTCCCGCAGTTTCTCTTGAAGCCAATACAGAAGTGACTTAAACTGCAATTCTTCGACTGGCCACTAGGGGCTCCAGAAGGGAGTAGAATCTCATTGAGCTCCATGTTAAAATGCCCAACTTTACAGCAGAAAAAAACATTGTGGTTTTGGTCTATACGGCAAATTTTGCCCTTCATGACAACTGTGAGGGGGGTGATTTTTTTTTATAACTCATTCGTTTACATTATATAAAGCTTTAAAGTTCTGCATAATTAAGGGCGTGGCCATTTGAGTGACAGGTGGATTGTCGCTCTGGTCGAGCTAGGCCGGCATGGTTTCAGCAACGAAGCACCTCAGCTCCACCCACGTCCCGCCTCTTTGCCCCATTTCAGTTATCCGGGAGGTACGCGGCCAAAATGGCAACAGCCGGCTCCTCCCACTTTAGGCTTCAAAAATGCTGTTCCGAAACCTACAGGTGACGTCACTACATCCATTTTTTTTACAGTCATACTGTGTTCTCTCTTGCCCGCAGGGGGAGCTGTTGAGCCCATGCCGTTGCGACGGCTCTGTGCGCTGCACCCACCAGCCCTGCCTGATCCGCTGGATCAGTGAGCGAGGCTCCTGGAGCTGTGAGCTCTGCTACTTCAAGTACCAAGTCCTGGCCATCAGCACCAAGAACCCGCTGCAGGTAAAGCGTCAGTTCGCTCCTCTAACTCCAACTGTGAAGTATCTGGGTCAGGGCTAAGCACTGGCTAGCATCTCTATTTATAGGCTTGTACAAGCAAAGCAAGAAAATGGCATCTAATAGTGTTGTTTTTTATGTTGTGTGTTTCAGTGGCAGGCGATTTCTCTGACGGTGATAGAGAAGGTTCAGATCGCCGCCATTATCCTGGGCTCACTCTTCCTCATCGCCAGTATCTCCTGGCTGGTGTGGTCTTCTCTCAGCCCGTCCGCCAAGTGGCAGCGCCAGGACCTGCTCTTCCAGATCTGCTACGGCATGTACGGCTTCATGGACATCGTGTGCATAGGTGAGAAGTAGAACAACATGGATAAATCAATGCAAACATGTTTGTTTTATAACGTTTAGGACCTCTCTTTGGCTTCCTATAGACTAACTATAGACTCATATACACACATTTGCATATACATATGATTGGATATGTGTGTACATGTCATTTTTTTATGGGGAAATATGGGAACTCTTTACAATAAGGTTTGTAAACATTATTTAAAGCAATAGGTATCTTGAACTAAAAATGTATTATACTTATTAAGAAATTTAGATGGTTATGTTAATTTCTACACATGTTAACATTAGAATAAAAAAAGTTGTATTTTGTTAACAATATAGTAATACATAAATACATAGTAATAAATATTAGTATACTATTGTTAATAACTTTCATGATACTTTTGTTAAAATATGTGAACTGATGGTACTCATGTTAATTTATGCAATATATTATTATGTAAAAATTAAAAATGATGCTTATATAAAAAACTTACTCTAAATCACACTTATGCATGTATATATAATTTGTAATATTTTAAAGCATTAGGTATCTTGACCTAACAATGGACTATACTTTTTTAATTAATTCATTAATCTTGGTTTGATGCTAATTTTTGTATACATATACTAATACATGTAAATGTTTTAATATTAAAAAAATAATGTTTAAGTATATTGTGAATGAACATCAGTTAAGTTATTAATATTTAAATGAATACAAAATAATTAAATTAAATATTTTTAAACATATTCAAAAATAATGTAAATTTTATATATATATATATATATATATAATTTATGTAACATTTTATGTTATATGAAATAAATTAAATACAATATCTATTTTTATATTAAAAGTAATGTTTATATAAATTAATGTAACAAACTATGATTTTTAAATGTATATTTTTAATATACAACAAAAATATGAATATACTATTAACAACTACTAATATTAATTTGTGACATACTGTGTATTGTAAATTAATATGAACCTAGAAATGCTGTTGGAAATGTTGTTTATTTTTAGTTCACGATACCTAGTGCATTTTCTCATGTAGCCTAAACAATTGAACCGTGTTGTAAAGTGTTAGTGAATCAATTAGTAACATCCTCTAATCTATAACTCCTCACAGGCCTTATAATCCACGAGGGTTCATCCGTGTACAGAATCTTCAAGCGATGGCAGGCTGTAAACCAGCAGTGGAAAGTATTGAACTATGAGAAGTCGAAGGACTTGGGGGACCCGCTGAGCTCCAGCAGTAAGGCAGGCAACCGCGGCTCACGCAGCAACCCGCACGGCCTGGCCAGCGGCAGCAGGGGGGGCCAGCGAGTGCGCAGGTTAAGGACTATCCTCAACCACCACTGCGGCTACACCATCCTCCACATCCTCAGCCAGCTGCGGCCCAGCGACCCGCGGCTCGGGACCGCCACCAACCGCGAGGTGGTCATGCGGGTCACGACCGTATGAGGTCGGACCGGAGAGAGGATGCCACCGCGTTTCAGGCTCCAAGCGCCTTTTCCTGCAAAAGCCAGGACGATTGGGATTTTTCCTTGCATACCGTCTCACTTCGACTTTTTAAACGGACAGGAATGCACACGGGAGCGCGACGAACAATGATGCGAGACATTGGCGCCATTCATTCCTGGAGTTTCTATTGGCGAGACTCTCATGATCTAGCACACTATTGCATTTTTAGTTCGATTTCCTCGCTGGTGTTGTTTTTTTATCGATGCGGTTTTTAAAACTTTTTGATTTTCTAAGGGAGAATGGTACATGAAGTGACACCGACGTGCGATGTATATGGTGAATCATATGGACCTATTGTAAATGATGTTTACGGATGCTTCTGATGCAGCAAGAAAGCCAACCATAACCAAACGATCACGACACAATAACCAGGGAAACGAATTGTTACATACTAAAATATATCAAAGGGGAGGGTGCAATAAGACATAATAAGATTATACAGAGAATAAAAAGACGTAAACATTTAAAATAATTTGATCTTCTCTGCAATAAAGATACCTGTACATTTTACAGTGACCTTTGCATGAGGGTAGAGTTTTATGCCTCCTCGACACATGGACATGATGAATTTGTTTTATTCAGAATGGTGCTCGTTTGAATAAACACTACTATTCATCTGCTGTTTGTGAAATGCATCCTCACACAAAGGCTTTTGTTCGTTTTACAGATACACACCTATACTACCTTTTTGTTTGCATTTTGGAAGGTAACCCTTAAGCAATGGCTCATCACACACAGAGCTTTCATTTGAATATGAACACCAGTGAATTACAATCATTTTTACCATAAGCAACATCTTGATTTGAAAGGACGTTTGATTAGCTTTAGTATTCCAGACACAATGAGTTGAGCGCAAACAGAATTTGTGTCATGATGTTAATTACCACCAAAAATTATTTAAACTCTTCCTTCTTTTTCTTAAAGGCATGGTTGATTATGATTATGTTAGTGTGTAATGTTGCTGTTTGAGCATGAACAATATCTGCAAAGTTACGACACTCAAAGTTCAAAGCAAAGGGAGATATTTTCTTTTACAGAAATCGCTTTTTAAGGACTACAACAAACGACTGGTAGGGACTACAACAAGCTTATTCACAGGTTAGTGACATCACTAACCCTGAAATTTATGCTGCGTTCCAGGCAGGTTTTTGAGGCCGTAAGTTACGACTTCAAACCACGACTCACGACTTTGTAGCGTTCCAGGCAAAGTCATGCCAAACTGCCTGAGCGCAAGGAATTGTGGTAGCTAGATGTAAACAACGCATGGCGGACCGTACGCGGCTTATGCTCATTTACAATAATTTATATCACCAAAGGTGCTTAGTCCTTGCTTATTTGAGGGAAACGGAGGAGAAAAAATGCCGCATACAGCAAGAGAAGCTGTTATACCTTTTATTTTACATTATTTGTAGATTTGGTTCATAAACACAGCATCCGTAGGGGCTGCCATTGTTGTTTCGCAGGCTATGTGACGTCAGAGCTCGTAACTGGGAGTACATCGATCTAGTACGAGTTCACGGGTGGGAAATCACGGGTTTGACTGCCATTCCAGTGCACTTTCACGTGTAGAAGGTTGGAAAAACACGGAACCCTGCCCCTGGGAACACACAACAAAGGGGGTGAGATTATCATGACAGAATATGCTAATCAATGACTTGAAGATATTTCACTCCACACTAACCATTCAGAAACATCCTCTTGCTTTCTACATGTTGTCACTTCTTCTTGAGTCTCTACATCATTGTCCAACTCCGGTTTGAACATAAAAGGCTGATTAAATTGCCTGTCTGCATGAGGTTATCAGAGCTGCTAACATGCAGTTCTTGAAGCTCCGCCCCATGAGCAGCAGCTCATTTGCATTTAAAGGGACACATACAAAAACGGCACATTTTTGCTCACCCTAAAAAAGTGACAATTTTAACATGCTATAAAAAATGTTCTGTGGGGTATTTTAAGCTAAAAGTTCACATACACACTCTGGGAACTTCAGCAACCACCGCTTTAAAAAAAACCCACAACAATGGAAGTGAATGTGGACATTGTATCATCTATTTTAATGATCTTGGCACATGGTTTGAAGTGCACGGAGCAGGTGCACTTATGGCATGTCCGAAACCACTTTTTCTACTTTAACGATGAAAAAAAATTGGTTGGCATGCCTGGCGCATGGTCCAAAAGGGTTCCACTCAGAGGCAGAAATCTCCAAACTCATCCTTTCCGATCACTCTAATACCGGTATGCTTGATCCTATCCCCACTCATCTCCTTCAAGCCATTTCTTCTTCAGTTGCTCACATCATGAACACCTCTCTTCACACTGGTACCTTTCCCACAGCATTTAAGCAGGCTCGGGTAACCCCACTGCTTAAGAGACCCTCTCTAAATCCAGCACTTTTAGAAAACTACAGAGCAGTATCCCTTCTTCCATTCATTGCTAAGACACTTGAACAAGTCACGTTCAACCAAGTGTCTTCCTTTCTTACACAGAACAACCACCTGGACAACAACCAGTCTGGTTTCAAAAGCGGTCACTCAACTGAGACTGCCCTGCTCTCGGTTATTGAAGCTCTGAGACTGGCTTGTTCTGTCCGTTGCTTTTGACACAGTTAACCGCCAGATCCTCCTGTCAACCCTCATGATGAAGGGCATCTCAGCAACCACTCTCTAGTGGTTCAAATCTTACCTCTCAGGTAGGTCGTGGAGGGATGAGGTTTCTAATTCACAACATCTAGCTACTGGGGTACTTCAGGGCTCAGTGCTTGGACCTCTTCTCCATCTGCATGTCATCAGAAACATGGTTTTTCCTATCACTGCTATGCTGATGAAACCCAACTCTACCTCTCATTCCAGCCAGAAGTTCCGACGGTAGCTGCTCACATCTCGACCTGCCTGACAGACATTTCTTGCTGAATGAAGGTCCGCCACCTTCAGCTCAACCTTGCCAAGACAGAACTGCTTGTGGTCTCAGCCAACACAACACTTCATCCCAACTTCTCAGCTAGGTTTATCAACTATAACTCCATCCAGGACAGCCAGGAACCTTGGAGTTGTGATTGATGATCAGCTAAACTTCCCTAGATTAGGCCCTTCCTATCGGAGCATGCTACACAACTCCTTGTCCAAGCTCTTGTTCTATCCACACTGGACTATTGTGATGCTCTCTTGGCAGGCCTTCCAGCATGCACTGTCAAACCTCTGCACCTCACACAGAATGCTGCAGCAAGAGAGGTATTTAATAAGCCAAAAAGAGCTCACATCACACCTCTCTTCGTCAATTTGCACTGGTTGCCAATGGCCACTCGCATCAAATTCAAGGCACTGATGTTTGCCTACAGAACAACCACTAGCTCGGCACCCCTATACCTAAACTCAATACTTCAGACTTATGTGCTAACCCAGGTGATCAGTGCCTTGTGATGCCATCCCAAAGAAACACAAAATCACTCACGTACCTTTACCTTGACTACTCCATGCTGGTCGAATGACCTGCCTAACTCAACCCGAGCTGCTGAGTCTGTAGCCATTTTCAAGAAACGGCTAAAGATGCATCTTTTTGGTCAACACTTGAACCATTAGTACTAACACTTACTATTTTATTCAGTATATCTACACTGAACAAAATTATAAATTCAACACTTTTGTTTTTGCCCCTATTTTTCATGAGCTGAACTCAAAGATCTAAGTCTTTTTCAATGTACACAAAAGGCCTATTTCTCTCAAATATTGTTCACAAATCTGTCTAAATCTGTGTTAGTGAGCACTTCTCCTTTGCCGAGATAATCCATCCACCTCACAGGTGTGGCATATCAAGATGCTGATTAGACAGTATGATTATTGCACAGGTGTGCCTGAAACACGCTTTTGTAAACGAAAAAGGGGGGCAAAAACAAAAGTGTTGCGTTTATAATTTTGTTCAGTGTATTTATTTTTCATTAATTTAAAGCTGCACTAGGGCTGGGCGATATATCGCATGACATTGTTAGGCGCATCTCGTCAGTAAAGCCGGTTCCTTGATTAGTAGTAAATCGCCATCACCTGCTTTCAAATAGAGCGGCATTTACTACACAGAGCCGTAGTTCACTGACAAGCTGAGCCATATCGCATTAATTATCGCAGGCGATACGTCCGTGATAATTAATGCGATATGGCTCAGCTTGTCAGTGAACTACGGCTCCGTGTAGTAAATGCCGCTCTATCTGAAAGCAGGTGATGGCGATTTACTACTAATCAAGGAACCGGCTTTACTGACGAGATGCGCCTAACAATGTCATGCGATATATCGCCCAGCCCTAAGCTACACTATGCAAATTTTCCATCCACTAGAGGTTGCCTATTCAAAATAAAGGCGTAGTTTGATGACGCCACATTTTAGCGCAGAATCTTGGGACATGTGGTCTTCACCTCACAGCCAGTGGAAAAGAAACGGGATAGGACTCGGGCAGAAATCGTGTTTATGGATGCGATTATTAACGTTACTGTAGTATGAAGCCGAAGCAGGAGTGATTGTTAATAAGAAGAGCGCAACACAAACCTCGCGAGCAGCAGGACTTTTATTATGCCACAGTCACCGGCGCCACTTCTGCTTTTCCGGTCATAACGGAAGGTAACGCAGCTCTGTTTACCATATTAGATACATCTGAGTGTGTTGAAAATGATGTTATGACGTTACTCTGTGCGTTCTCTCGGCGGCTGCTATGACACTTGTTACACACTGCAGTCAGAGTAAAGCGTTTCTTTAGAATAAAACCGAAAACCGAGGGTAACGCAGATATGACGCAATTGACAGGCAACTTCCTCACACATCCCGGTTCCTTGATTAAAATAGCAATTTTCTCACAACTTACACATAGTTGGAAACATTAGGGATATTGTAAGTACTCAAATGAACAAAATATATAACACTGGCCTAGTGTTATATATGTCAAAAATGTTACATAGTGCACCTTAAATATAAAAAAAACACTTGCTATTTGTGCTGTGCATGTGTACTGTTCTACACTAGTCATAGCACTTGCATATTGTTGGTTTGATTGCTTCTATTGTTCTCCTCATTTGTAAGTCGCTTTGGTGTATTTACAGTATGGATTCCACTGGTAGTGTTGTACAACAGGTGCAATGTCTTTTATATTCTATATTTTTGTGGATCATGGCTCAATATTGAGCTGTTTTGCAGTTTTAACCCTCAGGTAAAAACACTTGTGAGGCCAACAAACTACACTCATACTGTGTCTTGACCTTGATACGATGCATCTTTGCTTCAGCGCTTCATAGATTATTGCTCCAGGTTCCAAGCATGAGGTCTCCTGGGTGCCACTATCATTGGGCGGCCCTTGCATAGGTCACATCACTGCAGGGAGGGCATCTGTCACATGCGTTCACCTGGCAGATGTGTGTCAACGCCAGGAACCCACTGCGAGTCCTCTCACAATGTCACTCCGCTGAAACAGCCAAAGACAGTAGCACCAGTGTCTACAGGGTTTAAAAGACGTTATGAGATTAGAACTTGTAATTGTTGTGTTCACCCATATGCTTTTATTTACTTAGGAGTTAAACATCCTGGCGAGAAAATTTGTATTTAGAAATGCACATGGTTGCTCATTGGAACCATTTAGGAGCTTTATTCAGGAAAAAGGAATTCAATTTTATTGTTAACACTTTACATTAAGGTACCCATGCCAATATTTAGCCAAGCATTACTGGGAAAAACAGACTCTTCTGATTTAAAACTTCTCAAATATTTTCAATATTATGAATGTGGGAGCCCTGTCTCTAATAACATTTGTAATAAACAACACTTTCCAACAAGGTCCCTCCCTATGGAAGGTAAAAAGGTAATTGCAATTTTTTTTAATCTCACAATTGTGAGTTTACATCTTGTAATTCTGACTTTTTTCCCTCTCGGAATTGGAATTTATAACTCACAATTGCGAGTTTATATTTCACAATTCTCTGAAAACAAAACGAATTGCAGGGTATAAACTCACAATAAAAAAAGACAGAATTTTGAGATAAAAAGTTGTAATTTCCTTTTGTGTTATTATTTTTTTATTCTGTGGTGAAAACGAGCTCCCAAAGGTCTCTTTAGTTAACATTAGTTCAATGAATTAAAGGATTAGTTCACTTTAAAATTAAAATTACTCCATGATTTACTCACCCTCAAGCCATCCTAGGTGTATGACGTTCTTCTGATGAACACAATCGGATCTGATGTTTCCAAGCTTCATGAGTTTGAAGCCCAAAAAAGTGCGTCCATCCATCATAAACATACTCCACACAGCTCTGGCGGGTTAATGAAGGCCTTCTGAAACGAAGCGATGCGTTTGTGTAAAAAAATATCCATATTTAAAATTTTAAAAAGTTAAATATCTTCCGGCGACGTCTCTCGCAGTTCAAAACACTTACGTTACGTCCAACGCCATACGTCGCGCCGCTTTTTCCGTGAGTATTATTAGATGCTGGGCTCTCTCAGTCAAAAAAATAACAGAGAATTTTTAAATTGTGTTTTACAGGCCAGGCCTGGTAAAGTAATGGAAGTTTATATAGCAAATATACACACACGCACACGCACACGCACACGCACACGCACACGCACACGCACACGCACACGCACACACACATATATATATATATATATATATATATATATATATATATATATATATATATATATATATATATATATATATATATATATATATATATATATATATATAAAACCTATATATATATATATATATATATATATATATATATATATATATATATATATATATATATATATACTCTTTTGCTCATGAACAAACAATAACAACAACAACACAGAGAATTTTGAGTTCTCATATTAGTAGTCTTAAATTAGTTAAATAACGTCTTAAATGAACTTAAAGAGTTGTGAGGAAATGAGATGCGCGGGATCCGCGGCTGTTCTTAAAGTGACAGGAGCACTGATGATGCCTGTCATTAATGTTCATCACAGAACAAAGGGAACAGAGAAAATTGTAGCTTTAATGATGATTAATCTATATTTCATTTATTATTTATGCAGTTAAGAAAGGTGTTTGATAACTATTACATTTCTGTATATGTCTAACAGGGACGGCCACAGGTAAAAATAAAATTTATTATAATGGGTTTATGTAAAGATTATTTTAAGTTCACTTTTTTTTAAAGCCTAATAAATGTTGAAATTGGGAGCTTTCAGTTGTACTGTAATGTAACGTCATTAATGTTTCATAGAGACATTAGTATCAGTGATACCGGCCTTCATTCATAAAAAGATGCCATTACAACACATATTTAAAATATACTGTCTTTAAATTGTTTCTATATTAATTTGGAGAGTAACTGAACTCATTACAATATCAAAATATTAAAAACGTAAAATATTAAAAACTTGCGTTTAATCGCGATTAATTACAGAAAAAAATGCAATTAGTAAAAAAATTTGTATTGATTCCCAGCACTAATATATATATATATGTGTGTGTGTCTGTGTGTGTGTGAGTGTGTAATATTGGCCTTGTATAGACTAATAGGTATGTATTGAGCAAATCAGTTGGTTGTTGATAAATCGGTCTGATTCACAAATTGGACTTAAATGACTTCCTCAAGTGAATTCGATTTTTTTTTTTTTAACTACCAATGACTGGAAAGATTAAGGAATTTATTTTGTAATAAATTATATGATATTTCCTACTGACACACTACAGTAAAAGATACAAATAACTGGCTTAAAACCATTTTTTGGGTGAAAATACTAACGTGCCTAAGACTTTTGCACAGTACTGTACATACATACACACACACATATATATACTGTACACATTGTTATTCATACTGGACAGATCAAGTCTCAACCTGTCTGTAAAAGCATAATTTCCTATAGTGCCGGTGGGAAAAAAGCCAAACTGGCTCTAAAAATGGCAGTGACAATGGATCATCACCAGAATACATTCCCCTTAGAGATGATAAAAATAAACCCATAGCTATGAGTGTAGTAAGAGATTAATTCATCACTCCGGCTGGCTACTGTACCTCAGATTGATCAGGCCCACACACGCTGTGTTCAGGATGAAAGTTTATTGTGATTTCATCTACTCTGCACTCCACTTCACACGGTGATTAAACGGTACAAACAGCCATCATTGCACCAAAGCCAAGAACCCCGGCGACATTCACGAGACGAGCTCAGTACAACACATCAAGTGCTCTAAGATCAACTGAGAAGAACAGCTAACATGTTACCCATCTGTCCAAGCGCTATCGAATTAGTGTTATCTGTGAGAGACCTTGCTCTTATTTCACTGTGCACAAAGGGCAAGTTCCCACACGACAACACTACATCCAAACATCATCTTTTAGACATTACAGAACAAATAACAAGTAACTGTCCACACATTTCACACTGACGTCTTAGGTTATGGATAAAACACTTAAAATCCAAAAAAAAAAAAAAAAGAATCAACTAAGCGCTAGTAAAATAGGAGGATACTTTCAAATCAACGTAAAAATATACAAAGCTGAAGAGAAATACAAGGATTTAAAAGAAAGAGTAATGATTATTAAGTTAAATAAAAACAGATATACGGTCCCATTAATAATCCACACATATTCAATAAATAAATTAAGCACAATACATTGAAAGTGAAAACTTGATTATTTAGTGCGTAACAAATTGATATGGCAATAAAATGTCGCTTATTAAACATTATTTGAAAATCAAAAATATTTTAAATCATGTGCTTATGGTTATTTCAAGACGAGTGATCTATAGCTGTTTAATGCTAATCATAATCTCAACTAGGAATATATTTCAGAATAAATTTGATATATAAAATTGCCTCACTTTCTCCTGGTATTTTGGCCTGTTCAGGTTCCCATCACCAATAAACAGCAGCGATGACATTCCGTGACATCCCAAATATGTTGCAAACGTAACCATCCCAAATGCAACATTTGGGTCAGTCAACAGAACGCTTTATAGTGTTGTCAGAGTGACATCAATATCACGTATCATAAATATCTTTCTAGAGGAGAGATCGCTCCTAAAGACAGCTAAAACAGTTAAGAAACAATTGTCTGATTGCAACTGAATTCCTCCATTACTTTCAAAAATGCTGCCTATTTTTAAACATCATTAAAAAAATTACAGACTTGACACTTTTACATGGAATACTATCATACTGTGCAGTGTACACTGCATAAAAAATAGGATGTAAAACACAATTTTCATGGTATTAGGAATTAGGTGGGGAAATGTGCTTAGTTGCAATGAAAATATAACAAAATTAAAATGTTATCATAACATAAGATTCTTAAATTAATCTTACTATCAATAATAATAATATATATTGACAAAATTCCCCAGTGTGAGTGCCTGTGATCACCACCAGAGGGCACTCCAACCCGGACTGTCATTCCATCATAGACTACATTACCCATAATCCTTTGCCCCGACTCATTAGCACTCACTGTTTACACCTGTGTCTCATTACCTCAGCCTATATATACCATGTTCACTCTGTCATTCACTGCGAAGTCTTGTATGCTGTTGTGCTGCATTTCTGAGCGGTTTCCCTGATTTCTTGTCTCTTGGTTTACCATTTTGTCTCTGACCCCTGCTTTGTTTGTTTGGACTGCCTGCCTGTGTTTTGACCTTGCTTGTACTGTTGACTAGTGATGGGACATTTGAACCAAGGCGTCGGAGCTTCGGAATAAATGGGCGTGCCAGATGAAGCCACGATTCGAAGCATGTGTTGTTAACGGAGAAATCACGTGACCAATGACAAATGAGGCCTCGGTTTGTTTAAAATACATCATCGGTTCGGTTTGAGTGTCGCTTCAGGTTCGAAACTCGCGCCACCTTGTGGTTGTTGTGACGTTTCAGAGAAGTGTCAGGAGTAGTAAAAGTGTGTGTGTGTCATTGCGTTATTGTGGTTCATATGTGTTAAGGCTATATATTATTACATTATACTATTATACTGTAGTATATCCTACTACATTATTACTATTAGGTTAGATGGTTTTTCTCTAATAGAGTTTTCCTCTATTATTAGGTGTCCTTTGGCATCTGCTGGATAGGTTGATCACAGTATAAATACATAATTAATTAACAGTGTGTCTGACAGTTGCCAGACAGAGAAAGATACATATTTTATTTTATACCCAGGCAATGGACAAAAATCTGCTCCAGGTCATTGGCTCAGTCAGGATTAATGGATTTGTCTGCTAGTTCTTTGCACAGTAGCTAAGTGTCACTAGTGAGCAGTGATGAATGGCTGTGAGGTCTCAGTGGTTCAGGAAGCCTCATTTTGCCATCACTACTGTTGACTACGATTGTGGATTACCCCAATAAATACTGCGTTTGGATCCTCAACCTTCGCGTCTCAGAGCAGTACGTAACAGAAGAAATGCAGTGTAACAGCATACAAGACTTTGCAGTGAATGACAGAGTGAACATGCTATATAGGCATAGGTAATGAGACACAGGTGTAAACAGTGAGTGCTAATGAGTCCGGGCAAAGGATTGTGGGTAATGTAGTCTATGATAAAATGACAGTCCAGGATGGAGTGCCCTCTGGTGGTGATCACGGGCACTCACACTGGTGAATTGAGATATATATGTGTATATGTATATGTTTTTTTGTTTGTTGCTTTTTTAATCCTATTTTTGTATAAAAATCTACATTTTTGCCAGTCCAATCAAATAAGTCAAGATGTTAAAATCTTAGTATGAATCATTTGTAAGTCACTTTGAATAAAATCTAGTAGGTCATACAGGTATTTCCTTTGCATACTGTACACATTAGTATGCCAGCATGCTATTCCAAACATGTGTTTTAAGGAGATTTTGGCCCTGTCCACACCTGGTATTAAGAAGCGTTTTGGTTGATCGGATCACAAGTGGACGGCACTAAATACAGGTGTAAACGGGGTCTAAAACGGTTTGAGCGTGTCCACTTTTGACCACTTCCAGAGGGAGTCGAAAACACATTCGATGGGATTGCTTTTGTAGTGTAAATGCTCGTGGTCAAATGAGCTTGAACAGCCGCAAATGACCGCCTACTCTCCGCCTACTGACCTAATGAGTAAACATTATGGGAAGCGCGCCAGCCAGGCGGGTTTGTCGGCCGGAGACCCAAGTTTGGTTTGACGTACCAAACACAATGTTCTCCCACCATTCCTGATTTCTAACACACACTCACAGCGTTCGGCTGGTCTTGCGGCTGTCAGAGCAGAAACGAATACACTGCTCTCCGTATGTTTTTCCATCATCTCCACACGTGTTCATGTGTAAATTGAGTGAGCTTGTTTTGTCCATTAGATCAAAGGATCTGAAAAAGCCCATACATTTATACAGCCATAGACCCTCCCCTTGAAGAAATCAGGACAGAAGTGGTTGAAAGTGGACAAAAGAGGCGGATTAAAACACATGGTGTAAAAGGGTATGTGTCTCCCTCTTCTACTTGTGATTCGATCTGCCAAAACGCATCTTAATACCAGGTGTAAACAAGGCCTTTGATGCATTTATCTGGACATCCAGTGGCTTGTTTTCAGACATAATGAGTGATATTTTCAGACATAAACGGTTGAAATAAGCCCAACATGCATGTTTGAAATGCAAGAAGTGCTCCATAGAAATGCTGTTAAAAAAAACAAACAAACAAACACTAAAATTAATAAAAGAAGCTAAAAGGGCATTTCCACTTGAACATCCATGACACCGTCCTGACATATTCCATCAGCACGTATCAAACCTCACGTCCAGAGATGTCTGGTCCTCCTCACAGGTACGGGTACTGGTTGAGTTTCCTCTGGCTGAGGGGAAACGCTGCAGGACGCTGGTAGGACTGTGCCGAAAGCTGCTGTTGCTGGTACGGAGCCTGACACATGACGCCCATTGCACTGTTCTTCTGCAGAAGGCTCAGAGAGGCAGAGTACGGCCCGGCGGTGCGTGTGTGCCGGCCGGAGGAAGAGGAACAGGAGGAAACGGCCGAATTGTGCAGCTGGTCCACGGCCTGCGACACAGAGGCCAGGGCTGCAGATGCCGGATATGCATACAGGCTGGAGGCGGAGCCGAAGAGCGACGCTTCATGAAGCCTGTAGGAGTGGGAGGGGCCTGTCGGAGGGTAGGTGGGTTGGCGTCTCAGGGATCCGCCCCCTGCACGATCATGGGATGACATAATTGATTGCTGCGCCTGTTGGGACAGATATTACATATTACATGCATTTATTGGTTACATTTTGGATTGTCAACTTTTATACTAACTTTTTACTATACTAACATTTCCAATACCGCTCAAAAGTTTGGGGTTGGTAAGATTTTTGTAAGTTTTCAAGAGAAGTATCTTTTGCTCACCAAGGCTGCATTTACTTTCAGCATCATTACTCCAGTCTTTAGTGTCACATGATCCTTCAGAAATCATTCTAATATGATGATTTGCTGCTCGAGAAACAGTTATTATTATCCAAGTTATTATATTATGCACAATGTTGAAAACTGTTGTTCTGCTTAAAGGATTAGTTCACTTTTAAATAAACCTTTGCTGATAATTTACTCACCCCCATGTCCTCCAAGATGTCCATGTCTTTCTTTCTTCAGTTGAAAAGGTTTTTGATGAAAACATTCCATGATTTTTCTCCATATAATGGACTTCAATGGGCCCCAAACGGTTCAAGGTCCAAGTGACAGTTTCAGTGGAGCTTCAAAGGGCTTTAAACAATACCAGACGATGAATAAGGGGCTTATCTAGCGAAACGATTGGTCATAAAAAAAAAAAAAACTAAACAAAAAAAGTTTTGTAAGCACAAATGCTCGCCTTTTTCCGTTCGTGACGTCATCCAAGTGCAGGGCGAGCAACCACCGTTTCAATCGCTCAGGATTGTGTATAGGAAATTATGAAAAGTCAAATTTCTGTCCTGACAAAAATTTTCTTTCAGGCTTTCTAATATTAAAACATCTAGGATACACACACAAAATGGGCATTTTAAACGATAAACTGACACAAAGACATTTGAATATGTGAATATGGTCCTCCTTCCGCACATTTGTAAACACTGACTCGGTACTTCCGCCTACGTCAAGCGTGACCGTTTCAACATAATTGCGTATTACGTGACATCACGAACGCGCATCACAGAACAGAGCATTTGTGCTTATAAAACTTAAACTTTTTTATTTTATTTTTAAATGATCAATCGTTTCGCTAGATAAGACCCTTATTCATCGTCTGGTATCGTTTAAAGCCCTTTGAAGCTGCACTGAAACTGTCATTTGGACCTTGAACCGTGTGGAGCCCATTGAAGTCCATTACATGGAGAAAAATCCTGGAATGTTTTCATCAAAAACCTGAATTTCTTTTCGACTGAAGAAAGAAAGACATGGACATCTTGGATGACATGGGGGTGAGTAAATTATCAGCAAAAGTTTCTTTAAAAGTTAACTAATCCTTTAATGCAAGACAGCCCAGGTGAATCTAGTAAAAACATGAACTACTAGATATCACCATACTTCCCCAGTTGATTTATTACATTAATGGGTACATAAAACACAGTTTCGGCAAATCTCATGTTAATCTTGAGCACCTATAGAGTCGTATTGCACCCTTCACATCTCAGAGGAGTCTTTAGTTTTATCATATTTATAAAAGACAGATACGCTGTCCCGATTCTTTCTGAAAACTGCAGAGCTCGTGGTGGAGGCGTCCAGTGGGCGGAGCTAAAGAGTCACGTGCACGAGCGCACACACACCATCGCAAAATCCCTGGACTAATTTGCATACATTTCTAGAACAAAAAAGCTGAACATTGGATGAAGCAAAGTTTTTTTGACATATTAGAGTCGAGGGTTTTTACAGAGCGGATTTTGGATATCTCTTATCAGTCCATGAATCAGAAAATACTGTGAACTGCCAGAACAATTTTTAGGAATAAAATGTTGTATAAAATCTGGGATATTATATAAGAACAAACCCCTCTGTAAAAACCGTCAGAATACAGATAGGAATAAAACAGATTGGTGTATGCAAGTGCTTCTGAAGTGGAGATTTCTGACTCAGAGTAGGAGAAAAAAAGATATGTACAGTAATTGAAATCTACAAGAGGCAAATAGATAAAGTGCTATAAAAGATACACTTAAAAGTATATTTCGGATATTTTCTTTCCACTAATCTGAAAAGCTAAAAAGTAAAAAATCCCAAACTGTTTTGCCTGAAGTGTGTTAATATATTTGTGGAAACCATGATACATTTTTCAGGATTCTTTGATGAACAAAAAGTTTAAAAGAGTGTTTATTCAGAATATAAATCTTTTGTAACATTACAAATGTTACTGTCACCATTTGATGCATCCTTCCTGAATAAAAGTATTGATTTCTTACTGACCCCAAACTTTTGACTGGTAGTAAATGACCTTAAAGCTAACCGATATTGATAAAAGCCACAAAACGTCAATTCTGATGTCACATGGTCTGTACAGATGTACCTGGCTCAGGTTGAGAGGCTGAGATCTGTTTGATGCCACCCTCTGATGCCGGTCGCTGGACTGTGAGGCCGTTCCTTTCTTTGATTTTCCAGAACTATTAGCACTGTTCTCTGGAAGTAAAGAAAATAATATTTCAGGATCAGATCTGTGCAGCTATGATGTGACACATTATCATATGACTGGCATATCCATGTCTATTCAAAATTCAACAACTTGTTCTTTCAAATGCTCATTTCGCATTTACTAGTTAAGGTACAGTAGCACGAAAACCTGTTTAATTCTAAAATGGGCATTTAAAACTGATTATGATTGTTTTTGGTGTGAGAACCAATTACTATTATAAATGGACTTATGAATCAAATGAATCAAAACCCAATATTCAGATGATTAGAGGTCAGAATGACTCTCACGAACCTCCTGGTGCTCCGTCCCAGAGCTGTGTTTTCACTGAGGGCGTGACCATGGCTAGAGACTTGGAGTGTGTGTTGCTCTCGACAAAGTTGGAAAGGCGTTTGGGACTGAGAGGGGTGCTGGTGGAGGAGTCAGAGTCCTGGGAGTCATGGACAGTCACACAGCTGATGACGTTTGTTCGCTGGTTCACACTACAGCTGCCATACAAGAGAACACAGATTTGTTTAGGTTTATGATCTCCAAGGCTGCATTTATTCATTAAAATGTGTTATTATGATTTATATCACAATTTAAAATAACTGTTTTCTATTTGTTAATTTTAAAATGTAATTTATTCCTGTAAGAAGACAAATCTCCAGTCTTCAGTGTCACATACAATGATCCTTTCATTGCTGATTTGGTGCTTATGAAATATTTTGGTAACACTTTATTTTACAGTGTTACATACATGTTACATGTCCTTGCCATAGTAATAACAGTAAATTATGCATAATTAAATGCAACTAACCCTCAACCAAATCCTAATCCTACCCTAACCCTATAGTAAGTTAGCCTGGCTCCGCCCTCCTACGTTCTTCCGCTCAATTTTCCTTTTCCTTCAGTACTCCGTCTGGGATTGTGGTATATCCTCTGGTTTTCTCCGGTCAAATTTTAACCGGTCCAATCAGCGAACAGAGGGAGTGGCTGAGAACGATGACGTTGATGTCGTGCGCTAGTTTGAGATGACATGCGTCATGACCAAACATTAGATATTGGTTATGGCAGATCCAGAGTGGCTCTGGGCAGATCCAATAGTTTTAATAAGTTAAGTTAATGCTTGTCAATGGAGAGTGGCCAGACTATCTGTACAACTGAAATGTAGTCTGGTAGGACCAGGCTAATAGTAAGTACATGTTGTTAATTAATATTATTATTAATTAATATTAATTTAACGACACCTTAAAATAAAGTGTACCCAATATTTCTCCTTATTGTGAATGTTGAAAACATTGTGCTGCTTAATATGTTTGTGGAAACAGTGATATATATTTTTTCAGGATTCTTTGAATCTTAATGAATATTAAATTCAGAAGAACAACATTGACATTTGTATTTGAAATAAATAGATTATAAAAGCATTTACTGTCACTTTTGATCAATTTAATGCGTCCCTGCTGAATAAAATTATCTTTTTTCTTCTTACTGACCAAAAATGGTAGCGTATGGTGGTGTATAGCCGCTTTTCCACCACCAGGCCAAACCGTTCTCATTGCGTTATATTCCGTGCCAATCCGGCCCAGCCGATACGGATATGGTTAAATTTTCCATTTTGGGGCTGATAACAGACCTCTTTGGAACGCAATACCAATGCATCAGTCGTTGCCTTGCTAAGGCAAGAGTTTCAGATGGTATGAGAGGCAAATAGCGACTGTATTATGGAGGATGATCCGATATTTCTTTCCATTTTATTACTATCTTACTTTGCTCAAATAGCGTGCTTGGACAGCTACAGAGAAACTGGCATGTAAAAGTGATCACACCTTTCAGGAGGAAACTTTCTGTCGTCCTCGTCCTCCGTGTCGCTGTGGATGGTGATGATGCTGACGGCAGGGCTTGGCGTGTCGGAGATGACAATGGGCTGGGACGCATCACCACAGTTATGCGCTACCAAAGAGGCCGGCTGCTGGGAGGACGTGGGTCTGCCAGATAAATAATCAATACAATTAAATTAACAATTGATTTTTTAGTTTGTTAACTTTTTTCCATCTGTTTAACATTATTCAGGGATGGCTGCTCATATTGAGACTCATTAAGAGCGTTACCTGGCTCTGCTCTCGGCACGGCGACCCTTTGACCTCTTCACTCCGCTCTGCTGTGTACGATTGCTGGCGGCTCCCGCGTGGGAGGGCTGAGCGCGCACGTTACGCCCCTGCGCAGAGCCCTGCTGCGTCCCATCGCACTGACCTCCATGTCGACCCCTGGCAGAGTGTATTAAATGCATGCTGTTTTGAGAATGGTTATAATTGGTTATTAGCTATTTGCAATTCATAGAATTCAGTTTTCACTGCAGAGGCCTGTCGGCCTACATTACAATCAGCAGCAACAAAATCACAGGTAAAGTTACTTACCTGTAAATCAAATAATATAAAAAAACTTAACACTAACACTAATAATAATAATAATAACAACAACAACGACAAAATAATAATATATTTGATTTATTATTATAGAAAAATTAGGCTTATATATATATATATTTTTTTGTTTTTGTTTTTTTTTGTTTGTATTATTATTTTTGATTTTGAGGTGAAATCAGTGTTATTTTAGCATCAATTAGATACTATTAGTTTTTAATTTTTAGAATTAGATTTTCTGTATATATTTTTTCTGTTTTCATGTTAATTTCAGATAATTTTGCTGCATTTTTATCAATTAAATTAGTTTCAGTGTTTTTAGCACATCAAGTTGAAACTAAATGAAAATGTTTCCTCTGCAATTAGCTAGTTTAAGTTTATTTTTTATTTATTTTCAGCAAACATTTATTTTATTCCAAGTAACGAAAATGTTTTTTGTGGGTTTTAGTTTTAGTAATAAAAATAACCCCAGGTGAAATATGACAGACATATTTTGACAGGCTTTGTGAGATTCACCAGTAAAGCGAACCCCAGATGCATTCGGACTCGAGTGCAACGCCACAGTAAGTCACGCAACGCAAAACTTGATGGTTGATTGAATCCAGGTTTGCAACAAAACCTGATGTGTAAAGCTGCAAGTGTAAACTGCTGCCGTGGGGGCAGTTCTGACCTCCAGCTACTGTTCTGTTGGGTGGTGTTGTCTGAGAACAGAGAGCCCATGGGTGAATCGGACAGCACAGGCTGGTTGGGATTGTGCATGGCCATGCCTGACATCTGCTGCCATGAAGAGGGAATGAGGATCTGCTGTGTGCCTGCTGGCCATCCCTGCTAAACACACACATACAAGACAAATAAACAAACACAAAACTACTTCCTTTTTTTAGTAACTCTATTAATATGGAGAAACAAGGCCTGTTCACACCCCCATCATAAGCTTTAATGTACAAAGCAGATGAACTGTCATTCAATAAACTGAATTATGACAATAGAAGTTGGTGGGTATAGTATAAATATGCATTACACAATTCCTATTTTCGTGAACAATTGCTTTTAATTTCCCTCCTTTTGGCTCTATTTGCGATGAATATTTACTCTTGGAGCAAACATGCCTTAAGACATTGATGCACTTTGATTGACAGATGCATAATGAGCACCATAGAGTCGCTCAGTCTGTCTTTGTTTGATCTCTTCCTGTCATACGTGAAAAGCGGATCCTGTCCCGCAAGCTCTTCAAATCATGCAGAACTTCATTAAAACACAAAACACGGTAATAAAGTCAATATCAATTTCATCTCAATTATGTTGCTTGAATAATCGTGAATGGGAGTCAAAAAGAGAGTTTGAACAGATCAGCCTTTTATAAAGAGAAGAATGAATGCAAGATACGAAAGAAAACGATAACAATTTAGCAGGGAATTGAATTCAAGTGATCACCAAAGCAACCAAAGAGACGAGTTACGGTTGCCAGTCCATTGATCTGCATAGAGAGGAAGTGACTGGTTAGCAGTGGAAGAAAAAGGAGAATGAGTCAATGGGGAGAAATTTGTTGCCACAGGAGTGGGTCTGTGGAAAGAGAAATCACTTGGATTGGAGAGAGTCAAGCAGCCATGCTTCACTGGATAGAGCCCTGGGGCCCAGAAGAGATGCAGCTCCAATCCAAAAGAAAACCGCCTTGTTAAATCATGACTGATAGGTGAAGAAAGAAGAGAACAAAACTAAAACAGCCACTTTACACCAAAAACCTCCTAAAGAAATGAGGGGCAAATAGCAAATCACATCAGTTCTTTTAATATTTTCCATTCATAAATGCCTTTAAAGGATTAGTTCACTTCAAAATGAAAATGTCCTGATATTTTACTCACCCCCATATCATCCAAGATGTTCATGTCTTTCTTTCTTCAGTCGAAAAGAAATTAAGTTTTTTGAGGAAAACATTTCAAGATTTTTCTCCACATCATAGACTTCCATGGCAACCAAAATGTTGAAGGTCCAAATCAATGCAGTTTCAAAGCGTTTTATCTAGCAAAACCATCGGTCATTAAAAAAAAAAAAAAAAAGTTTAATTAATATACAGGGAGTGCAGAATTATTAGGCACGTTGATTTTCTGATCATATTTTTTTTCCATGCACATTTGACCAATTCCAAACCACAGTAATCCTAATAACTACTATTGATTTAGTATTTAATAATGTATAAGTGATATATAATTGTTCATGAAGGCTGGAAATGAAAAACACCTTATATTCAGGTGTGCAGAATTATTAGGCATGTTTTCTTTTACAGATAAATTGAGCCAAAAAAGAGATTTAACTCAGACTGAAAAGTCAAAAAGTATTAAATGCCCATGAGAAGGATGCAATACTAATGCAATACTAGACATTGCAGTTAAGGCATGACCATTGGACAGTGAAATGCTCGTTGGGTCAGCAGGATCTGACAAAAACAGGTGGTGAAGAAAAGACACCTGTTAACTGCAAAAGAATGAAGAATTAAGGTGAAGAATTAAGGGTGAAACCATCAGGAACCCTTTAGTCTCCAGCGCCACCATTTTCCAAAGCTGCAACCTACCTGGAGTCTCCAGAAGTGCAAGGTGTCAGGATCTCAGAGACTTCAGTTAGGTAAAGAATCCTAAAAAATGACCCCCACTAGATAAGAATCATAAGCTGAAGTGTTGTAAAATACATGAAGACGGTTTTTTTATAGGCTTTATGGACAGATAGGTTGAGAGTGACTCTTGAAGGACCAGCACCACATCCTCTAGTACCACAGTTTGAAGAATTCATCTTCCAGAATCTGGCAGTACGTTTGGGAGTTCATTTTTAGTCCATCTCTGCAAAACGGACTTCAGGATGGACTAAAATGAACTCCCAAAACGTACTGCCAGATTCTGGAAGATGAATTCTTCAAACTGTGGAACTAGAGGATGTGGTGCTGGTCCTTCAAGAGTCACTCTCAACCTATCTGTCCATAAAGCCTATAAAACCTTCTTCATGTATTTTACAACACTTCAGCTTGTGATTCTTATCTAGTGGGGGTCATTTTTTAGGATTCTTTACCTAACTGAAGTCTCTGAGATCCTGACACCTTGCACTTCTGGAGACTCCAGGTAGGTTGCAGCTCTGGAAAATGGTGGCGCTGGAGACTAAAGGGTTCCTGATGGTTTCACCCTTAATTCTTCACCTTAATTCTTAATTCTTTTGCGGTTAACAGGTGTCTTTTCTTCACCACCTGTTTTTGTCAGATCCTGCTGACCCAACGAGCATTTCACTGTCCAATGGTCACACCTTAACTGCAATGTCTAGTATTGCATTAGTATTGCATCCTTCTCATGGGCATTTAATACTTTTTGACTTTTCAGTCTGAGTTAAATCTCTTTTTTGGCTCAATTTATCTGTAAAAGAAAACATGCCTAATAATTCTGCACACCTGAATATAAGGTGATTTTCATTTCCAGCCTTCATGAACAATTATATATCACTTATACATTATTAAATACTAAATCAATAGTAGTTATTAGGATTACTGTGGTTTGGAATTGGTCAAATGTGCCTGGAAAAAAAATATGATCAGAAAATCAACGTGCCTAATAATTCTGCACTCCCTGTACTTTATATTAATTTGCGACACACCACGGATTGCGTAATCACGCTGGAAAGGTCACGGTAGACGTAGGCAGAAGTACCGCCCCTTGCGCTACTCTGTGTTTACAAAGCACTTGTGCGAAGACTAATACAAACGCCTTTAGCAAAAATAAAAAAGGTAAAACATCGATGTCGGACGATTTATAAGGTGAAGATGGAGTGTTTTTGATAAAGGGTGTTTGTATTAGTCCTCGCACGTTCGCTTGGGGCTGTACTTCCGCCTACGTCTAGCGTGACCTTTCCGGTGTTATTACGCAATCCGTGGCCATCTCAGAGCAGCACAAGGTGAGCAATTGAGGTTCAAAAGAATATTCATTTTTTATTTTATTTTGAAAATGGCCGATGGTTTGGCTAGATAAGACCCTATTCCTCGTCTGGGATCGTGCAGAGCCTTTGAAGCCCTTCCTTTGATACTGCATTGATTTGGACCTTCAACATTTTGGTTACCATTGAAGTCCATTATATGGAGAAAAAATCCTGGAATGTTTTCCTCAAAAACCTAATTTCTTCTCGACTGAAGAAAGAAAGACATGAACATCTTGGATGAGATGGGGGTGAGTAAAATTTCAGGACATTTTCATTTTGAAGTGAACTAATCCTTTAAGAGCTGCACGATTCTGGATGGTTTTGGTTTCAAACTGAGATCACAATTCTCCCACTATTCTGATTAGACAACTAAACTAGAGGTTTACTAGAGGCTCTGACAAAATGATTATTGCTGCAGTCTATTTAAAATATTTGAATGAATTATTTTTAAAAAAATGGGCTGGAATGAATGATTCAATGACTCACTCATAAATAATTCATGAATCGGCGTTTTTGAATGAATCTCTTGAATGAATGATTCGGTGGCAAATATATTTTTTAACAGTCACTTGTCGCACCTGATGGTGTAATTCACAATGGTTATTTGAAGAGCCATGTTACTTCCAAAAGGGGATTTGCTCTATTTTGATCTCTACCGTATACAGTGCTTATATCCACACTATAAACTTTTATCCCAGATCTTCTGTGATAATATGAAGCTGTTTCATACCTTTCACACAGTCGAATCATTCACATGGGTGTTTGAATCGAGATTGCACTCTTTTAACGATTAAGCGTGCAGCTCAACTGCCTTCACAACATCACAGAACAACATGTGCAGTGAATTTACATTAGCTACCTATAACAATTTAGATCACAATCATAGTCTGTGCATGTACGCAAATGCACATCTGAATGATTCTATACATGGGCGTCGGAAGCAAAAAAAATGTGGGTGGGCCCTACTGGAGTAGATGCATTTACATACAAGTACAAATATACCGCCTTGTTTACTAAAGTAATTTGATTTGACAGCACTAATTCAATACAATATTTTGTATATATAAAAAAAAAACATGATATATATATAAAACTATTATTACTATTGAATAAAAAATATAATTTATAAAAATATTATTATTATTAAAATAGCATTTATTTAAAAAAACTGCAAATATGCATCTACAAGTTGGGGGTAGTTGTCATATTAGCAACTAGTCAGCACTGATACTAAATTAAGTTTAGACATCACTGAAAGTAATGATAACTTGCAGTTTAATGAGTTATGATTCAGGAACCATTTAGTCATTTAGTGAAGATTTCATGCAGCTGATTCAAAGTGGCTACTGTTCAGCTTATGAGTCTTTTTGATTGATTCATTAAAAGAACCAGTTTATAAGAGTCATTTGTTGTGAATTACACTAAACTGATTGATGGTCGCATAATACGGTGTGCAGCCCATGACCACTTAATGAAAATAGGCTTTCTTGCAATTATTGTTTGGTATGCTGTCTTATCTCATTCAATTCAGAAGTTTGGCCTAAAAATGCAACATGCAGCAAGGCAAAGAATGTAAAAGAACAAGGGTCAGAAAGAAGAGGAAACAGACGTGTCACATGGCAGTGCGCAGGTTTACCAGCATGGTGGCACTCTGCTCCAGACGGCGAGAGCCCAAAGCCAGCGGCGTCATTCCCGCCACTGGAAGGCGCAGGGAGGCCACCGCTAGCGGCGTGCTGCTGCTGCTCTGGTTGGGGAAGGGATAGAGGGATGTGTGGAGGAACTGAGGATGGAGGAAAGGGTGGTACGGTTAAAACACGCCGAATGAGCTGACGGAGAAAGTAACTCGCCCAAAAACTTTCCACTACCATCATCATTGTAATATTGAGAAAATGACTAGTCGAATCACTAGTCGACTTGAAACAACCTACCGACTGTTTGGGGGGAAATCTCAGTTTTCTTTCAAGCTCACTGAAAATACACTACAGTTCAAATGTTTGGGGTCAGTAGGACAGGGTTCCTCAAATCCAGCACGTCCCTTTAGAGGTTAGCTCCAACCCTAATCAAAGACACCTGAGCAAGCTCTTCAATTACTGTGTTCGAAATCGGCCCCCTACACCCTCATTTACTATTCCCTACATTACTCCACTAGTATAGTCCACCTGAAGGAGTGAATGAAAACGAGTGAGTGAATTCGGACACTGAGTGCGCTGGAAGGGATGCCGCTTTTGCATAGTTTGAGCTTGCCGTTTAATAATCATTTGAAACAGCAAACTGGCAGCTCCAGTAGTAATGAAAACTGACCTTTCATGGAAACTAGCACGTTTAATTCGTAATTAAACCATTTAATAATCAGTTAAAATGGAAAATGGATGATTAAGCTATGGGGGCCATCTTCTGGTCAGGTGCCGTTATTCATTCGGACATGACCCTCACAGTGCATTATGGGAATTCTCTAGCCGTTGAGCGTTGCATCATGGAATGGAAAAGGTGCACTTGATAATGTCCACTATGGTTTTGGACACCACTACAAACGGCCTTCCCCTCAAATAGTGCCCTATTTAAGGGTATAGGGGCTGATTTCAGAGTTACTAGAAAATTACAGGTAGGTGAGTTTGATCAGAGTTGAAACTAAACTAGGACCGTGGCCATCCAGGGCTGGATTTGAGGATCACTGCAGTAGGATTTTGTTCAAGAAATTGATACATTTATTCAGCAAGGACACGTTAAATTGATCAAAAATGACAGTAAAGATATTTATAATGATACAAAAGATTTCTTTTTCAAACTAATTGTGTTCTTTTGGCCTGATTAGCATATTAGAATGATTTCTGAAGGATCATGTGACGATGAAGCAATGATGCTGAAATTTCAGCTTTTTGACATTTTCATATATTTTAAAATTGAAAAAAAAAACAACAAAAAAACAACAGTTTTACAGTATTTTCCGATCAAATAAGTGACCATAAGAGAATTCTTTCAAAAATTAAAAAATCTTACCAACCACAAACTTTTGAACAGTAGTTAATATGAACAGAAACTGCAACTACAACAGATTTGATAACAGAACATTTGATGTGGAGAAAATGCAGCGTGCACATGAATTGATCCTGGTTTAATCATATTTTAGTCTTCACTGTTCTTACTGCAAATTAAAAAAAGGAATTAATTGATTAAACCAAACACTTAATCATTAATGCCTATGTGCTAAAAGGGAGGGAATCACAAGAACAGAGAAACAAGGATCATATGAAACAGTGAAAGAGGAGAAACACTTCCAGATAACACACAAACATGATGCCTACCTGTGTGAGCATGCTGGGCTGAATGTGTAGGGGCTGGGTGGATTGGTTCTGGGGCACTATGGGTACTGAGTTGTCCATTCTCACTGGATATCCAGTGTGTTTATTTGAGGTCTGCAGTCCTGGTGAATTAAACACAAGTGATTCAGTTCAAATGCATTTGGAAGCAACACGAGTCTAAAGGAAAGGAGGGTAGGATGTAGGGAGAAGTGGGTTTGGACAAAGCTGTAGTAGGGTTGGGTAAACGGGATAGGGTACAGGCTCACCCTGGATGGTAGGAGGGCACACAATGAGGGTTTGCTGGAAGGGCTCAGTCTGGGCACACAGCTGAGTAGGGCGAGCCTGCAATGGCACACTCTGCTGAGCCAAGCCTGGTATATTTATAGTGGCCTGCTGGTACAGACCAGGCTGGTAGTTCAGTAAAGGAACGTTGCTGCTAAGAGACAGGGACTGGCCCCCCGTAGAGGCCATCTGGCAGTTACGGAAAGAGAGGGAGATTCTTAACAGAACAGAAATAGCACTGAAGACCTTGCATATAGCATGCATACTACACTTTAAAGCTAAAGCTATAGTTTACCTAAAATGACAGTTTTGACATTGTTTACTCGCCCATATGTTGATCCAAACCTCTTTATGCAGACCATTCATAGTGACCACGTCTGCCAAACTCCAAAAAATTGACAAAACCAACCCCATATAAGGTAGTTCATATGGCTTGTGCACGATATTCCAGTGTTGTCATTATTAACTAAAACTAATATATATATATATATATATATATATATATATATATATATATATATATATATATATATATATATATATATATATATATATATATATATATATATATATATATATATATATATATATATATATATATATATATATATATATATATATATATATATATATATATATATATATATATATATTAGATGTAAAAATGTTTGGTTTGGCAACTAATTTAAATAAATAAATTGAAATACAAAAATGACTGAAATGAAAGAAAACTAAGATCTATTAAAAAAGATTTAAAAAATGTTCAACGTTATTTTCTTTGATCTGCTAACTCAAGAACTGAATCATTGAGTCATTGAGCTGAACTTGAGCTCCAGTCTGATTTGTGAAGGAATCTTTTGCTCTTTTCAATGTTCGCTTCAGTCGGTTCTAAGATTCTCAACTCACTGATTCGGCTGCAACGGTTCACAAATTAACAGCAATCAAATCAATTCAGAAGACTTGCACGAGTCATACGAACTGTTTTATGTCATTCTTGGAGATTTAAAGGGATAGTTCACCCCATAATGAAATTCCTGTCATTAATTTTTCACCCTCATGTCGTTCCAAACCCATAAGACCTTCGTTCGTCTTCAGAACACCAATTAAGATATTTTTGATGAAATCGGAGAGCTCTCTGACCCCTCCATTAACTGCAACATCATTGCAAATTTCAAGGCCCAGAAAGGTAGGAAAGAGATTGCTAAAATAGTCCATGTGACTCCAGTGATTCAACCTTAAATGTTTTGAAGCAACGAGAATAGTTTTCGTGCACAAAAAACTAACAAAAATGGAGCTGAAAACTTCCTTGTTAGTGAAAGAAAAGCTTTTATTGACACCAGGCCCAATGTTTGTTCCTTCATTTCACCACAGATTCGTTTGTAAACAAGAGACTGGATTTGCAGACAGGATGAGATTATATGAATGAAGCAACACACTAATGTGAGTAAATAAAAAAAAATTGTTTTATATGTGATAGTATTGCATTGTTACAGATCGTTTGATATCTATTGATTATGTGTACGTGTCTAACTGAACATACCTTAGCACGCTGTCACAGGCTGGAGAATTCTTTATTTGAGGTGTTGTTGGTTCATTGTGCTACGATTCGTGATCAGATTCGGGCTTAGGGCTAGTGTTTTCCAAACGGGCTACCAAAACAGCCCGTCGGCAGGCCGGTGATACATCTTAAATAGTGAAATAACGTTCCTTTCTTGATGTGCGTTGTTCACTCTCTTGACTTGATATTCGAAGGAAAAATACAATCGCGGAAGTTTTGATTTGATTTGTCTGACTCTGCAGTGAGGCTTGTGCATATGTGTGTGTGTTAGTGATGCACAGTTCCCGGTTATATCCACCGATCGGACGGGTCAAGTAATAAAAAATAACATTGCAATTAATTGCGGGTGGATGAGAGATAAATCATTGTGTTTGTTTGATAAAGACATTTTGCGAGCCCTGTGGGCAAATCATCATTCCGGTTGCCGTTTTCCCACACGCTTTCAAAACAATTCCTGACGTGTACTCACGGGGGAACAGAAGCTCATTATAATATGCAAAACTTATCCAATCATAACAGTGGCCGTTTCCTTCCAAGTTTTCAGTGCGGCACGCCTATAAAAACGGAGCGTTCCATGAGAGAGGCTCAAAACCAGGGCAGAAAATAGCCTATTACTTATTCATAGGGCTGTCAAAAGATTAATCACGATTAATCGCATCCAAAATAAAAGTTTGTGTTTACATAATATATGTGTGTGAACTCTGTTAATTATTATTTATATATAAATACACACACATTCATGTATATACTGTATATACATTTATATAATCTATAATATATATAAATATAAATGTTTTATATATAAAAATAATATATTTTTCTTAAATATATACATGCTTGTGTGTGTATTTATATATAAATAATAATTAACAAAGTACACACACATATATTATGTAAACACAAACTTTTATTTTGGATTCGATTAATCGCGATTAATCTTTTGACAGCCCTACTTATTCATTATGATGTTTTTTGAATGTAAAAACCGCGCAAACGTCATAAGTTGACCTCAGACAACAGTATAAAAAAAATTTAAAAGCCAGTTCATGACAACTTTAACAATCTCTTCTTTCCTGTGCCTATCTCCTAAACGATTCACGTAAGCACCACAACAGAGTCCTGCACGGGTCCGATTTTGTAAATCCGCACCCACATCTACCCGCAGTGCTTAAAACCGCATCCGACCCGTTTTCCGACAGCAGCACTAATTAAAATCTGCACCCGACCCGACCCGCACCTGAAATAAAATCAGTTTAGCATAACACATTATAGACACACTTACAAAAGTGTTTATTGCCAGCATACAGAAGTTATTACACGACCATTAACACAAGGACAACTTCAGCCGATGCTGTCAAAAGGCTACATCATGAATTACATGGTTATGTGTCCTTATCATCTCTACGGGGCACCTTCAGTTCTGTCCCCTTTTGAAAAATACTGTTCGATAGACCTGCTTGTGCTTGGCTTGTTATCACAGTTATCTGCATGCTTCCTCAGCGATGAAGTTCCACATTTGCGGCTATCCAATACGTTTTTTCTTCAACACCTCAGGATCCATCTCGACGACTGCAGTGCAGGCAGATCGCGCGGGCACGGTTGTGATTCTCCTGGGAGGGCGCGCGCCGCGCGGGCATAAATAAACTGATATGGATTTGAAATTATTTTATCAACTTGAAATACAGGCATGGCATATTTTTGTAGATATGTTCCTAAAAATATGCATATATTTTTTAGGAACACATCTACAATATACATGCATTTATTTTTATATACCGTAAATCCTCTAATATTGGCCTGTATTCCATTAGCGGCCGGGTCTCCAACATTGGCCGGTCTCGCTGTCACCGAAGGTAAATAAAAGCCGGTCTCTAATAGCGGCCGGGGCTATTATTAGAACCAACGTTTTTCTGGGCAGGCCTCAACATTATGCTTGTGATAGTAACATGCAAGTACCACAGGGTACTGGTCATGTCAATCACCTCACTCTTGACTCGCACGTGAGACTTCAGTCACCGCGTCCGGTAGGCTAACGTTTACGGCGCGAGGATGAGAACAGACGCGCAGCGGAACATGAGGAGGACGAAGAGGAGCTGTACAATAATTAACTTGTTGTAGAGGCTGGCGCGAGTGATGAGGAGTTTACAGGGAGAGATGAAAAGGAGGAGGAAACTGAGGAGGACGAGGATTAAACAGAATTGGAGGATTTTTTTTTAACCATTCCTGTCTCGTTTGGTTTGGAGCGGTAAGGTGTCTGTTGCCTTTGTTATGAATCAATAACCTAATTATCACCGTGTATGGTTAAGTGTTTACAATGCACTTCCGGTAGCCTATGTTTGCTAAGTTTTTGTTACCATATTTCTACACTGGAATTTAGCCTGAATTTCCGGTATTTGTTGTTAATGTTCTGTATGCATACCATAATGTTATGGTAACTGTACGTTTTCAATAAATGAACCTAGTATTTTATAGGTTGAAATAGACGCAAAATCTCATTTTTAGTCATTCTACTGGTAGTTTGATTTGCTCAAATAGAAATTGAGGCCTGCCTCTAATTCTGGCCTCCTTCCAATAAAGGCCTGGACCGCGATGCGCTTGAGTAAAATAAAGGCCCGGGCCTATATTAGAGGATTTACGGTATATTCGTTTGCACGTGACCGTTTTAAACCCGTGTTTAGACCCGTGTTTCTTCCTTGTCCGACCCGACCCGCACCCGTATCCGACACAGTTAGGATTTTTTCACCCGTTTCAGCAATATCCCGTGCAGGACTCTGCACCACAACGCATGCATATGGTGCTCAGCCAATAGTCAGCCGGCATTCTGCCGTAGAACCCAGAAGCGCTGCACTGTGTGTATAGCCCAAAAGCCTTGTTTATACTTTGGCCTGGCTCCGCAGCGCGAGCCTCCGCTGACTGCGCACGCTCCTCCCCAAACGGACGAGGCGTTTATACTTGACGCGCTCGCCGTTGTGCTATTGTTTGAAACGGACAGAGGGCGACTCGGAGTAATTGTTCTATAAACCATCAGGAAAAAGCGTAGAGAAGAAGTGGGTTAATGTACACAGGTGATGATATTTATTTTAGTACGCTTCACCAACAACCACACTACAAAAGGATTGTGTAAAACTCAGTAAACCTTGATATTATTACTTGTGACATGAGAACAAAATATATGCACACATGTATACAACTAAATTAACGATTTCTTAAATATTTCCTAATTTCACTAAACGTTTTCATTTAGTTTCGTTAAATTTTTTTTTATTAAACATGGATCTTTATTTAAAAGGGCTTATTTCTGCTTTTGTAGACTCATTTTGTAAATGTAAGTACCTAATTTGTATGTGCAAACTGGGTGCCGGTGTGATGAGACATCATGCTCGGCTAGGTTCGCCTAGAACTCGTTCATCTTCAGATACGGAGTCGCGCGCGCTGTTACAAAAAAATTATCTGCACACCGCCAGACGAAATGGGGTCTCGCGCACCCAACGCGCACGACCGCCCACTCAGCATTGACGTCATTTTTGCCGCGCGCACCCTCGCGCTCTTGCGGACGCGTCGAGTAGAAACAAAGCTTAAGAGAGTGTCAGGGAAGAGAAGAGATTGTTGAATAAAGTCGTTATTTTAGTAATTTTTTTTGCGCACAAAATGTATTCTCGTCGGTTCATAAAATAAAGCACTGGAGTCACATGGACGATTTTAACAAACTCTTTCCTACCTTTCTGGGCCTTGAAAGTTGCAATGACGTTGCAGTCTATGTGGGGTCAGAGAGCTCTCCGATTGCATCTAAAATATCGTAATTTGTGTTCAGAAGATGAACGAAGGTCTTACGGGTTTGGAACGATATGAAGGTGAATAATTAATGACAGAAATTTCATTTTTGGGTGAATTAACCCTTTAAAAGAGCTACATCAAAAATCATTCTTGTCTTTCATGGAAAAAAAACGACATATGGGTTTGGAACGTCACGAGGGTGAGTAAATGATGACAGAACTGTAATTTTAGGTGAACTATGGCTTTAACACATACACACTAAAGTAGCTCGACATTACCAGTGATATTCAGTTGCATTATTATATTCTTATTTTTTTCCACTACAAGCAACATACTGAATCCAACTGCATTGCAAACGAATTAAGTTTCATATAATGTATCTTTGCAGAAGCACGCACCTGACTGTGCTGATTGAGTTGACTGCTGAAGGTGACAGTGAGGTTGGCGGCTGCGCTGGGGGTGTTGTGGCTGGCAAACAGGTTCTTGTTATTGTCAAAAGCTGTACACCTGCGCTTGCAGATCTCCATGTTTTGGAAGCAGGACTTCACACTGCACAACAAGAGAGGGCGGCACTGAGGTTAGTGTCCTCAGAAGAGTACAGTCAGAGATGAGGCTATTCTATATACATTATATGTAGATAATTAACTCATCGGCAGGGCTTACTGTGAGCTGTGTGGGAAGTGAAGTAGGTGAGCCATTGTCACGAACGGATGGTTGAGGGTCTTAGTGGGCGTGATCCTCTTGTCTGCGTCTAGTGTTAGCATTTTCTTTAGCAGGTCAATGAACTCCCTCCGATCAGCCTTCTCCGCTAAGATGTCCGTGCCTTCCAGGTTAGTCATGTTGACCTGGAGTGTGAGAAAGAACTATTTTAAAACCTGGCAATAATATAAGTTTTAATATTCAAAAAACAAAACAAAAGCAAAAACACCAAGTGTCATAAGGAATATTTACAACCTCTTTTATGATTGGCTAACCAATGTGTTTTGAAAGAAGTCTCACCAAGGCTGCATTTATCTGATCTAAAATACAGTAAATACAGTAATATTGTGAAATATTTTTACAATAAAAAAAAAACTTTTCTATTTTTCAACCACGCTACATGTCGGAGCGACGTCCTCAGGCTGAGTGTACACATTTGTATCTGATTATTACGCACATTAGCACAGCACTACCTGCATCATGTCATCAAGGCAGTTGAAAATGTATTTCCGAGCCTCTTTGGACTTTATCCCAAACTCTGCCTCGTGCTCTGCCGGAGTCTAAAAACAGAAACACATCAGTGAGGAAAGCGCTCAATCACGTATTGACCGCTGATGTCTTAGAAAATAAAATACACAGCAGTGCTTTAAGGGGGACATGCCTTGAGTCTCCAGAGAGGGAAGCTGGAGTCTGGGCTCCTGTGGAAGAAACGGCTGGTTTTAGTGCCGGCGCTCAGGAGATACTCAGCTGGTAAACCTTGAGTCTGGGAAATGTAGCGAATCTGTAGAAAACCAGGCATATACATTCAATGTAGATTATACACCCATTCTTTAGATGGACACATTGTAAACAAAGTAGTGTATGCAGAGACAGATAACTAGTCCATCATTGTTATTTCTGTCATGACAACTCTTAGAGTGTTTGGCATGGATATGACAATGTTGATATATCTGGTCTTGGCAGAATAGGTCTGCTACGCTGCTGCTGCAGAGCAAGTACGGGACTTGATACTGCCAATACATACACAATACATTGTTGTGAGCAATTCAGAAAAATATTTGTCAGGTAACTGTGCGTTTAAACAGTACCCTTGCAGACAAATCTTCCTGGAACCACCAGGGCTATATGGATCTATTCATTAGAGCAGATCGTCCTCGCGCCGGAGGGATTTCGGTTTAAAAATATTTGTCAGGTAACTGTGTGTTTAAACAGTACCCTTGCAGACAAATCTTCCTGGCCTAACTCCAGGGCTAACAAGATCGATCTCCCTTCTCTCAACCTCTACCACCCAGACAGCCTTAACCAAAAAAAAGAAAGAAAAAAAAAGAAGAAAGATTTCAAACAGTTATAAAAAGAATGAAAATAAATAAAAACGTAAAAAAAATTTTTTTGCGTCACTACACATAAAAACACATGATCAAACACACATTGTTTTTCAAATGCGTCACTACGCATGAAAGACACATGATCAAACACACAAAATCGTCAGATCACCCCTAGTATTAACATAGGCGATCTGATTGGCCGACGCCTGTGTTGGCATGTGAAAAGTTGAACATTTTTCAACTTCTGCCGCAAGCAACGCCAGTGATGCGACGCAATGAAACCCACAATTCAGTTTGGCAATGCATGACGTCACCCATTCAAAGTAAATGAGAAGCGTTAACGCTGGCGATGTGAATGCATCGTCAGTCTACGTTCAGCAGACTGCGAGCCTTAGTGCTCAAATTTCAATTTATTGCTCAGATCCGATTTTCAGAATTGTGACGAATGTTGCTCTAGTCTAGAGTGACGTAAAGTCACATGAATTCCGATATGACTCTTCAGACTGAGGTCGCATTACAAAACGTCTGACCTGGATCAGATTAAGGACCACATATGGAAGTGGCTCAAATCAGAATTTAAAAAATCAGATTCCGTGTGGTTTGTGCTGTTCACACTGTCATGACAAAACCAGATTGCAAATATTGCATTGAAAAAAAAAAATTTCGGATTTGGCCAACATTCACCTTTAGTCTGAACAAAGCCTAATACATTTGCCAGTTATTGGCCGTTGTGCGTTTACTGGCATTAGCTTGACTCTTCAGCAAAAGTGTTAGCGCCCCCTTGTATCACTTCCTAAATCTACTAATAGCATTCTCAATTAAATTTGGAACAAAACTAATTGATTTTGCACAGAACTGATTACATTCAAGCAACAAAACCTTATTACTGACCTGATCATATTCTGAAGCTCCCGGATACAAAGGCCAGCCCAGAAACAGTTCAGCAATGACACAACCCAATGACCACATGTCAATGGCCTCACAGAATGGAAGGCCCAGAATGATCTCAGGAGCTCTGCACCGCAAAACAGACAAATTCATAATAAATGATAATAAACTAACAAGAAATTAGTTTAATTTCATTGGCAGATTGGGGGGAAGATGGGCAGGTAGAACGACACATATGATGTTGCAACAAATTCTTTATGGATGAAGGATAGTAAGTGATAGACAGATTATAATATAGATCTTTGATATTGACAGAATATTGCTATTTAGCCATTTTATGATTATCCTCTGATTACCCTCCAAATGTTCAATTTGTGTAATTTCCATTCAATTCATTGTTTTAAGTAAATATTTGTGTGAATTTCAAATGAATATAGGCTAATGTCTTGTGATTATTCCACAAGATTTATAGATAAGCTGCTTGATTTATAATTATTAGATTATTTTCTCATTTCACTTACCCTACGGTGCATGAACATAGCTGTTCCTAAATTTGTGCGTTTCCCATTTGAATGGTCAGCGTATGAGACAGCTGCCGCTTGCGCTGGGACCTATGGGCTTTAGCTTCAATTTTGATGAAATTATTCTCTAATCGGTTGCATATTATGTTGTGGATATATCCCTCGAATGCATACTGGAGTCTCTTTTGTCTTGCTCTCTCAGATATTTCCCCAATTCGCCAAAAATTACAAATGATCTCCTTTGGAATGTCTGACACCGGCGCATACATCCTGTAATACACGTGCCAGGTGCGAAAGCTTGTCAGGCGTAGCAACAGTAACTAAGGAGGGCGGGGCTTAGTGAAGGGCTAATTACAAAAAAGTCTACATACATTATTCTGTGTTTTTGTTTCTTTCTTCGGGTTATCAGAGGCTTTTCCATGGTTTTAATTTTAGTTTTAGTATAACATTATAATAGCATGCATATTTTAACTTTTTCCTTATTTAAGGAAGAAACCAAACCAATCTATAGTTGACATTTGAGGTTTGATGCTACAGAAAAGCAATAAAAGTTTTTCAGGAAGAGTGTGTTCAGCTTTTTTATTCTCATATAAAAATATGGCATCCAGTTGCTTCAAACAATGATATAAAGCTACTCAAAACATCATTCAATGTAAATTATGGTAATCGTAATTAAAAAAATCGCAATTATAATTTCAGGGGAATAATCGACAATTATGTTTTCTGTCATAATCGTGCAGCCCTACTACATATATGTAATTTTAGCTATGTTATCTATAAATTATATTATATTTCATATATCAGACAGGGTTCCCACTCTTTCATGAACACCAGATTCAAGGACTTTCAAGGACTTTTTCAAGCACCATTCATTTTATTTCAAGCACCTATCAGATTCATAACCCAGAATATGTAGCATCACAAAAGACCTACTTAAAGGAACACGCCGACTTTTTGGGACTTTAGCTTATTCACCGTATTCCCCAGAGTTAGATTAGTCCATACACACCATTCTCATCTCCGTGCGTGCCATAACTCTGTCTGACGCACCCACCGCTAGCCTAGCTTAGCACAAAGACTGGAGGTAAACGGCTCCAGCTAGCCTAGCTTAGCACAAAGACTGGAGGTAAACGGCTCCAGGCTAAGCCTACTGCTCAATAAGTGACAAAATAACACCAACATTTTCCCATTTACATGTTGTGATGTGTATAGTCACATCGTGTACCAAGACCGATGGAAAATGAAAAGTTGTGATTTTCTAGACCGATATGGCTAGGAACTATTCTCTCATTCCTGCGTAATGATCAAGGAACTTTGTGCCGTACCATGAGTGCAGCGGCTCAATGATATTACGCACAGCGCCTGAAAATAGTCCCAAGCATTCTCTCTGTGCAAGCAGGTTGTCACGTTGGTTATGTAGACAGAAGTTAGCCTATTTTCAGGCGCTGTGTAATATCATTGCTCCGCTGCACCCATGGTACGGCAGCAAAGTTCATTGATTATTATGTAGGAATGAGAGTATAGTTCCTAGGCTAGCCAACTTTTCATTTTCAGCAAGTGTATGTACTGCTCTCCATCGGTTCAAGTTATTTCCACCCCCCGAACATAAGCAACGTTTCTTTCTGTCTTTGATAGCACATATACTGTAGGACAATTTTTGAAATAACACCATTCTAAACAAAATTTATTTCAAATTTAATTCAAGCACTTTCAAGGACCTATATTTGTTTTCAAGTACTTTCCAGGCCTTGAATCCATGTGTCTGCAATTCAAGTACTTTCAAGAAGCGTGGGAACCCTGATCAGAATTATGGCCATCAGGATTTTTTTTTAAAATATATCAGCTGACCATTAGACAGTATTAGCAATGATTGAGAACAATAGAGATCTAGAGGTCAATATTGGTAGCCTGCCATCAATATGAGAAATGTACAGCTATTTATGCATAATAATGATGCTATTTTAAAATGATTTATAATGACTGACTTTGGAAGCATGTAAAACTGTATAAAACCCTAAAAAGAGTTTTTTGGCAAAATTTCTGGCAAATGCATTTGGTTCCATCACATGATTGAATTATATGATTATAGTCCACAAAACCTGGACTTCTAAATGCACAAATGTACTTCAACTTCAACGGTCAGTTCCTTTTGGCATCAAATATCCCTTACCGGTAGTATCTAGACTGCAGGTAGGTGGAGCACACCGCCTTCGAGACGTGACTGGCTGACCCGAAGTCGATGACTTTGACTCTGTAGGGCTGTCTGATGGGGTCGACAAGCATGATGTTCTCAGGCTTCAGATCAGCGTGGATGAGACCCAAACTCTTGAGCTTCATCAGCGCCGTGGCAACCTGCTGCAGGACCGGCCGGATGCATTTGAGGAGCAGCGGGCTGAACTTGCTGTGCTTGAGGAAGTCATAGAGGTTCTGCTCCAGCATCTCAAACACCAGACACGTGTGGTTCTTGTGCTGGAAGCACTCGTAAGAGCGCACAAAGTTGAACTCGTCTGCATTCTCTGTGCTAAGACGGCTCAGGATGCTCACCTTTAAAAAGACAGGATTGAGTTCAAATGAAACATTATATTCAAGCTAATTAACATCAAGCACATGATTGATGATTCATTGCTACTACTGGTAATTTATTATCTCACATTTGGTAATTTATCTCAAAACTGCACCTGTATATCTAACGACTGCTACTATTTCTTGATATTGCGAATATATCTTACAATTGCGACCATTTCTTAATATTGCGACTGTAGATCTTACAAATGCTACTATTTCTCGCAAATGCGCCGACATATCGTACAACTGCTATTTATTTCTCGTAACTGAGCCTATATATCTTACACCTGCTCGTAACTGCGCCTATATATCTCACAGCTGCTATTTCTCGTAAACGCGCCTATATATCTTACTACTGTTATTTCTCGTAACTGTGCCTATATATCTTACAGCTGCTATTTCTCGTAACTGCGCCTATATATCTTACAACTGCTATTTATTTCTCGTAACTGTGCCTATATCTCACAACTGCTATTTCTCGTAACTGAGCCTATATATCTCACAGCTGCTATTTCTCGTAACTGCGCCTATATATCTTACAACTGTTGTTTCTCGTAACTGTGCCTATATATTTCACAACTGTTATTTCTCGTAACTGTGCCTATATATCTCACAACTGTTATTTCTCGTAACTGCGCCTATATATCTCACAACTGCTATTTCTCGTAACTGAGCCTATATATCTCACAACTGCTATTTCTCGTAACTGAGCCTATATATCTCACAACTGCTATTTCTCGTAACTGAGCCTATACATCTCACAACTGCAATGTCTCATAACTGCGCCTATATATCTCACAACTGTTATTTCTCGTAACTGTGTCTATATATGTCACAACTGTTATTTCTCGTAACTGTGTCTATATATCTCACAACTGCTATTTCTCATAACTGAGCCTCTCTCACAACTGCTATACTGTTGTTGAATTACAAATTTAAGAAAGTACATTGTATTTACAAATTTAATATAGATAATAATTCTGGGGTTTTTCCAGCAGGAAATCTCCTGCTGGGCCTGTTTTACAGTGAGCATTTGAGGTACAAAGGAAGATCTTTGAGTTTCCAGCAGGAGATTTCTGCCGGACCTGTTTTCAGACTCTCACCGTCGTTGCCTCTATGCGTTTGAATAGTTATGCTGATTAAGAGTATTGGTGATACTCTGTCTGGGCAGGTTTTCCCAAAACCTGTATATTTAATTAACATGCTTTGTTCAACCTCAATGTAAATCCCTCCCCCTTTGGAATGTATATAACCTATCAGGTATACTGTTAAATAAGACTGTTTTCGGACGACCTGCAGCACAGAGAGTTCTCATTAAAAGAATCACTTCTGTCTTGATCCGACGTCTCCTGGTCTCTTCTTCAAGAAACAACTGAAGTTCACAACACTGTATATCTTAACATTTTTGATATTGCAACTTTCTTGATATTGCGACTGTATATCCTACAATTTTGACTATTTTTCGTAACTGCGACTGTATATCTCACAATTGCTACTGTTTCTCGCAACTGCATCTGTACATCTCACAATTGCGACTAATTCTTGATATTGCGATGGTAACTATTTCTCCACTTTATATTGCAACCTTATGGCCTGGTTTCACAGACAGGGCTTAGAGGAATGAGCTCAATTAGGGAATTTAAGAAGCTTTTACAAATGTGCCTTAGAAAAAAACATGACTGGTGCAGGGCTCCAGACAAAAAAATTTATTAAGGAGCCATTGGCTCCTATAGGGTAAAAAACCAGGCGGCAAATAATTTTTTAAAGAGCCACATTACAATGAACATACATTTTTTAGATCACTTACTTTTAATCATCCTGTTGTCTCCCCTCTTTTTACAGTTTCAGCATTTTCATCTTGTCAATGTTGGAACTGAAGTTCACTTGGGAACTGAATGTCTTTTCCAACTTATGAACTATATACAGTGTTTCCCACAGATTAGAAACCAATTTGTGGTGGCGGGGGCGGGGTTGGAATTTGGGGGTTGGTGATTGGCACAAATATCGATTTCGATCTTGATTCAGTATCAATTCATATAGTCTACTGTACATATAGGGAAAAATAAGTTTGCCTTTTCAGCACTATTTTAAACTTTTCTTGAGCTAAATTATATTTGCTCGCATTCATTAATATTCACTTGTGTGTGCTTATATAAGTATCATTAAAAAATATTAGGATGTAAGTTATTAACGTTTTAAAATTTCACATTTAAAGAAATCTAGTGTTTGATCATGACTAAATATGTATTCAAATGCAAAACTTAAAAATAAGTAAGCAGTTATGATCTGCAATACTTTTTTGAGCAACTAGATACATGTATATTTATTAAAGAGCCATACAGGCACTTATAGTGGGTAAACCATGGCATTTCAAATGAAATGTATTATTTTTCCAGCCACAAAATGACTCTAATTTGCCTCTTTGCATTGGAATTCTCTATTTTAACCTTAATTACTACACTAATTGTAATATAAATAAGAAAAATATTAGAAGAAAAATATTTTAATTCATTAAATGGTCATTAATGGACCATAATTATTGCACAAATAATAGGCCTATTTAGTACCAAAAGATCTCCTCAAACTATTCAATAAATATTATTAAACTAAAATATAGAACATTTATTTAATTTAAAAATAGTTAAGGTGTATGGTCACATTTGACCACCAATGAGTATTGAAAACCTGAGGGCTAAATACAAGAATAACATTAACATTAATGGGAACAATGTTGCATCTCCATCACTCTCCATAATACAATGATACTGTAAATGGTTGACGTAAGCCACTGAGTGTAGTTTGGCCGCCGCCTCTTCTTTTTTGCAGAAAGGGTTTTTCTTCAATAAGCAAAATCTGAGAGGTGAATTTAGTGAATGGCAGCTCTTCACATGCTATCATATAGGCTGCGTTAAACTTCATTTTTAGCTCTGTCCATTCTTTTTCGTCACGCAGTTCGCATGCACGAGAAACTGCACGTGCTAATGGTGTAGTCTGTGGAGCACTCTTCGCGATAACGTGATCACGAGCATTTTTATGCTAGTTACTATCGGTGTGTTTTCTCACAGTCTCTTTTTTGAAATGGTTGGTTCCTGTAATGAAGTCCGTTTCCCCCGCTATTTCTTTACCCACTCTTGAACAAAAGTCACAAAACATTTTCTGTGACTTGCGATCATACCTTAGCCAGTTTTGAAATGTCTTTCGCCATCAACACGGTGCGCATTGACTGACATGGAAAGATCCTCTGTGTCTCTGTCCTCTCTCACGGGTGTGCTGGCACAGCTGCTGGAGCCTGCTTTTTTAGAAGCAGGTGTGTCATCACCGTTGTTTGAAAAAGTCCGATATTTTTCGTTTTGACATTTTTTTTATAGCGCGGAAAGAGGAGTCTCGCTTTACCTGTTCACAATCACATTTGGCGCTCTATCACAGTGAAACTTTCACGTGTAGTGTCTCATTTTACTATGTCAACACAACAAATGATGTGATAGGCTACTCTTCACAGAACACGCACATAACATGCAAATTCTATTATCATGATATGTAAATTTGTATGGTCGCCAGTGGCGATCTCTGCAAAAATATCACTCGCAAATGAATATTTTTAGTCGCAAATGCGACCGTTTTAGGCGCAGTCTGGAGCCCTGTGGTGTGCATCTTGAGACAAAAAACAATGGCACTGGCATTTTTTAAGATGTGTCAGTGCAAATTGCTTTCAGTTAAAACAGCTCAGACATGCATTTTAGTCTGGGACTAGTTTAAGCCTTTATCTCTCACAATTGCAACAGGTTATTTATTTCTGGTTTTACACTTTTCACCTTTACTCTGAGGAACAAAGGAGCTTCAATAATTTGCAGCATTTTATTCAATAAAATACAATAATTTGGGAAAGGTTTTGATTCAGGTTAGCTGCTCACCTCTATTTGACCCTGGCGGGCATATGAGGGATGATTCTTGAGAATCTTAATGGCCACGATCTCATTAGTCCCACGCTTCCAGCATTTCGCGACCTGTCCGAATGTTCCCCGTCCGAGGAACTCCAGCACCTCGTAGCTGTTGGAGACGGAGCAGAGGATCTCGTGTTGCACCAGCTGGTAGTCGCCCTCACTGTGAGAGTTGCTGCTCTTGGTGGTGGACGTGGAGTGAGCGATGGACTGAGCCGTGGCATTGCCTCCACCTCCGGCCACACGGTTGGGGAGCACAGGAGCCGAGAGCTCCTCCAAAATCTGCACACTGTCACTGCTGTCCACCTCCTCGCTCTTCCGCTTCAGACTGCCCTGTTTCTGATAGCCCTCGCACGTCAGAGAGGTGGAGCCCTCATCTTTTCCACGCCGACTGGATGTGGACGACGATGACGAGGAGGATGAAGGCTCCGGGACGCTGCCAGTGCTGTCTGCGGCCCGTACCACTGTCTGTTCCCGCGAGCCTCCAGGAGGAGGAAAGACCAGGTTGGAGGAGTTGTAATTGGAGTTGAATCCAGATGTGGAGGGGGAAGAGCCATTCGTCTGGTTCGGGCTGTGCTGGTAGTAGCTGCTCTCACCTGATTGGCTACTCACGTTCCATACATGGTTTTCCACCTTCAGCTTCTTGGAGCGGGACAGGCCACTGGAGGACACGGAGGGAGAGGAAAACGCTTGCATTTGGGAGGACATGCCTGGAAATGTTAAGAGAAAAAACTATTTATAAAATAATTTCATTGCACTTTGCATAACTTTCTATAAATATTATGAATGTTTGAGAACAAAAATAAAGATGTTTTTAAAGCTTTTCAAATATTAATATTTTTTAAAACAATACGGCTTCCCTGCTTAACAAATAATGATATTATGATCAGCTAATTTCGTCGAATTTTGTCTTTGTAATGAGATTATTTTATTTCAGTTACATTTATACCTCCTAGATATTGTTCACTTTAGTTCACTTCAGTTCTTCACAAAATATCAAAATGTTCAAAGATATTTAAAAAATTCATTTTCTGTATGGCACCAATTTTTTTATGATTTTTTAAACAACTTTAATTTTAATTCCATAAAATTATTTAATTGTAGGCTACTTATATTTTTACAATAATTTTGTTTTAAAAGAATATATAAAATATGAATTTTCCGAACAAATATAAAGAAGTTTTCTTAGCGTAACTCCATTTGACGAACAAAACGTTAAGTTTAAAAAAAAGTTTAAGTATTACACTGAAAATAAGTTAGTTATGTTAGTTTTTCTTTTCAAATATTAATATTTTAAAACATAACTGCTTCACTTAATAAATAACAAATAACAACATTACGCCAGATTACATTTGTCAACATGTTTTTTCCCCAAGAATTTCTGATTTATAATGATAATTTTCAGTTACATTTACACACTTTTAAAGATGTATTCAAGTCATTGTCTGTATGGCTGCGATTTTACTGTATTTCTTAATATCCAGCATATCCCAACCGAGAACAAATCAAACGTCTGTTGCCATAGCAACCGCTCTAGCTAGGTGATCCAGGGTGGTTGCTATAGAAACGGATGTAGCCAGGGAGGGGTTGTCATGGCAATAGTTGCTACTGTGATTTAAAAAAAGAGGTGTGGCAGCGACAAATGTACCACAAACAAACTAATCAACTTTTAATGTGACAGTCAAACATGTAATTTGTACTAACGTTACCAGCCAACGAATCCCGTGACTGTCGTGTCAAAGATTCCGCTGGGCTGCGTAAATACAACCTGACGTGCTGTATGCACGCGACATGCTTGATAAAACCTCACATTTACTGTCTGTCGTGCAATGCAGCATCTTTCCAGCTCACCTGTTGTGTATTGAATTCCTCAGCTTGACACTTGTTCTTCATCTCTCCTATTAGGCCTCATTGTTTTTTTCTTTTATTATCAAATTGTTCCTCCGTAAAAACATCGCTTTATTAGAGCCGACGAGCTTCTAGGTGTCTAATAGCATTAGACACAGTCCGACGTACCGTCAACACCATCGTTACACATTATTATTCTGCAAGGACAGCGAACAGAAATGTGATTGAGACCTGGAGAGGAATGTAGGACATCAAATGGGCACCATTTCCGGGATGTGAGCTCGAGCACTGATTGGCCGACACGTATCACATGATGTATAAATCAGTGGGCCAGACTTGTTTAGTAGAGTCGCAACTTGTGGCTGCTGCACAGTTGACCTTCTTCAAATGTATTTGATGTTTCTTTAGGTTTATGTTGTTTATTTATTCTTTCTCTGCTGCTATTTGGACTTCTTGGCATTGAATTAGCGATTTTGAGGCACAGTTTGTTGTATTATGTTCACCAGTTATATTCACAAATGCAAATGTAAACACACACAGCCTATATATATATATATATATATATATATATATATATATATATATATATATATATATATATATATATATATATATATATATATATATTTTTTTTTTTTTTTTTTTTTTTTTTTACTTATTTCTAATTTGATTTATTTATTGTGCTGGGTCAGAAATTAATGAAGGTCAAAAATGTCACCAAAATTCAAGATATTGCATGAAAAGTATTTGAATGAGATCTGGATTTTTATAGCGTGATATAATTAAGCAATATCACAACATCAAGAGAGCTGTTTCCACACATTTGATCATGACTGCGACTGCAAACATATTGCTTTTATACAAGCATTCAATATATATTTTTTAACATCGTTCTCAACATTATTTATGCATTTGTAATTTACCAATTCAGATGCATCTTCTCTACCACCTCTGCAGTGCAAAGATTAATTTTGTTGTTAATGATTTCATTTGACTGGTAACAGTGTCTATAGTGTCTTATTTTAATTATTATAATTAGAATAAGTAATTTCTCAGGTGCTAATGTGGATCTTTAAGAATTTAAGGAGTGCTGGTCTGGTCTTGACTAGGTCTCACCCTGGTCTTGGATTAGGTGGTCTCAGGGGCGCCGCTAGCAATTTTGGGCCCTATGAAAGAATATGATGTTGGGCCCTCTACCACACCAACCTAGCTATCCAAAATCTTTGTCTGCAATTTAATAATACTGACCAATTAAGCTCCGCTCGCTCAACCTAGAATGCCCCAATTGGCTGATGAAACATTGATTAAAATTAAGATACAATTTATACAAAATAAAACTTAATGAAGTGGTCACAATCATGTCTGATCAACTCCATTCATCTTATGATGTGTCCTATCTCATGCTGTTCACTTTTCATAATCGACATAGATCGACAGATTGACAACATAGACATAAAAAAACAACATAATATTTAAACATAAATATAAAAAATTAATACCTTAATGGCTGCAACAATTATAGCACAGAGAAATTTCATGTCGGAGTGGGATTTGAGCGTGAGCAGTTCATGAGTGGAGCGTTTTGCTGGATTTTGCCGGAAATGACAATTTTTTTATATTTGTAACTCTTTGGTAGATTATACATTTATAATAGATTACTACTAGTACTGTTACTACTAATAAAACCAAACTCTGGGGGCCCCAAAAGTGTGTGGGCCCTTAGAATCGTCCTAACTTTCCCCCCCTTAGCTGCGCCCCTGGGTGGTCTTGACTACAACACTATATATATATATATATATATATATATATATATATATATATATATATATATATATATATATATATATATATATATCTATATTACACCACAATATTAGGATATTAAATCATAATGTTATGCTGATTGGTATATGTAGAGAGAGAGTTGTCCCACCCTTTGCAGCTTCAACTCTTCTGAGAAGGCTTTCCACAAGGTTTAGGAGTGTTTATGGGAATTTCTGACCATTCTTCTAGAAGCGCATTTGTGAGGTCAGGCACTGATGTTGGACGAGAAGGCCTGGCTCAGCTCTAATTCATCCCAGAGGTGTTCTATCAGGTTGAGGTCAGGATTCCTCCACACCAAACTTGCTGATCCTATTACTTTATGGACCTTGCTTTGTGCACTGGTGCGCAGTCATGTTGGAACCGGAAGGGGCCATCCCCAAACTGTTCCCACAAAGTTGGGAGCATGAAATTGTCCAAAATGTCTTGGTGTGCTGACGCATTAAGAGTCCCTTTCACTGGAACTAAGAGGCCAAGCCTAACCCCTGAAAAACAACCCCACACCAAACTTTACACTTGGCACAATGCAGTCAGGCAAGTACCGTCCTCCTGGTTGTTGACAGCTGACATTGCATCACTCGCTTTCATCAAATGCAACGAGGCAAGAAGTGGCGTTGAATCACACATGAACAACCGTTTTCTTTAATAGAATATTATTTATTCAAAATGTAAACACAACATGACTATCTCTGATTACACGCCCCTCTAAAGGAAAGGATATCGATCAACAGTGTTCATGGAGGTGCTGAAAAAAGTATTACTGCTAGTATTGGGACATCAGAACACTTGAATTGGGCGAAGACCAGAACATACTGGGGCAATGAGAGCATTAATTCACTCCCGAGTCAGAATGAGCAGCGACACAACCGCTCTGACCCAGGAAGAGATGTTTCGCGGTGCAGGTAGGTCTCAGCAAACTATACTTTTGACTTGCAAAACTTCATTATGAATTATTTGTGCAACTCGAGGTATTTTTCCTAATAAACACGACCAAAGATCTTACGGTACAACAGGAAATGTACGAACTTAATGCATATCCGCTTGCCTATGTTTATAAGAAGAATTAAATGGATTTTTCAATTTATTAAGAATTATTGCATAAATCACAACCCTTGGAAACTAAAGAAGTGCTGTGTATCGTGAAAGCCAAATAGTGCTGACAACCCAACATATTGCACAAAAACAATTTATAGTGTTACATGGCCTGAAAAATAAATGAGTTCATATGCTTTTCTTTCAGCCAACAGTGACTCCCTCTGAAAGAAAGTTAATATACACTTGGAGCGCCGCATCACAGACAAACAGAAGACAAATAATTCATTTCACACCGCTTCTTTCTTGGCCTAACTGGTTGTTGCGGTTGGCGTAGCGCAAGCGAGCACAAATGCGTTTAAGAACAAGTTTCCATCGGTAAAGCATGTTACAGTCGAGCCATTTCCGTTACATAAAATACTCTGGGATTTTCGTCACAGCAATAAATTGTGCGACACACATCAGAACTGTTTTTCCTTTCTTTTGTTTTTAAGGAATGATTGGACTTTTTCTCTTTAAATCGTCACATAAAAACCCAGCATCCTATATATGCAGATTTTAAAATCTTACAGATCATTGAGGAACATAAAAAAAACTAAACAAATGCTGTTTCAGGCCCTAAAAAAAAAGCCCACTCTGATTAATTACACAGTCACACAAAGTTGGCTTCCTTTGGGAACTGTGTAAGGTAGAAAATTTGCTTTTTTAAAATTTCCTTACATGAATAAAGCCATTTTTTCATGTGACCTTGACCTTTAAGTGGCCGTGTTACACGAGATCTGGTTGTCACCACTATGGAGGAAATCACCAAGCTCTCAATTTCATTAACGGGACACTGCTTCGTTTTATTTGGTCGTGAGAACAGCACCAGCCTTTCGTCCCTCCTGTCGATGGTTCTCATTGGGCGATTCATTCCTGCGCGATGCTCCGCAGAACATACTTGACCGTGTAGGCGAAAGCGGCGAAGCCTACAATGACGAACAAATTAGCGAGCGCTCCACCCAGGAGTCCATGGTTACGGTTGACCTGCTGGAGGTCGGGCGGGTGTGCCGCACCCGGGGGCAAGTGCCCGTTTAGGGGCAGGTGCCCGTTTTGCGCGTGGTGGGCTTCGCCATCCGGCACCACGTCGGGGAGGGGCAGCGCCTGTGAGCGAGACCTGAGCTCTTCCTGCATTCGCTGCTTCTGCTTGATTTCCTGTTTGATGGGGGACGAACAGGATCAAGTATTAATACATTTGTTGAAAGAATGAGGTATCTGTGAGGAAGTCTGGCACCAATACTTACTTCAACAACATCTGGAAACAGTTCACAGAAGACCTTGTCCTTGATGTTGAACGCAAGACTCTGGGAGGCCAACTGTCTTTTCTGCAGGCAACACATTCAAACAAACACGGCATTAAAACTGATCTCATTTACTTTCTTCAGACATTTCAAAGTCCCTTTAAGACATGTCATTTCACTCGGCGGACATCTTTGAAACGCCTTTCGGGATGCAGGGCAGCTCCTATCTCTTTGAATGGGGAAACATTAAATTCTCCAAAACTGTTTGCCAAGCTTGTGATTAAATTTCATATTTGAAATCACCAATGAAATCTGACAACAACGGTCTCATACATTTTGTTGATAAACGCTTGAATCATGACAAATAAACTGCATTTTTCAGCCTGGACAAAGCTAATGCGCATGCACAGTCCTAAACGTGCGTCTCAGAACACTGCCTGTTTCTATAGCAACCGGAGCTTCTAACAGCAGCTGCAGTGACGTGATGACTTAACTAATCAACAATTGGCTCTTTCACTTAGAAGGCGGGGCTTATTCGCCATATTGGACGTTTCACTTTCTATAAGTAATCGGAGTTCACCGTCTTCCTATATATAGTCTTTGGAAATGTTCATGTGACTATGTATGCACGCACGCACGCACGCACGCACGCACGCACGCACGCACGCACGCTTTTGGAAAATTATACCATTATCGTCTCGGAACGTAATCATTATCGCTATCGCAAACTACAAAATCTTGGGACATGTGGTCTTCACCTCACAGCTGGTGTAAAAGAATCGGGATAGGACTCTCGGGCAGAAATCATGTTCATGGATGTGATTATTAACGTTTCTGTAGTATGAAGCAGAGCAGGACCAAGTGTTGTGGAGCTGAGCAAGACCGTTGGAGCGATTGTTAATAAGATGAACGTAGCACACGCCTCGCAAGCAGCGGGACTTTTATTATGCCACAGTTTCCGGCGGCATTTCCGCTTTTCCGGTCATGAGTATGAGGTAACGCAGCTCTGTTTTAGATATTAGATACATCTGGGTGTGTTGAAAATGATGTTATGACGTTACTGCGTTCGCTCGGCGGCTGCTATGACACTTGTTGCACACTGCAGTCAGAGTAAAGCTTTTCTGCAAAATAAAACCGGAAACCGAGGGGAACGCAGATATGACACAATTGATCGCAGACCCGGTCTTGGTTAAAATAGCAATTTTATCACGATTTACAAATAGTTAGAAACATTTGAGATATTGTAAGTACTCAACTGAACAAAATATATAAAACACTGGCCTAGTGGTTTTTGGATATTTTACTGAAAATGTTTTACATAGTGCACCTTTAAGGAGGAGAAAAGTGCATTGTTTTAAAAGGAAAGGGTCGGAATGAGGCACAATATTATTTACACAATCCTAAAAAAGTATTGATAAAAGTATTATTAAAAGTAAGTGCTGAAGGCTTTTATGTAATAAATATTAATAATAAATTAAAAATGTTTAATTATTTATTCACTTGGTTAAGGATTCCTTAGGGCTTTTCACACTTGAAATAATTAACCCCGGGTCATTCTAAACCCCAGGTAAACTGAATCCTGAGTTATCTTGCTTCACGTTTCAAACTGCTCATAATTTAGCCGGGGTTAACAATAAATCCTGGGTATTGATAAGCTGACGTTTCAAATTGTACATTCCTAAACACTGGGTTAACACTTTATTTGCATATTTGCAGGGTCAGTGTCATTGATTGAATGAATGCAGCATGCGACCTGTTTACATAAAAGCTCTAGCATTGCATCCTCGCATTGCCGACTGTACTATTGCGTTTCTACTGAATGGATACATCGGACTATAAAAGGTAAGGATGAAACGGTTTCTTCTTCACTTAAATTGTCACGTTTTCTGTCAGCATTTGATATCGAAACGTTTCTTTACCTGGGGTTAAAAGCGGTGTTTAGAACGATGACAACCAAGGGTTAAGGCACAGTGTGAAAAGCCCTGTTAAATAATAAAATAATAATAACATAAAAAACACCATGAGGAGGAACATGGCTCAAAGCATTTCCCTGTGATTTTAAACCAGCGTGACACTCACTGTGAAGTCAGAGGTTTCAATACTGCCGAGAGTCGGGCCTTTTTCAACCATGAAGCTCAGGAGGCCGGTTAAGATGGTGGACACGGACCACGCAGGGTTCCACGTGTCAGGGTGAAAATCTGTGATGGAAAGACACAACCTGAAAGAGAAAGTGAAAGCTAGTCATTACCCAAGAATGATATTGTTCTTCTGATTTGAGTGTATGAGAATTATTATGACATCTATCGCTGCATCCAAAATAGAATACTTCCCCTACTATATAGTATGTGAAAAACAGTACGTCAAAATCGAAGTATGTCCGAATACATAGTACTGGAAAAACAGTAGGTAAAAAGTACCCAGTGTCAGGACAAATCAGATCCTCCCTCGAAATTGGTTAAATAATTATCCTAAGTATATACGAATGATATTAATTTAAAATGCATAGTGCATAATAAAACCAACTGAACGTAATTTCTTACACTTGATTAACTGTTAATTAATAAATAATAATATAGCCTATTAAGTGAATAATTGAACATTATTAATACGTTTTATATATAACTGAAATATTTGAACATTTAACACTTAATTTAACACATTAAAGATGACAGAGAATATATGTAGGGTAAGTGCAAATGTGTTTATAAACTAAGCTATCATGCTAATCACTTATCTATATGCTATGCTAGTATAGAGGGACACGGGAGAGGATTTGTGAATGGAAGTGAAGTGACGCAACTCATGCTGGAAGGTCATGTGACAGTAATAACATGGCGGATGTGGTACGTCCAAATGTCATTCATACTACCTATATTCACACTACATAGAGCATACTACATTTGCAACCATTAAAAAAAGTACCTACTCAGACAGTACGTGATGTCGGGCGCAAACCATGCAAAAACGTGCAACACCAATAGAGGTGAACTATTAAACTCGGAGGACGACCATGGCACTTCATGAGTTTGCTCAATAAAATAATGTTTTACTGAAAGATTTTTATTATATAGTAAACATTTCATAGCAGCAATAAGGCACTCACAATCGTGTCATGCAGAACAGCTTTTAGCTGTCTGTTTACACACTTAAGTAAAGGTCTGAGTTTGAAAAGATACATTTTGCTTACCTTGTGTTACATTTAAATCTGCCGTTGGGTGTGATCATGTATATGCTCGGTGGTTTGAAGGGAAATTCCCGTGGGAAAATCAGTTTGCCATGGTAGTAACCACCTAAAAAACCAAGACAAGTCAAAATGAAGCAGATATTGCACAATTTAAAAAAGGGAAGCACTAATGTGAAATTAAAGGGGGAAATCACCTTCATATGGCGTTTTCTCAGGGCCACGTACTAGATAATGCCTGAAAGAGAAGGAAAAATGATAGCATCTAGACTGAGTGATTTGATTACAACCATTAATACATAAAGGCCCGGTTTCTCAGACAGTGCTTAGATTAAGCCAGGACTTGGCCTTAGTTAAATTAGGGAATTTAAGTAGCTTTTATAAATGTGCCCGAGAAAAAAAAACATTACTGGTGTGCATCTTGAGACAAAATAATAGACTAAGATGTGTCAGTGCAAGTTGCTTTCAGTTAAAACAGCTCAAACATGCATTTTACTCTGGGACTAGGCTTAAGCCTGGGGCCAGTTGCATAAACTAAGCCATTATGTTAAGACAGTGTCTTAAGATCTAGTATGAGCCACTAGCAGTTAGGCAAGTGGCATTCAGTCTTACTTTTCGTATCAAATTAGGCCAGTCTATGCTTTTATGTAACTGATTTTAAAAAGGTTATGAACAGTCTTAAAGAAAAAAAATGTATGTCTAACTTGTAAGACTAGTCTTAACGGTTTATGCAACCGGCCCCTGGGGCCAGTTGCATAAACTTAGCCATTATGTTTAGACTGTGTCTTAAGAGCTAATTTGACACACTAGTAATTAGTCAAGAGGTAATCAGTCTTACTTTTCTGATTCAAATTAGACCAATCTAACTTTTTATGTAACTGTCTTTAAAAAGTTAAGAACAGTATTGAAGAAAAAAATAGACGACTAACTTTTAAGACTAGTCTAAGCAGTTTATCCAACCGGCCCCTGGTATGTGAAACCAGGGGATAGTCTTTAAAGTAGCCTAGAAATCTAGACGCACCCTAGCGGCAGAAAATTTATTTTGCCGCGAGTGTAGTCTAGCAACTCTCGGTAGACCTGAGAGCTGGAAAAACCAAACTCTGGTCAGGCCAATCACAGCGTGTGAAGAGTCTGTGGGCGGGCTTAACATAATGACGGCACGTCACGGCAGAGTTGCGGAGGTTCTGTGTGCTACTCGTAAACAAAGAAGCTGACAAACAGCGGCCTTTCGAATCGGCTTTGGCTGCGATTCTGGAAGACTTGGAGTTAAGCTTTTCTTTGAGAAAAGAACAAAGAACGGCACTGAAGTCATTCTTAAGAAAAGATGATGTGTTCAAAGTTTTGCCGACCGGATAGGATACGGCGAAAGTCTATCAACTAACGTTAGCTCGACTTCACCTTCTTCTTCGCTCTGGTTGGTTGTGACGCTTATGGCGCTATCCAATTGCGTGCAGAGGGAATTTGAAAGACAACCGTTTATTCCGCCCCTCGGATTGAGCCCTGCCAATGGTGAGTTTCCAGACCCAACATCTTGATGTGGGTCTGGCTTGTCAGGCTATCTTTAAAGTACAATAAGAGACAAATATTTTATCACTTACTAAAGTCACTATAACAAGTGATAAAAATCCTGTCAAATGTTTTGAAGAATTTTTACATGCAGCGAAAGCATAGGGGCAGTCATTGGGCTGACACGCTTCAAACAGGACAAATAAGCACCATAAAAGTATATCCATGTAAGTTGTGCACTCAAATTTCAGTCTGAATCCTCACAGAAAGCTAGCATGCAGCTTCAGAAGACTTGGAATGTATTTTTTTGATTAATATAGACCACTTTTAATGGTGTTTTTTTCTTTCTTTTTGTCCCTTCAAGAGCTCAAAAGCATCCATCTCCATTCACTCTCATTGTATGGATGCAGATTCTTCATTCTGCTCAGTACAATAAGAATTGTGAAACCGATTATAAGGAAGGGTTATGCAATTTTAAAGGTTCCTAATTTTGTTTTGAGGTCTTCTACAATAGGTTTACATGCATCCAAGCTGAAAAAAAAAAAAAACACTTGAATTTTCTCACAATATACATTGCAGCTACACCTCTTTTCTCAGAGTATCTTAAACGATGCGATGAACTAACTGTGCGTTCACACTGGCGCTGGCAAGAGTGTCAAAATTCGCTATGGCCGCCCTGCCAACGACGCTTTAGAAAGATCTGTGGACGTGCGGATGTAGATCGAATGCTTGGTCTTTTTTTTCAAAGCAAACAATCATGTTGATCGGCATTTGTGCTGACTGACCACAAGTAGGGTTATAACCAAGCAGCAACCTCCCGCATTTTCTCTTGAAGCCAATACGGAAGTGACTTAAACTGCAATTCATCGACTGGCCGCTAGGGACAGGCTCCAGAAGGGAGCAGAATCTCATTGAGTCCCATGTTAAAATGGCGAAATTTACAGCAGATAAAAACATGTTTACAGCCTGGTACAAATTGTGGTTTTGGTCTATATATCTAATTTTGCCCTTCATGACAACTGTGAGGGGGGTGAATTTTTTTTATAACTCATTCGTTTACATTATATAAAGCCTCTTTGCCCATTTTCTATTATCCGGGAGTGACGTGCTGACAAGCTCGTCCCTACTTTACGCTTCAAAACAGCTCTTCAGAATCCTATGGGTGGTGTCACGGACACAACATCCATATTTTTTTACAGTCTATCGTTACTAACGTATAAGTTAACCTCATGAAATCCTTTAAATGTGAAAGTAAAAAAAAAAAAAACTGATCGATAGAAAGAACTTAACAATTATAGCTGAATGTTTGCTAACGAAATAACCCAATTAAAAGCCATCTGTGTGGTGTGGCTTTTGTGTTCATGGTTAAGTACTAGTCTAATTTCAACATGCAGTTTATAGGAGACGTTTGATAGCCTTGGTCTTTAATTAACATTAACATGAATTTGTTTGCAGCCTACATTACAATAACTGTCCTGGTTGAAGTGCAGCATTAATGCAAGTGACCTATTGGTAAGCCCCTCCCCTCGAACGCAGATGAGCCAATGGCAGTTGAGTATCAGTTGCATGACGACCGGAACTCGGACATCTTTAGGTTTCAGTGCCATAGAGAAACATTGGAAAATCCGAAGCTCTCATCGGTTTAATAGTGTTTATGCTACAAAAATGGTAAAACGATGTGCCTGGGGTACTGTAACACTGATTCCAGGTATCCTGAGAGGATTTTATGGTTGTTATACTCTCATTAAGTTACGATTAAAGCTAGTGAGTCCCTGCTAACATACAAACCTAAATAACTAACTGTTGTCACGTCATGTAACGTTAACAGTGTTGGTCAAAAACACATAAATGAAGGTCTACATGTCACAGATTTTATTGTGATTTATCGTCTACTTTGTTTTTGTATATGTATATTTTATATTTCTGTGAGTTTAGATATGTTTAAGGTCTGCATTATCTGTCTTACTAAGGAGGGACTCCTATTTTGATGGGTATTATAGTCTACGGGCAGTAAAAGGGAGAGCTAACGTTAGCAGTTAACCGGAGTTGATTTGCAGATACAAAGTTTACAGTTTATTACAACCCCCGAAAAGGCATATGGTCTGTATGTTTGTTTACTGTGAGTGTTTTTGTATAATTTGCTGTGTATGTTAATGATAATGCAACGGAGAGAGAGAGTTTGTGAATGAGACTTCTTATGCTGTGAAAAACGATGTAATAAACTTCATAAACCATCAGTAAAGTTTGGCTATCAATCGGAGGGGGTCTGCTACATTCTGTGTCCAACAACATCTTGGGATAAGGGTTTCACACTGACAGCTGTCATTGTAAGACAGTTAGCAACTCTGTTTGTTTGTCCGAGTTAGCAACAGTAACTAAGGGGGGCGGGGCTTACCGATAGGTCAATTGGCTGTTGTTTTGAGCAAATTAATTGTATTCCCTCTGAAAAACAACCGTTCAAGAGCGAAAATACGGATATTCTGGTCTATAACTCCTCCCTGAACCTCCCGCTGCCCTGTATCTTGCTCTCTCATTGGCTGACGGTCATCGCAGATGTATTTTTCAGTCAGAACTCATTTCACACAGCAGGAGTTTGAATCGCCGACAGGTCCAGATATTTAGCATGCCAAATATCTCGCGGGCGTTGGCGACTCATCTGCGATTCTCTCTGAACGCGTCTTTGATCATTCACACTGCGTGATTGTCACTCGCGTGCTCAAGCACCGATTTGCCTATGATTTCAGGCATTTGTCGGCGATTTCCCAAAACCTGACGGCAAGTCAAAATCGGGGCTAAAATCGGGCAGTGTGAACTTGACATTACGCGCCTTCTTATCTTATCACCTGCCACCGCAACGATCAACCTCTCCTCCATTTGGCTTGTGAACTAATGTGGTTGGAACCAAAGTTTACAGGACAGCGTTCTCTGGAATCATGAACCACGACATTGCGCATTACCATAAAGTTGACCTAATTTCAACTCTCCGCGATGTCCCAAATCTTCTAAGACGCGCCACACCGCTCTTGCCGGAGCTCGCCTCTGGCTCCCATTGAAAATAAATGAATTCCAGCCATTTTGGCTCTCTCTCCGGCGGCGGTGTGAACGCACAGAACGCGTTTTTCAGGTTGACGTTTTTTCGTTTAGAAAAGAGCAGTGCGCTGCGGTTTTATTTATGTTGCTAGGAAACCCCCAAATCAGCGGTCCTGTCAGTCTAATCAAGGTAACGGTGGCCACAACGGAAGACCCGCCTCTCCATTAATTCGATTGGACAATAGAAAAAAAAACGTGATGACGTTGGGCACTTTTCTGCTCTGAGTTGATTTTTTTTTTCAACTTCAGGCGCTCAGAGCGCTCCTTCTAAAACGCGAGGCGCCTGGGGGGCATAAGCAGCGCACATAACGCTCTCTGCCAATAGAAATCTATTAAAAAGAGGCGCCTCTCGCTGCAAAAATGCGTTGTGTGTGATCGGGGCCTAAGCATTCAGTTTCTCTAAACCCCAACTTCTCGCAAACCTACTCTGCTCTGATTGGTCAGATGACCCGGTCTGTTGTGACTGGTGTATGGATTTGCTTTCGCAGCGTAGAAAACAGCATCTTCCTGATATATATATCGACACACACAAACCAAACTCTTCCAGGCCTCAGCTACAACTACAATGTTACAGAGCGGGGCAAAGTTGACGTTGTTCCTGGCGCCAATGACAACCATAGGCATTATGCAAATTTGTTACAAACCTACGTAGATTAATGCAGGAAGTACGACTGGAATTACTGATGACTCGTTTCAGGCGGTTCTTTCTTTTAGGAGACAATACATCCATGTTGACATTTTACATTTAAAACAGCTGTATTACACACTACACGAAAGATAATATCTGAAAAAGCATAAGGGCACTTTCAGAATTAGCAGCCAAACTTGACAGAGCTCCAAACTCAAACCACAAGCCAGTAAAAAAACAGGAAGTCACGTAAAATAAAATCTATTGTAATACATGATTGGAAGGAAATCAAATGTACCATTCCAAGATGTTTGAGGGCAGAGGTTCAGCACAGATATACGGGACTGGATCTTTCTTGATGCGGAGGTAGTCCTGTTTTAACCGCTGTGTTGCTGTTGTTGGGGCCCTCTTGTTTAAGTTGTTGCTCATCTGTGAAATCACATGGCACTCTCAGTTAGCTTACCCACAATACAAACCGAACACTTCCTAGTCTTCATAAAAGACACTAATGTGAAATAATATTTAAAATAAGCTATACCTTACATACGGAAATACATCAACACTATTCAGATCATGTTTGTTGACATGAACTGCAACCATAATATTGTTATGATTGTCATTAAGGAAGCAGCTTGACACGGGTGTATGGTCGAAAACGGATATAGTACATCGTCTTCACTTAACTGTACACAATTGAATACACAACGGCAGACATTTAAGCAAATGACCAGAACTGTTGTGCTTTTTAGAACAACGTAACGTTAGTAGCATGTTTACAGAGTGGTCAGCAACTGTACACAAAAATAAGACAATAACAGTGACAGACAGATGTAACGTTAAATACGTTTAAATAACAACAGTAACGTTACGTGTAAACAGGGAGCTTACACGGAGACATGGACTATTTCAAATCCTAGTTAGCTGCCTACCTAGACAGCATCTTTGGGTGGCACAGACGCGTTCAGTTATAAGGTATGATGGCAGCATCAGATGCTGTCTATATAGATAGTTCACTAGGTTTTAAAACACAGCCTCAGACACTGAAAGGGAATTTTTTTAACGGTTTCGCCTCACCTCTTTCAACGCCCTCCACGGGATCGACCAGGGTCAAATTGGGTGGATGTATTGATATCCCTTTATTTCAGAGTGAATGCGCCGTTGATAAACTTTCAAAAATAACAAAAATGTAGCTCTTCGGCTAAGGTGAAATTGTCATCTATCCCCCATGCCAATATGGCTGCCGCAACACAAGGAAGTGATGATGTAAATGGAAAATAAAAGTTCTGGAAAGCGTTGGGCTGTTTTTCAAAATAAATGTCTGGCGTTAGACTGACATGAAATTATTGGTCCAACTTTCTAATTTCAAACAATCCTTAAAAATGATTTGATGAACAAATATAACAAATAAAATAATTAATTAATAATGTATTTCTATAGCACATTACTTATACAAAAGGTGCATATTTAACTACTCGTGTCATATGAACATATCACGAGCAGAAAGTGATCAGTCTAAAGAACCGACTCACAAGAGTCATTTGTTCTGAAATCGGTTTACACTTGACGAACTGTATAGGTGCGTCACAATTCGTGTACTTAAGCACTAATAAATATATAACGTTTTGTAGTTAAATAGCACGTGAGTAGTGTGTTCACACTGAACACAACAAATAGAAAACATAAACTTTTAATAAACCGATTATTCACTTAATTAACCTAAAAAACAAAGCTGTGGAATGTTCTCTTTTCTCAACTGTCGCAGCTTTAATTACGTTGCGGTGGGGGAGGGGCTTTCAGACTCCGATCTTGAATGACAAAATAACCGTATAAAATTCGTACTCTCCACGGCTGGGTACATAGTGTATAAGTACGTAGTTTATAAGTGCATAGTTTATAAGTGCATAGTGTATAGTGCGTCATTTTGAACGCAACGTGTTTTGAATTCACTATAAAGAACCGGTTCACAAGAGTCATTCGTTTGAGAATCGCACTGAATCATTTAGATTCACTGAAGAACCGGCTCATAAGAACGATTCATTCGCCCGGGATGGATGAAATCTCGATTCTTTCTCGATTGTTTACTTCATGTGGACACGCGAATGTAAGGTGAGGGATGTCTTGTCCGTCAAATGTCCTGTATTAATGGCTCATTTTGTCTACAGCAGAAATACACGAAACCCCAGATTAATATACATAAAAATCATAATTTTCATTCAATTTAAAAAATAAAAAAATTAAAAACAGATTTTTTTGAGAGATTTTTATTTTCCACACAATTGCATTTTTACAAAATACCATAATTTTATATTATCAATTGCATCTAAAAAGACAATATACAATATATGCATTTGAATTTGCAATGATTTATAGTGGCTGTACAGATAAAACATATAGACCACACCAGCATAGTCAATACAAAACAGTACATTCATCAATACAAAACAGTACATTCATCACTACAGCAACAGACAAAATCACTGCAGATTCTCCAAAAACAACTTCCTTAATATTTATATTAAAAACAGAAGAAAAGAAAATAATCAGTGCTGGATATGCTTTATAATAGAGTGTATAAATAAAAAAAAAAGTCTGTTACACTTGTAATAGTATTGAGATGTAATGTCAAATGGGAAAGCGTTCATGCATGATCTTTTGATTATATGTTTTAACAGACGTGTAACCATAAATTGTAGCTGTTTTGATGTCTGTTACTGTCTATAGCTAAAAAAGAAGAATGCAAATGAAGACAACAAACACAAAACATTGGGGGTAAAGTCCAGCTGACCCCCATAAAGTTACAAAAAATATAATTAAAAACATTCAACACGACCACCTTTTTTTTTTTCAAGTCCTTCACACTCATCTCCATCACACTTATTATATCAGCTAGTCAAAGTGTCTTCTGCTCCAGCTTGATTGGTGTCCAAAGTTTAACAGAGTTGATCGTTCATACTCTAGAATAGATTGAGAAGAATTATATTTAAATTATACTGTATGTGTGTGCATTTATCAAGCAATATTTGCATTTATCTAACAGATAACTAACGGATATCATGCAGCTACCTGAAGGAGTGACGGAAGTGAACGCTCCGCCGCTTCAGCTTCTCAGGATTGTGGGATGCCATATGGGAAAACTCACGGAAAATATCCAGGTATGTGGTGTCACCTAAAATGGGAGCAAACACCATTAATTTTGACTATACAATACTCCTAAAATGCAGCTGTAAAGTGAACGGAGCCACAGAATAAAAAATCAAAAAGATAATTGTGACTTTTTATCTCACAATCACAAGTTTGGACTTTATAACTTGCAATTACGAGTTGATATCTCACAGTTCGGTGAAAAAAAGTCTGAATTGTATGATACCGGATACAGTGAGAATGGCGATTCTGAACAGACAACTAAATAAAATAACATGCAAGTTACCAGAGGTTCTGACAAAATGTTAATTGTTGCAGTCTATTTAATTAATTAGAATGAATATCTTTAAAAAATGTGTTGAATGAATGATTCAATGACTCACTCATAAAGACTCCACTTATTTCATTACTGGACGAATCAGCGTTTTTGAACGAATCTCTTGAATGAATGATTTATGTCATGTCTTTCTTAAGAAATTAAGTTATTTGAGGAAAACATTCCAGGATTTTTCTCCACATCATTGATTTCTATGGCAACCAAAATGTTGAATGTCCAAATCAATGCAGTTTCAAAGCGCTTCGAAGGGCTTCAGAGGCTCTGCGCGATCCCAGACGAGGAATAGGGTCTTATCTAGCCAAATCATCGGCCATTTTAAATCTAAAATAAAAATAAATATACTTTTTAACCTAAATTGCTCATCTTGCGCTGCTCTGCGACGTGCCAAGGTTTCACGTCGAAAAGGTCACACTAGACTTAGGCAGAAATACCGCCCCCGTGTTTACAAAGCACTCGTGCGAAGACTAATACAAACGTCCTTTAGCAAAAAAAAGGTAAAACAACGATGTCAGACGATTTTTAAGGTGAAGATGGAGTGTTTTTGATAAAGGGTGTTTGTATTAGTCCTCGCATGTTTGCTTGGGACGGTACTTCCACCTACGTCTACCGTGTGATTACACAATCCATGGCCGTCTCAGAGCAGCACAAGATGAGCATTTGAGGTTATAAAGTATATTAATTTCTTTTTTAAATGACCGATGGTTTGGCTAGATAAGACCCTATTCCTCATCTGGGATCGCGCAGAGCCTCTGAAGCCCTTCCTTTGAAACTGCATTGATTTGGACCTTCAACATTTTGGTTGCCATGGAAGTCTATGATGTGGAGAAAAATCCTGGAATGTTTTCCTCAAAAAACGTAATTTCTTCGACTGAAGAAAGAAAGACATGAACATCTTGGATGAGATGGGGGTGAGTAAAATATCAGGATATTTTCATTTTGAAGTGAACTAATCCTTTAATGATAAATACATTTTTAACAGTCATTTGTAACAATGTAATCGACACAATCATTATTTGAAGTGTCATGTTATTTTATAATACGGGATATAATAGGGGATTTGTTCTATTTTGATACCTTACAGTGTTGAGTTAAAAACTTGCAATTGTAAGAAAAAAGTCAGAATTGTGAGATAAAAACTCACAATAATATTTTTAATCTCACTGTATCTCACAATTCCAGCTTTTTTCTCAGAATTGAGAAATATAGTATACTTAAAATTCTGACTCTTTTCACACAATCGTGAGTTTATGTCACAATTCTGAGGATAAAAGTCACAATTGCGAGTTATAAACTCAGAATTGTGAGAAATATAGTCAGAATTGCAAGATATGAAGTTAAAATTCTTACTTTTGAGTTTTTAACTCGCAATTATGAGTTTTTTCTAAGAATTGTAGGATATAAACTCACAATTGTGTGAAAAAAGTTGTGACATGAAAAGTTACAATAGTTACCTTTTACGTTTTATTCTGTGGTGGAAACAAGCTTTCATATGCTTTGCATAGAATTGAAAATGATGCTAAAATAGTCTAATCTTATGTTAGAAGTTTAGTAAAGCTTTACTAATGCAAAAAGCAGGCCTCTGAATTGCAAAGTAAGGCAAATAAGTCTATTACAATAAGTGTTTTCATCACACTTTAGAATTAAGGGACAGAAACGACACTATAAAGCACCCCCAGCAAAATGAACCTTCTCCAGATCTTTGTGCCATAGGGTCTTTGTACTGTCTCGTAACCATGACAACAACTGAAACTTTGGAGTGGACAAAAGGGTGGGTTTGAACACATTGCCAAACGGTGAATTTCACATGCTTGATTTACAATGAGGAGACTGTCCCTGTCTTCCCAGGACGGGTACTCATGCGTACTGACCAGTGCAGGAGAACCATTTAAAGAGAGATTTCAGTTTAAATAGAAGTTCTGTTGAGTTTTAAACTTATAATAGCAGTCTGTGGGTCAACCATGTACCTGTTGTGCATTTTTGTCAACACGTTTGTTTTTATAAAATGAGGTATGAGTTATTTTACTAACAGAGATACTAAGCAATTTTATGTGGTAATTAACACAATAATATTTATAATGAAAATATATTGTTTTAAAACTGTTAATGCAATCAATTGAATTGCACTTATCAAATCGGTTAATAGCGATTAATCGAATCTAACAAAAGCTTGTAAATATATAATATACAGTATATACATATATATGTGTGTGTGTGTGTGTGTATATATATATATATATATATATATATATATATATATATATATATATATATATATATATATATAAACGTATGCAAGATGCGATTAAGCGCAAACTTTTATGCAAGATGCAGTTAATCACGATTAGTCAATATGACGCCACCAGATAGTAGTAGTAATAATAATAATAATAATAATAATAATAATAACAACATTATACACTATTGTTTACGATTTTGGGGTCAGTAATATTTTTATTAAATTGCTCATTTAATTTAATTTTCTAAATGTTAGGGTTAGGGTCAAAATTTTAAGCAGAACAACTGTTTTCAACATTGATAATCATCAATAATAAATGTTTCTTGAGCATCAAATCATCATATTAGAATGATTTCTGAAGGATCATGTGACACTGAAGACTGGAGTAATGATGCTGAAAATTCAGCTTTGACATCACAGGAATAATTTACATTTTAAAATTAGAATAGATAACATATATTTTAAATTATAATAATATTATAGGACAACATTATAATATTACAGAATGTTTTGATTTTTTTTTAATCAAATAAAACCAGCCTTGGTGAGCGCAAGACATTACTTTAAAAAACATTAAAAAAAATCTTACCGACCATCAATTTTTTGAAAGATAGTGTATATTTAATATTATATATATTTAACATATAATATATATTTTTAACTCTGACATTCTAAGAGCTCTATTTGATTCAGTCAGAGGAACATATTAAAATAATTTAAAGGCAAAATAAATGTTAATTTCAAAATGAATATTACTATTTTTAAATGTAAATGATCAGGCTCTCTCCCCGAACATAAGAACAGAACTAGAGGGTTTTAAAAAATCATCCCAGAAGAAAATAGGGAATTTCCTCAAAAACTTTGAGTGAGTTGTGTTAATGCAGGCTGTTATATAATAGTGCACACTAACTCCAGCAGACAGAGAAGAAAGAGGCAGGAGAAGAAAAGCCAAGCACAAGCAGTTAGTACTTCATTCACGTTTCATTTATTGTCGTGATTCTTTTCGGGATTAGGAGGAAATGACAGATAAAAGGGCAGAAACGAAGAGCAAAAGGGGCGGGGGCGGGGACAGTTGCAGAGGTTCTAATTTACACAAGAATCTTCAGTTATACAATATTCAGACATCATTTACAAAATCGCAGCATGACACCGACATGAAAAGAAAAGCAGAAATATGAAAGCAAGCAGTAGAAGAGGTTATGTGCTACAGCCACCATCTAGAAAAAATCTTGTTCTACGGTATTTTTTTTAAATATTGGTGCATCGTCTTATTTATTTTGAATAAAATGCTTTTGGTTGTCCAGTTGTTCGCCGCTTCAGGAGTCATACTGTTTCGATATTCACAAAACGTTAAACAGAAAGTGCTACGATTTCTGGGCCAGCGAGACAAAAACATGTCGGGGAACAACTTCACAGCATTATAGCCTGTTCAGAAACTACAAATAACACATTTACAAATGAATTTTCTCTCAACAAGTGCTATGTTTTTGATTGCATTGGGAAAAAGGGTCCTTATACACTAACATGTCTGTGGTCTTTGGTTGAGATCTGGAGTTAAAGTACACATAACATAATCAAGACACACCATGAGAACATGTCTTATGAATATATTTATGACTGCCAGGTATAAATATATATATGACATCACGTTAACTGGTTGACGACGTCGTCCAATAGTATGCTCATGCTTTATAGTATCCACTCCACTATAAAGCAGAAGCTTTGGAATTGAGACCGTATTATGACATTTCATTCGCACACACAGATTCATGAAGGGCAAAAAGCAGCAGGAAATCAAACGGACCAGAGCAACAGCAATCAATGCGCTGAAGATAACAGAAATGAACAAACAAAAATTAAAATACTGCATTATTCTATAACAACATACACTACCGTTCAAAAGGTTGGGGGTCAGAAAGATTTTTTGGAAAGAAATTGTTACTTTTATTCAGCAAGGATGCATTAAATTAATCAAAAGTGATTTTTAAATGTTGCAAAATATTTTTATTTAGAATAAATGCTATTATTTACAACTTTATATTCATTGAAGAATCCTGAAAAAAGTATAACGTTTCCCAAAAAAATATTAAGCAGCACCACTGTTTTCAACAACAATAATAATAATTAATGTGTCTTGAGCAGCAAATCAGCCTATTAGAAGGATTTCTGAAGGATCATGTGACACTGAAGACTGGCGTAATGATGCTGAAAAATCAGCTTTGATCACAGGAATAAATTACATTTTACAATATATTCAAATAGAAAACAGTTCTTTTAAATTGTAATAATATTTTACCATTTTTAATCAAATAAATGCAGCCTTGATAAGCTTAAGAAACTTATTTTCAAAAATATTATGAAATCCTACTAACCCCAAACGTTGAACGGTAGTGTCTTGTTAATCTGTATTTTTTTAATTTTACAACTCAGTAATTGAATTGACAATTTTGTTTTTTGTGTCTAAACTGAGTTTGGTTGCAAACTGTAAAATTCACAAGTATAAGAAGTTACAAAAATACAATCTGTTACCACAATATAAAAAAAAAAAAAGCATTGTATCACTGCACTATTGCTCTGGGCGGTACTCATAAAAGCATAAAAATCCCGTTTGAGGCATTTTCTACACCATCATCCATAAAAGCAAACAAAAGCGACAGTGGAGTTAATAAAAAGTGCATAACAGTGGCATTTAAGTCGACAAAATCACGTTTTCAGTTAGTAGATTAGACATTTTATACATTTATGACATATAATAAATCACAGTTTTTGATCCCACTCTCCCTCATGCGTTTGCAAGCACAAAGCAGTTTTAAGAGGCTGATCTGTTCAAACCATGTGTACAAAAATGCCTCTAAAACACTGTCAGAATAGATAGACAACTGCCTAACATACTGTATAATACTGTTTGAAGTGTAAGTGATGCGTGAAAGTGCAGCGACTCTGAAGGTTAGTTCATCAAACTGTTTAGATAAGGGCTCTGTAAACCCGGGCTCAGACTACAGGAGTTTCAGGGCGATTTATGCCCGAAAAATGCGTCCAGGGCATCAGTCGGTTCCAATGTTCGGCCCAGATTATCTGGTAATGTGAGGAGTTTATCTGCTCGCGGGCACATTGGGGCCGCCCCGACAATATGTTTTTAAATCGGATGATTACGACTATGTTTCCGTCAGTGCTTCTACAATAGCCAATGACTGAAGTGACAAACTTTTGAAATGGTGACTGTGAAACAACCAGCAGCTGTACGGGTCCGGTGGACAACGGAGATGGAGGAAACGTCTGGTCGAAATGTGGCAACACGGCTGCCTTTATAATATAATGTCTACAGCAGGGTGCCATTTTGAATCCATTTTGTTTACATCCGCTTCCCAGAGATCACGTTAGGTGCTAAATCTAGCATGATAACCTTAAGAATATTTGAATATCTTGTAGTGTGTGCAGGTTTGAGATTTGAAAGAAGATTCTCCTCATGTGTGTGATGCAACCTGATTTCACAATCGGTTAGGATTTAAAAACTCCTGTTGTCTGAGTCCGGCTTAAGATCAGCGATTTCAATAGTCTGTGAATCTGGTATTTGACCAATACCTAAAACTACAGCTAACCTCCATAATATAAAGAATGACACGAAAAACTGTCTTGAAATGAGTAGCACCACTGTTTGCTAGGCCAAACTATTGTCGCGTTTCCACCACAGGAACTTTACCCAGGAATAGGGACTTTGGGGTGGTACTCGGTGAGTTTCGACCGCAGGAACTGGGGTCTAAATGAAGTTCCGGGTAAAATGTCCCTGCTCGCGAGGTAGTACTTTTTCAAAGTTCAGGAACTTTCTGGGGTGGGACTTGGGCGCTGGACATGCTGAATGGTTGAGTTCACACACACATTTTAATTCAACCTAAAAGTCTGTTGGTGCGTGCAGTTGTTCTCTATTCAAATCAACAATGGAGTTTAAAAAATATGACAGATGGACCGACGACGAGGTTCAGGCTTTGTTTAGCTTGTATGCGGAGGACGAAATCCAGTGGGAGCTGGAAAGTCGTGCGCAGTCCTACATCACCGGACTAATCTTCATGGTACTTTAGACGTACCATGAAGATGGAAACGCAGACAGCAACAAGACTGGGGGAAAAAAGTTCCTGGGACAATTTGTTCCGGGTAATTTCTGTGAAAAACGGGGCTTATGGTGGCCAGTCAATCATGTGACTAACTTTGAAATGTTTGAAATCTGCAGCATGTAAAGTAAGGGTCAACAAGTTCTGGGATATGGATAACCAGCCCTAACCAGTTTGAGCGAGATGGTCTAATAGGTTAAACTTGGCCCCATGGGCTGGAAGTTCGCCTGATCAACCCCCTAAACCAGCTTGGACCAGGTAATGACAACTCCAACTTTCCAGCAAGACTGGCCCATCTTTACAGATAAACACATGGCAGGTGGGAATGATGGGAAAGCGCTACGCTGGGCTCTCTAGCACTCTGCTATGTTGAGACAGATAAACTCTTGTATGCATTTCTTATACTGCTGCTCTGTGGGACTGCTGCTAGAATATTGACCTGGCTGACCGAACGGACCCTCCGACTCGCGCATCTCCTCGTTCATACGTGCTAGACGTAACCTGTCGAGAGAGAACAAAAAAAAAAAAGAGGTTTGATTTGGAATCAATTTCTTATGTACACTACCATTCAAAACTTTGGGTCGGTAAGATTTTTAAAAATGTTATTGAAAAAGGTCTCTTATGCTCACCAAAGATAAAAAATATAGTAAAAACTTTCAAATATTATTACAGTTTCTTATTATTATCAGTGTTGAAAACAGCTGTGCTGCTTAATGTTTTTGTGGAAACCATGATACATTTTTTTCAGGATTCTTTGATAAATATATAGTTCAACAGCGTTTACTTGAAATACAAATATTTTGCAACATTATTTACAGTCACTCTTGATCAATTTAATGCATCCTTGTTGAATAAAATTATTAATTTCTAATAAATGCATATTACTAGGATATTGGCCTTTTATTAGTACTTATAAAGCACATATTAATGCCTAATTCTGCTTGACCATATTCTACATCCCTAATACCTAAACTTAACAACAACCTCCCTAACTATTAATAAGCAGTAATTGGGAGTTTACTGAGGCAAAAGTTGTATTTAATAGTGTTAATAGTGAGTTGTAGCATAAAGAGTGACCAAAAAATCATACTGACCCCAAACTTTTGAACGGTAGTGTAAATATATAGAAGCACATAGGAACTTTTAAACTTACAGAGTAACTATGTCAGCGTTTGCCGCTTGAACTGCTATGCTCAGTGGGTCATGTCCATCCTCATCACCATCGTTCTGGGTCGCTCCTCGTTTCAGGAACAAACACACTTGACTGGGAAATAAAACAACAGAAGATAAAGTAAATACATTTGCAGAAAAGTTTTGCTAATAATACACATTGTTTTGGCCATGTATCATTCCATGTAAATATCCTAATGGTAAAACCATGGTGATATCTAATAAGTACCATGTAAACGCCACAGTCCATGAATATGGTAAATATTCAGTACAATGGTATAAATAAAAAAGTATAATGATACTGATATTTGAGACATCACCAAACAGGACATTTATGTAGGGTATTGAGCTATTAAGTAAACATGATGTAAAACATGAATTAAAAGTAAAAGTAAAATTGATTCATAGAGGGAATATTACACACAGGGTTGTCCCATTAATGCCATAGAAGAACCATTTTGGTTCCTCAAAGAACCTTTCAGTGAACAGTTCTTTAAAGAACATTTGAATCCTATGAAGAACCTTTCAACTATAAAGCAACTTTTGTGCAGTGAAAAGGTTCCATGGGGTTCTTTTTGGAATCATAGATGGCGATAAAGAAGCTTTATTTTTAATGAGTGTAAGACAGAAAATGAAGTGCCCTCACCCAGTATGGCCCAGGTACGTGGCGTGATGCAGCGGGCCTCTCCCTCTGTGATCTCTTTGGTTGACATCTGCAGCATTTTGGAGCAGAAACTCACAGGCTATCAAGGAACCCTGGATGTCAAAAAAACTGAGGATTAGGGCTTTAAAACCGCAAAATGGATCATGGTTGTTTAAAAACTGGAAGTTTACATTCACTTCTTATTCTTTAGGTTACTGTTAATATGTGTGTAAGCAATGCATCTGAATATTTTTGGACTGACTCACTCCGATCACAGCCTGAATAAGGGGGCTTTTCCCCTCATTCTCCTCATTGACCGAGTTGACGTCAGCTCCGTGTGCCAGAGCTTCAGCCATGATGGGCAGATTGCGCGCCTGACAGGCCTTATAGAGTAACGCTCCGGGATCCAGTTCTCGCAAATCCTCTGGATCCGATGCCTCCGGCTCAAGTTCAGCCTCATTACTTGAGTCTTCAGATACCTCACACTCTGACCATTACAAAAACACATGTAACACATGATTAATCTGCTTCAACAGTCAGTGTGGAATATGAAGACTTGGTTAACACTCACCCTCCTCTGTGACACTGTCCACCACAGACTCAAACACCAAGACGTCAGTGCTGCCGTCAGTACTGCCACCTAACCCACTGTCACTGCTCAGACCTGCAGGACCAACACAAGCCCACCACGGGCGCATTACAACTCTAGAGCGTCGATAACACCCAACAAGCACTGACAGCAAACATGATGAATCCATGTGTCACAGTTATACAGTCAACTATATAAAATCACACACACACACACACACACACACACACACACACACACACACACACACACACACACACACACACACACACACACACACACACACACACACACACACACACACACACACACACACACACACACACACACACACACACACACACACACACACACACACACACACACACACACACAAACTAAGCAACAAAAGCAAAAGTATAAAAGAAAAGCACAAAGCAAAAACAAAACAACAAAGCAAATCAGAATTCAAAGCATAGCTAAATAAAACAAAAGCAAGACAAAAAAACACCAAAAATAAACAAAAAGCTAAAATATAAAACAACAAAAGTTTACAAAAATGAAAACAAAGCAAAACGCAAAGCAACAAAAGTAAATAAAAACAAAGCAAAGGAAATGCAAAACAAAATACAAAATAAAAGTAAACAAAAAGCAAAGTGAAACAAAGCAACAAAACAAAACAAATGTATACAAAAAACGAAGCTATAAATAAAGCAAACCCGCATGCAAGGCAAAAAAAAAAAACAGCAAAAGTAAGCACAAAATGAAGAAAATCAAAACAATAAATCAAAGCACAAGGCAACGAAAGTAAACAAACAACAAAGCAAAGCAGACTTCAAAGCAAAACAAAGCACAGTAAAGCAAAATAAAACAAAGCAAAAAGTAAACAAAACAAATCAACATGCAAGGCTAAACTAAACAAAAACAGCAAAAGTAAACACAAAACAAAAAAATGTAAACAATAACACAAAGCAAAGCACAAGGCAACAAAAGTAAATAAAAAACAAAGCAACAAAAGCATACAAAAACGAAGCTAATTAAATGCAAGGCAAAACAAAACAAAAAAACAAAGAAAAGAACTAAACAAAGAAAAAACAGAACAAACAAACAAATCACAAACCAAGCAATTAAACCAAGTGTAAAATTATAATTCCATTGGCCAGCATATAATACTTACTGCGAGGCCCTGATCCAGTGTCAAAATAGGAGAAAAGAGTGTCCAACTCATCTGGGCAAAAGAGGGATTCCCGTCTAAACTTTCTCTCCAGAGCAGCAGTCGCTGAAAGTTGGGGAAAAAAAAACCTTTTACCATTTAACACTTCTACTGACGTTACCATTATTCACTGATGGTGTGAGATAGTAATGCTATGACACGGAATGATTTCCATATTCATGTATCACGGTATATCACACAATACCATGGTGTTATCAAGCATTGAATTGTCCAAAAAACATGGTAGTTTCTTAAACAGTCACTAATAAAAACCATTTGCATTGATTACCTGAGGAAAGGGTTGCAGGAGATGCACTGCCTGGATCCTGTCTGTACTTCCGGTGGGCTTTGGGGACGGTGGTGGCGCTGTTATGCCTCCTGCATTTCCTGGATTTCCATCGGTGCTCGGATTTTCTCCCGCTTTTAACCAGAACCTCACCCGTCATCATCTTCTTCAGGAACTTCTTCTCCACATACTTAGCTTTGATCCAGGCCTCCTTTTCTTGCCTGAAAAGTCGAGGCGCAACTGAGCATTTAACATTCAGCCTGGCTAATAAAGAGGCGATTTTTTTTCCCCATGTGTCCCTCATCACTCACCTGGAGCTGCTGGGTCCCGGTTTCTTCTGGCCCTGCTCTTCACAGCTCCCTTCATAGATGTGGTTGATGATACTGTTTCCTAGTTCACACATCAGCTGCATTACGACAGAACAGACAGCAGTTATTGTCACAGCATGTTTGCTCATGTCACACTGAAAGGTCATCCTAGAGAGATTAGGAGAGAACGATCTGGATATTTGAGCAGACCTTCAGTAACTCCGGTTCCCATGAGTCCAGGGTGAGAGAACGGACCTTTGAACAGTGCACTCCCAAACTCCTGTGAAAAGAAGGAAAAACGTTGGTCAAAAAAAAGTTACACTACACAAATACTGTTACATGAATGAAATTCATCAAAGAATCAAAGAATGAACGGTTATCTTTTCTATTCATCACTGAATGAAAAATAAAACATACACAACATTTCTCCCAAATCTATTCGCCATCTTGGATGCCTGTCACATTGCACTTTGGGATTGTCTTTGTCACAAAAGATATATGACATTATACAAAATAATCGATAATTGCAAACATAAATGCGATATACAAAATATAAATGCGATAATTAAACATAACCCAAAAACACAATACATGTGCAATTATTTCTACTGCAAAACAACTTTGCATAAATAGATTTCATAAACAACAACAATCATCACCATCATAATCATTGTTATAATTTATGCAATTTTACTTTTTTTTTAAACTAGTTTTGTGCTAGAAATGGTTGAATAATAATTATGTTTTTTTCAAATCGCATTAATAATGATGGTAATGATGTTTGTTGTTTCTATTATTCATTGTTGTATAAATTTTTTTTTGCATAAATAACACCGCATAAATAATGATGATGATATTGATAGTTGTTATTCATGCTTATTAGTATTATATTAACTAACAATTTAGCATAAATGGCATTAATGATAATTATGGTTGTTATTATTATTATCATTTTTATAAATAAAACCACATAAATGATGATGATTATGGTTGTTGTTATATATTATATTATTATATTGTATTATTGTACAATTTTGCATAACAACTTTTTCATAACAAATTGCATGAACAACAATGATTATTATCATGGTTATAATTTTTTTCTTGTATTCTAATGATTATTTTTTATTATTGTGTCAAAATGAAACAATTAAAACATATTTTATGTAAATATATGTTTTGCATATCCGTTATTTGACACAAATAATCAGCATTCTATAGTTTATAAAAAGCTATATCTGCTAGTCTCTAACTGTAAACTTTATTTGACAGAAAAGTTTCTGAATCAGCTGCTGAAGCTCTCCAAGGGCGTCAAACTCCCACCATTCACTAACAAATCAAGCAAGATGTTTCCCACTCGAGCCGAGGAGAGCAGCACCGGGGCGGCTGGCCCACACAGTCATGTAAATGTGTGTTCTGCCCACTTGATCAGCACGTTTCCTGGCAACCGAGTTGGAACGGGTGAAGATTGTGTGTTGGTTTGCCACACTGAGCTCACATGAGACTTTTGCTCCAGACAGTGTGAGAGGTGTGGCGTCAGGGAGAGCATGAATATTCATAAGATGCTCCAGACAGGCTTGCATGCATAAACAGCCAGTGTGTCAATGTTTTGGTGACAATGTGATATTCAAAGGTCAGGTTAATATGTCTCATGGACTGTTAAAATGGGTAAAATTATGGAAAACATGATTTTATTTGCACTTTTGAAACTGAGCAAGGGTAGAGAAGGGGTGGAAAACGGTCATAAAATAAATTGTTTTACTGTAATCCTACTGTTTTTGATGCAAGAAACCACAAATACTATCCAAGCAACAAATATTTTATTTTAATTTGATTACAATGAACTGTTGATGAAATATTAAGTATATACAACATTTAATAATATTAACAATAATAATAATAATAACAACAATATAATTATTATATAATTATATAATAATAATAGTATCACTAACATTAATATTAACAATAATTGTAATAATAATTATTATGATTATTATTAGTACTAGTAGCAGTAGAAGTATATTAAAAATAATTATTTGTAGTAGTGGTAGTATTTTTTTTATTAGCGATTTATGCAAAATTGTTCAATAATAATAATATTATTATTAACATTAATATTAAAATAATAATAATTATTATTAACAATTTATGCAAAAACATTTGATGAAAGGGTTGAAAAACAATATGTATTATTATATTCATATATATATATATATATATATATATATATATATATATATATATATATATATATATATATATATATATATATATATATATATATATATATATATATATATAATTTGCATAAATTGATACTACTACTGTTAATAATTATTACTATTAGTGGTAGTTTATTAGAAGTAGAAGCAATTTATGCAAAGTTGTTTTGTAATGGTTGAATAATTATAATAATGAATTATATTATTATTAGTAGAAGTATATTAAAAATAATAATTTGTAGTAGTAATATTGTTATTATTAGTGAGTTAAGCAAAATTGTGTTACGATAGAAATGGTTGAATATTATTATTATTTACATTAATATTAGAATAATAATAACAGTAATTGTTATTATTAATAGTAGGTAGTAGTGAAGATTATTATTAACAATTCATGCAAAAAAAAATTCAGATGAAAGGGTTGGATAATAATAATAATAACAATAACAATAATAATAATAATAATAATAATAATATTTTCCTTTATATTTAGCGCTTTCTGCCTATTGGAAAGAAACAGCAGACGCTGACCTTCTCTCTTGTCCCGACAACCCTACGGTCACTCCTCACATTGCCTCGGACTAATGAGAGAATCAAATCTGACCTAATCCAATTAGGAAACCCGACCAAGCCCAGGGGGAGTGACGCAACGTTTACAGTGGCTGGTCTGGTCATAGACCTTTTCTTTTGGTGATGCGTTATGATCACTTTCATGCCTTACCTGTGAATGCCGGAGCACTCGATGCAGAGCAGGACGCCCAGATTGATGCTGGCCCAGCGGGGGTCAGCCTGCCCACAGTCACAGCACTGCTGGTTTCCCGGCAGACACAGGATACGCTGCAGAATGCTCTCGCCCCTCCCACTGCGCTCTCTGGGCTCATTTGCGGAGTCTATACTGCTGATGGACGGTGAGGCGGTCCGGTCCAAACGCTGGAGACAGACACACAAAAGAGCACAGAGTTACTGAGGGAAATGACACATAATTATGATGGACTTGGGAAGTTTGAATAATTTATGTGAAGCAACTCTCCCTTTCAACAAAACAATGATTTATGGATTTGTTTGTGTTCATCAGGTTTACAAAAGTCTTCAAATGGCATAGTACTCTAAAATAATTTACTGAAAGAATGATTTCTGAAGGATCATGTGACTGAAGACTGGAGTAATGATGCTGAAAATTCAGCTTTGCGTCACAGAAATCAATAATATTTTTAAAGTATATTCAAATAGAAAGCCATTATTTTAAATTGAAATAATATTTCACAATATTACAGATTTTTCTGTATTTTTGATGAGGTAAATGCAGGCTTGATGAGCATAAGAAACGTCTTTGAAAAACATTAAAAATAGTAATGTTTCCAAACTTTTGACCGCTACCATACACACACACACTTACAGTATATGATGATTTTTTCCTGTATTTACTGTATCTACTTACCCATCCCTATTTGAGTATAGAGTGATTTTGTCATCATTTCCGTAACACAAACTGATTGATTCTCATTTATTAAAATGTACACTCACCTAAAGGATTATTAGGAACACCTGTTCAATTTCTCATTAATGCAATTATCTAATCAACCAATCACATGGCAGTTGCTTCAATGCATTTAGGGGTGTGGTCCTGGTCAAGACAATCTCCTGAACTCCAAACTGAATGTCAGAATGGGAAAGAAAGGTGATTTAAGCAATTTTGAGCGTGGCATGGTTGTTGGTGCCAGACGGGCCGGTCTGAGTATTTCACAATCTGCTCAGTTACTGGGATTTTCACGCACAACCATTTCTAGGGTTTACAAAGAATGGTGTGAAAAGGGAAAAACATCCAGTATGCGGCAGTCATGTGGGCGAAAATGCCTTGTTGATGCTAGAGGTCAGAGGAGAATGGGCCGACTGATTCAAGCTGATAGAAGAGCAACGTTGACTGAAATAACCACTCGTTACAACCGAGGTATGCAGCAAATCATTTGTGAAGCCACAACACGCACAACCTTGAGGCGGATGGGCTACAACAGCAGAAGACCCCACCGGGTACCACTCATCTCCACTACAAATAGGAAAAAGAGGCTACAATTTGCACGAGCTCACCAAAATTGGACAGTTGAAGACTGGAAAAATGTTGCCTGGTCTAATGAGTCTCGATTTCTGTTGAGACATTCAGATGGTAGAGTCAGAATTTGGCGTAAACAGAATGAGAACATGGATCCATAATGCCTTGTTACCACTGTGCAGGCTGGTGGTGGTGGTGTAATGGTGTGGGGGATGTTTTCTTGGCACACTTTAGGCCCCTTAGTGCCAATTGGGCATCGTTTAAATGCCACGGCCTACCTGAGCATTGTTTCTGACCATGTCCATCCCTTTATGACCACCATGTACCCATCCTCTGATGGCTACTTCCAGCAGGATAATGCACCATGTCACAAAGCTCGAATCATTTAAAATTGGTTTCTTGAACATGACAATGAGTTCACTGGACTAAAATGGCCCCCACAGTCACCAGATCTCAACCCAATAGAGCATCTTTGGGATGTGGTGGAACGGGAGCTTCGTGCCCTGGATGTGCATCCCACAAATCTCCATCAACTGCAAGATGCTATCCTATCAATATGGGCCAACATTTCTAAAGAATGCTTTCAGCACCTTGTTGAATCAATGCCACGTAGAATTAAAGGTGAACTATGTAAGATTTTTGCAGTAAAATATCCCAAAACCACTAGGCCAGTGTTATATATTTTGTTCAGTTGAATACTTAGAATATCCCAAATGTTTCCAACTATTTGTAAATCGTGAGAAATTGCTATTTTAACCAAGGAACCGGGACGTGTGAGCTATGCGTTTGAGGCAGTCGCCTGTCGATTGCGTCATATCTGCGTCACCCTCGGTTTCCGGTTTTATTTAGCAGAAATACTGTACTCTTTACAGTGTGAACAAGTGTCATAGCAGCCGCCGAGCGAACGTCATAACTTCCTTTTCAACACACTCAGATATATCTAATACATAAACAGAGTTGCGTTACCTCATACTCATGACTGGAAAAGAGGAAGTGGGCCGGCGACCGTGTCATAATAAAAGTCCCGCTGGCGACTATGCCATAATAACAGTCCCGCTCTTCAATTGCTCCTGCGGCCTTGCTCAGCTCCACAACACTCGGTCCTGCTCTGCTTCAGACTACAGTAATGTTAATAATCGCATCCATGAACATGATTTCTGCCCGAGTCCTATCCCGACTCTTTTCCACCGGCTGTGAGGTGAAGACCACATGTCCTAAGAGTCTGCGCTCAAACGTGCCGTCATCAAACTACGCCTTAGTTTTGAACAGGCGACCTCTAGTGGACGGAAAAGTTACATAGTATAGCTTTAAGGCAGTTCTGAAGGCGAAAGGGGGCCAAACACAGTATTAGTATGGTATTCCTAATAATCCTTTAGGTGAGTGTAGACTAGGTGTGGGATACGATACGATACACGATACCGATATTATCACGATACAGCAATTCTGCTGATACTAGACAATCCTCAATATCTGTCTAACTATGAAAACAAAATGCCCGTGAAAAGGTTAAGTGCAGGTTTTCCAGACTTTGGACTTAAACGTTGCTGGGGCATCTATTATTTTACTCACACTGCTGTCCGCCATCCTGTTAAAAACCTCTTTGTCTTAGGCTAGTTAACTTATGTTCAAGTTTCCCTCATTCATGTGTTGAGCGCCACCTCCAGGAGCCATGAGGTAGTGACGCTGGCAACAGGGCAATATATTTAGAGCGTCTTATTTTATTAATTAAAATATTGATATTTGGCGCCAGCGTATCGATTTTCGTATCGCACGGAGAGGACAACGATATATTGCCTTATCGATATTTTGTCCAACCCCTAATGTAGACTGTACAAACCTCAATATAATAATTGTCTGGACTCTCTCTGTACGCTGAGGCGATGCTGGCTTGGACCGCCTGGATCCAGGCCTGCCGAAGTTTCTCTGACTCGGCCTGTAACATACAGCTCCTACAATATACATCCATAGAAAACAATTACTAGTTATGCAGCTCTAAAAGACTTCTTTAACCCTTGTGCGTCCTTATGGACATTTTTGTCTTTGGATAATTTAGCCTGTGTTAATGCCAACTGCATACATTTTGGCACAGTTGTGTATTTTTATTGGAATTTTACTATTTCTGTTTTGCACTGGGTACACAAAATAGTTCCTTTCAGGACCTTTTGGACAAAAATGTCCCCATTAAAATGGCAATTTTCTATCCCAGGCCCATTTAACTATAAAATTATGCAATATTTGTTCATTTCATTCTGTTGGAAAGGGAGTCAAAATGTAAATTTTTACTATTTTTTACCAGATGGTGCCACTTTCTTGGGTTTGGTCTATAAAGCAAATACTCACTTTATTCCTGTTTTCTGCTTCTGCATATTATAAAGCCTATTTGACATATTATGCAGCTATAATTGTGTGGGTGTGTTGGTGTGGATGTCAGAGTGTGGTTTGTATGTGTGTGATAAAACAATTGGGTGTGTGTGCTTGTAATATTTGAGAGAGAAAAACATGCTGTGTGCACCAGTGGAGCTTTGCTGGCTTCCAGTGAGGTAAATTTGGCACCCAAACAAAATCATACTGAATGCTCAATCTTTGAGATATTAACCTCAAATTTGGAACACAACTTCTTTTAATGTATGAATTTGAGTTTTGGAGTTCAACATGTTTCATAAAATATATATTTCATCATAATTTTCATACATTTTAAACCTCTAACTTTTTTTTGCTTTCACTTTTTAAACTTATCTGTGCTCCCAAGATTAATTATTTACGACATGGACATTTTTGTCCTCTATGGACCTATGTGTAACTTATTTGAATTGACGCACAAGGGTTAAGAGGAAAATCTGAAGTCTGAGCGTCACTGAAAAGGAACTGGTCAAGGACTCACTTGGTGGGAGACACGACTTCAAAACAGAACCTCCTCTCGATGTCCTCGCAAGGTTTCACAGAGCACAGTCTCAAGTCCTCCACAACCACCGTCAGCGAATCCTGTGGAAGACGAAGATTCCTCAAGAAGCCTGAACTTTGCTGACTTCAAGAAAAGCGCTTTAAATAACCCTATTCCCCTCTGAAGTGTATTAAACAGCACGGCGTCACAGTGATTTAAGCAAGCACCCTGAGTAAGCACTTCGACAGGAATATATAGACGTTCTCCGAACAGACGAAGAGCAGGCAGCACTGTGCGCTTTCATTGATTTGTCGGGGAATGAGTTTGTTATCTTCAAAAAGACTGAGTGCTTTGGAGATATGCTGCCTGGCTAAACTAGAACTACTGTATCTAACAGCTCAGTGAGCGGTGAGGTGAAGATTCACCATCATTGATTCGGAGCTGAAGAATTCAGCTGACCCACTGACACATTCTCTCGAGGTACTGTATAGAGTAGAGTTACTTGTTAAAATCAATGACAGATTACCTGTCTAAACTGCTGTGACTTCTGTGTCCAGTTATGCTGAGTTGAACTTACCTTTAGTTTCTTCTGATAAACCAACTGGCCATTTTGGATGGAGAACCATCGCCTGAAAAAAAGAGAAAACACACACACAAGGAATTAGTTACTTAATTCCTAATTTCTTAAACAATACCATTATCGTCTCCATGTAAAGAATTTGTGAAAACGATGACGTCATTCACATGCTTATTACATGTTCAGTCTAGTGTTGCACAATATACCGGTAACTAGAAAGGTATCGGGATACCCTGCTATTAAAAATTATATGAAATTTTAGGATGACTTTAAGAATGACAGCACTCTAATAATAGCAGTATTTCTTAATTTGCATGGATGTGACATGACGCGAGTGCAGAGCTCTGCTTCCACTGTTTATGCTCACTAAACAATAGAAGCAGAACAGTCAAATATATACGCCCAGTGCTTGACAAAGGAAGCAGCAAAGAAATGCATGCATGAGAAAAGAAAGCGCAGGAATTGCTTTCAGACAGCATGCGATCACGACTTCAGTTCGGTTTTGCATGGTCAAAAATGAGTGAAAATGCTCGTCCTGGTGAGTACTCACGTAAACACGGTCAAGTATGTCTTTAGTGGACGTAAACCGTTTGTAAAAAGAAATTGGATGTGTTCCAATGTATTGGATCTGTACTGGTCTTAAAAGGCCGGACCGGCAGACTAATATTCTATTTATTATATACAGAATATATTCATGTTAATCAAACAGCAAAAAAACTTTAAAAAAAAATCACCCCATGCTTGACTGAAAACTTTAATATATTTATTAATAATAAGTCTATAGTTAATTTATGGAGTGAAGACTATGCAGTTTTTTTAATTTGCATTTCTGCTTATTTTTAATAACAAAGATAAAATATCTATATTGTAATTATAACATTTTTTTTTTAAATGTTAAATTACTCATATCATAAAATTATATGGGCATCCCAACCTGTTCACAATTGTGAAAGGTTAGCAAATGTTAACATGATAGATAATAATGTGATTGTTGCAAACATCTCTGTAAGGACGTTCACACACGTAATTATTATTCACACTATTATTATTTTTTAATAAAGAGGAGGGAATGGTCAAAAACAGGAGAGGTACATGCTGGTCAAGTGAGTTAAGTAAGTTAGTTCTGTCATATTTTCAATGACTTTTACTGTTTTTTGCCGTGGTCTCTATTAAGTATCAGTATTGGTATTTTAGTCTGGTATCGTATCAAAGTCATAATTTTGGTATTGTGACAACACTAGTTCAGTCTATAGGCGCGTAGAGTTTCTTTACAAAGTCATGAATAATGCAGCGTTTTTAGTCGTTTTCGCGGATCCGTGTGAACGGGGATCGTTTTGACAAAGTCTTCGTCTGCATGCAAAAAAAGTACATGGTTGTCATGTGAACGCACCCCAAATTACATTTAGTCTCCACCCAAAATATCCTAAATATCTTCTTATACCGTACCATTAACCAGGTTCGACCCACCTGTTCCATGTTTTGAAGGCGTTACTGGCCCTCTTGAACAGATAGCCCTCCATCACCAATCCGTTGGGCGCATCCACGTTGAACTCCAACTTTGGGTCGTCATATGCAAAGTCCTGAATGACAAAACAATAGAGCTTTAGAACAAGAGAAACATCAAGTCATTGCTTAAAATAGTTAAAACAACCAATGCAACAAAATGCATTACATTCAGTCTGTGGCACTGCTTATGCTTCATTATTAAACAAGAGGTTGCAAGTAGAGCAGATGCACAAATTCACGCAAAACACTGTCACACTTGGAGCGTCTCATCCAATGTCCCACCAGAGCATTTTGACAATGACGCAAGCTGTTGCGTAAGCATCTGAGCATGTCCAAACGATTACCACCGATGTGCTTAACATATTCACACTTACTGCTCACAATAATGGTCCTCTTCCTGTTTCAGCAGCACACTCAATGCTCTCAACTCTCTGCTGAATCTGAGAGGTGAATCATCATGGGAGGTCCTTAAGACAACAACCTCCTCAGTTCAGGTCATTTATATTGATTATCTCTGAGTGGAGGAATGATACGCTGTCAGCCGAGCTAACACTTTAGCCCTCACATGTGCTTAATGGTATACCATTAGAAGCTCAAGGAGACATGGAAAGCATCAGGCGGGAAGACTTTGATACAAGTACAGCGCTGAATGAGAAAGTTCACGTATTGAGGGGTCTTCTGCTTCTTTGATTTTCTTCTGGGAAAAACACTCCTTAATGTTCCCTTAGAAGAGACCATCTCAAACTGGGCTCAGAGTTGCCAAGATACAAAAGTCAGAGATCTCAATATGAACTCAAATTAAATTATATACATTACTGACTAAGTCTCATTTGTTCACCAAGGCTGCATTTATCTGATAGTAAAAACGGTAATATTGTAAAATACTTTTAAAAACGAACTTTTTTTCTAATTGAATATATTGTTTTCTATTTTAATATATTTAAAAATGTAATGTATTTCTGTGATCAAAGCTGAATTTTCAGCATCATTACTCCAGCCTTCAGTGTCACATGATCCTTCAGAAATCATTCTAAAATGATAATTTGCTGCTCAAGAATTATTTACCATTCATAATTTCGGGGTAAGTACAAATATTACTATTTTTCTAAAGAAATTAATACATTTTATTCAGCAAAATCACATTAAAGTGATCAAAATGGACAGTAAATACATTTATAATGTTACAAAAGATTTATATTTCAGTTTTTACTGTCTATTCATCAAAAAAAAAATCCAGTTTCCACAAAAATATTAAGCAGCAAAAACGGTTTAAATAATATAATAATACCGGCACTTATTAATAATTGAGGACCAATAATAATTGATATTTGAGCAGTAAATCATCATTTTAGAATGTTTTCTGAAGGATCGTGTGACACTGAAGACTGGAGTAATGATGCTGAAAATTCAGCTTTGATCACAGAAATATTACATTTTAAAATATATTAAAATAGAAAACCGTTGTAATAACATTTCACGATATGACTGTTTTACAGTATTTCTTATTCAAATAAATGCAGCACAAGAGGCTGCTTTCAAAAACCATTAAAAAAAATCATAATTATTTCAAACTTTCATTTTACAACTTTATACTCTTATGTCAATTGCCTCATTTGTGTCTATTTTTAAGGAATTTTAGGAGAAACATTCGAAGTTGATACCCAAAAGCAACATTTCCTAAAGAGCAACTTTTGAGCAGTACAATCAAAACTGCACTGCAATAAATTATTTTTCAAAGATTATTCGAAAATGTCATGTTTATTTCAATGTGCCACTTACCGTTGTTAAAATTTACCAGCAATTTCAGAGTAAACATCGTTTCAAAGTAAATTTCTTTCAGTGTGTGTTGTAAAATGACTGATTAGGCTGCACAGCTAGAGATAAACAGTGGTCATTCATCATGCCTTCATTACTAGATCATTTCACAACCCCAAAAAAAGTCCTTGAAAAAGTTTCAGCTTTCAGCTTCCTATCAGTCTGTGGCACTGTCAAAACTTTCAAAGTGTTCTGGCCTCTCTTGAACCCTCTGAAGACCTGAAGATAAAGCTGCTTCAACACTTCAGTAGCAGGTCTGACAGAGAATGGACGTTCTGCTGAAAGAGCTCTTTGAAGAGAAACAGTGTGCTCTTGCATCTAAAACAAGATTGCGAAACCTCATTCGATGTTGAGTTAGGGTTAGATTGATTAAATACACGAGACACTGTTATTTAATATAATCATGGGAGAAATAAAAGTAAACAATCACCTAGCATTATGAGAACCACCCAGAATATGCAATATAATAACCACCACTGTTGGGAGTAACACATTACAAGTAACACGAGTTACGTAATCAGATTACTTTTTTCAAGTAACTAGTAAATGCATTACTTTTAAATATCGGAGTTACTTTTTCAAATGTAATGCGAGTTACATGTTACACTCGAGTTCCCCATGTTGGGAGAAATCGAGAGTAAGTGCAGAGGCATTATGTGTGCGTTGTGTGAACATCAACTCAACTCAACTCAACTTTACTTAATTGTCAATTCTACTATATATACAAGACATACAGAGGATTGCAATTGTTTCCCTCAGACCCAGACCCACTGTGTTAAAAAGCGACAACAACATAAAAGACAAGTATTTAAAAAGACATGAAAGTTAAAAAGCAACAACAACATAAAAGACAAGTATTTAAAAAAAAAAAAATCCACATGATGGTTATTGTAGTTCTAGACTAAATGCAAGCAGGCATTTACTCATCTCACTTACAAATAAAACAGATTCAGTATTGCTCAAAATGAATAAAAACAGGGAAATGCAAACTCACATTACGCAAACCTGTAATAATTTAATGTTAAAAAACACAAATATACTTTATGTATTTAATCTCACTTTATTAACCAATGTCTTTGCAGCTGACCTTTGATGGTCCAATTCAACTATGGATATTCAAAAATGACTCCAGAAGCACACAGCTGGAAGGTTTGATTGAGTTGCGCCCCCTACTCTACAGGCGTGAATTTGCATTTCCTTCAGCCAGAGGCTTTTTTTTTTTGCTATTAAAAAACAAACAAGCAAGAAGCAAGCCCAGCCCAGATGAGAAAAACTAGCACAAAAGCGTTAAAGTACCTCAATTAGTTACTTTTTTCAGGGAGTAACACAATATTTGAAAGCATTACTTTTAAAAGTAACTTTCCCCAAGACTGCTAACCACTTCGCAAACTGCCACATTTCTTTAGTATCGTGGCTTTGGAGCTTGCACATTTCCTTCAGAAAATGTAAAGTTCTAGTCTTTTCTTCTTAAGAACAATATACGGCTTATTTATAGTCACTCATTTTACCCAAATCCACAGCAGGCTGACTGTTCAAACATTCACATCCATTCAGTCCATGTGTCTGCTTACCGCCACAGACTAAATGCTTCACTCAAGTTCTGAATGGTGCAGAAAACACCCTCCCTTTCACTCGCTCTCCTGCTCTGCCATATTCCCACACACTTAAATACACACGGATAAAATGCAGTTATGCTCCCATAACTTTAAATCTATTAAAGTGGAAAGATTAAGAGAAAAAGACAACATGTAGAATATATATATATATATATATAAAATATATATATACATATATTTTGAGCATTTATGTAGAGTAAATCACTCATAATATTACAAAATATACATATATTGTGTATTATATTGTATAATATAATAGTATTCATTATACGTTTTACATACATATATACATATACATATATATAACATTCTAATTGGGCTACATGCATTTTTAGTGAAGCTTAAATGCAAAACTATCAGACAAATGCATGCATTTATATTATATGAACATTCAAAAGAAATTCGCAAAGAAAGTACAAATCCTGAAAAGGCAGACAAGGAAACTAGTTTGATTTATTTTTTTGAAATTCCCGTTCCTAACACTTTCTATTCAGCTACAAAATGTAAACATGAAAGCCAACAGCATTAATGCACCAACTCACCAAAGTGAAGTCCAACCTTCCGAAGATCTTCATCCTTAAATGTTTTATGTATTTTAAAATCATTGGATCCTCTAGGAGTGGCTCAGCTCAGCCAAGCGAGTGTGCAGCACAATCAAGTGTGCAGTCAATGCAGCGTGTGTGAGTCACGCTCTCACAGTCAGCCGTGCAGCTTCAGCTGGGTCACTCATGTGCGTTTCCACCTGCCCACTGCTGCCCACTGCCTGAGCGAGAGCTCATTACCATACAGCTGCCGTCCCACGAGCTGAGCACCCGACGCCGGACCACAGAGATCAAGTGCATAAAATAATATTTTATACATTCATTTTTTTTTTTTTTTTACAAATATGATAACATATTTGTAATATAACAAGGTGATGTTTAGTCCATAACCCATCATTCCCTTTTCACCTCATCAACATTTTACTTCAGAGGTGAATAATTTATCATTTTAAAGAGCAATTAACCAAATATTTGAACGCTCGTCTTTAAAAAATGTGATTAAAAATCTGAATGTTTCAATACCTGTCAGTTGTGAAGAATCTTCTGTGCAGCATCTCACAAAACATTGGAAGACTGCAGAAGACTATCGGCGCTATTTTAGGAACTGGCGATGACGTGAGCGCTTATAAAAGCCATCGTCTGTTTGAACTACAAAGTCTATCAAATTTTAAAGTATTCCAGTGGGATAAAAACACTGGATGAAATATTAAACTTCAAATTTAGGGCGTCTTATTTGTAGTGAAGTGCCGTGAAGCCGCTAGAACAGCAGTTTTTTCTTCCTGGGCATCAATGAAGACTTCAAGAACGTCATGCTTACTTTATCCGACCCTCTCAGTCTACTGTAATTACAGACACTGACACACTATATCATTCATCTGTGAAACATCAACACATCTTCACATCACATACTAGGTGGCACTATCCTTTTTTCGCTGGCTGTATTTTGAGACTGCAACAAGCTGTAACTCACAAGCAACTGAAATAACACGCATACTAGATTTCCGTCAATGAGTCAGCACAATGTGTCAAAATGCTTTTAACACAATTAACAATTTGTTAATTATGCAAGAAATATGCCTCACTGTGGGTGCTACCAACTGTATGCAGTCATAAAATTCAATATATATAATTGTTGCTTCTGCTTATTTGGCATTGTATATCATATTAACAGAGAATTCAGGGTGGGGTCTTTTGGACTTGGACCAGCAAGCAAACACCCTAGTAACCACTCAGAACATCCTAGCAACCACATATCAACTGCTCAGAACACCCTAGCAACCACTTAAAAATAACCCAGAAAGAGACTTTAGGGTGGGCTCTTTTGATTTGAACTATAAACAACCACTAAAAACACCCTAGCAACCACTTAATCCAGAAAGAGACTTTAGGCTGGGCTCTTTTGACTTGGACCAGTAAGCAACCACCTAACAACCAATCAGAACACCCTAGCAACTACTTAACAACAACCCACAAAGAGATTTTAGGGTGGGCTCTTTTGATTTGAACAATAAGCAACCACTCAAAACACCCTAGCAACCACTTAATCCAGAAACAGACTTTAGACTGGGCTCTTTTGACTTGGACCAGTAAGCAACCACCTAACAACCAATCAGAACACCTTAGCAACAACTTAACAATAACACAGAAAGAGATTTTATGGTGGGCTCTCTTCATTTGAACAATAAGCAGCCACCTAGCAATCACTCACAACACCTTAGCAACACCCTTAGCAACTTCTCAGAACACCCTAGCAACCACTTAATCCAGAAAGAGACTTTAGGCTGGGCTCTTTTGACTTGGACCAGTAAGCAACCACCTAACAACCAATCAGAACACCCTAGCAACTACTTAACAACAACCCACAAAGAGATTTTAGGGTGGGCTCTTTTGATTTGAACAATAAGCAACCACTCAAAACACCCTAGCAACCACTTAATCCAGAAATAGACTTTAGACTGGGCTCTTTTGACTTGGACCAGTAAGCAACCACCTAACAACCAATCAGAACACCCTAGCAACAACTTAACAATAACACAGAAAGAGATTTTATGGTGGGCTCTCTTCATTTGAACAATAAGCAGCCACCTAGCAATCACTCACAACACCTTAGCAACACCCTTAGCAACTTCTCAGAACACCCTAGCAACCACTTAATCCAGAAAGAGACTTTAGGTGGGCTTGTTTGATTTGAACAATAAGCAGCCACCTAGCAACCTCTCAGAACATCAAAGCAACAACTTAACAATAACACAAAAAGAGATTTTAGGGTGGGCTCTTTTGATTTGAACAATAAGCAATCACTCAAAACCCCCTAGCAACCACTTAATCCAGAAACAGACTTTAGACTGGGCTCTTTTGATTTGGACCAGTAAGCAACCACCTAACAACCAATCAGAACACCCTAGCAACAACTAAGGACCCTCTAAATGGGCTTGTTTGATTTGAACAATAAGCAGCCACTTAGCAACCTCTCAGAACATCTAAGCAACAACTTAACAATAACACAGAAAGAGATTTTAGGGTGGGCTCTCTTGATTTGAACAATAAGCAGCCACCTAGCAATCACTCACAACACCTTAGCAACACCCTTAGCAACTTCTCAGAACACCCTAGCAACCACATAATCCAGAAAGAGACTTTAGGCTGGGCTCTTTTGACTTGGACCAGTAAGCAACCACCTAACAACCAATCAGAACACCCTAGCAACTACTTAACAACAACCCACAAAGAGATTTTAGGGTGGGCTCTTCTGATTTGAACAATAAGCAACCACTCAAAACACCCTAGCAACCCCCTAGCAACCACTTAATCCAGAAACAGACTTTAGACTGGGCTCTTTTGACTTGGACCAGTAAGCAGCTAACAACCAATCAGAACACCCTAGCAACAATTTAACAACTTAGCAACCACTTAATCCAGAAAGAGACTTTGGGGTGGGCTCTTTTGACTTGGACCAGTAAGCAACCACCTAACAACCACTCAGAAAACCCTAGCAACCATTTAATGCAGAAAAAGAGACTTAAGGGAGGGCTCTTTTGACTTGGCTGTTGCTACAAATAAAACAAAAGTGTTCAACATTGCACTGAATGCATTTCAAACAAGTGGGATCGTAAGACAACCAGAGGGTTTGTGACAGAAGATATGAGCTTAGACAATTACTCAGAAACAGAACAGGCATCTGTGGTATAAAAATCACAATATTATGGGTATGTTTCTCTTTTAAGTGGCTCTGAGGCCATATGTTCCTAACTGATGCCAAAAGCCCAACACTGTCACCATGGTATGTGGGTAATTGCTAAAATGGAGTGCGACTGAGTGTTTCCTGAATGAACACTGAGGATCAACCGCATCCAAAGCAATCCCAGAAAACATCTCTCTGTCTTCTCATCAACCACAAGAAGCTGAAAAAATAGGTCCATAAAGGGACAAACATCTACTGAATTATTGCTGTGCTGAGTGGAGGATGATGGGACTGCCATCAGCCGTTACATAAGCCAGATACGTTTGTAGGACATATCAATCGATCTCACTGAACTGTAATTATATCATCAGTTACACAACACAGGATTATGTGCGAAATTACACTTTTTCCCTCTAAAAACCATCCGGAAATTTCAGAGTGCTTCCATCACATTAAAACAGACTTGTATAATCCATATTTGTAGGGCTTTAGAGTAAAACACTCACCTGTAACAGTGTCTAAATCAGGATGAAGACAGTCCCAGAGCGCCAGATGGAAGAAAACAGAATACAAATGAAGATTAGAAATAATTCTAATAACTATACATGTTGTGTGTGAACACACAATTATGCATATCTTTACTTCCACCATCAAATGCTTTTGCTATTTCACCAGTTTTACTTGAAACCGGCCTCGCAAAAGAGGGGGCCTCGAAAAAGAGCGCCGCCCCCCTGCCATCACAGCGCACTCACCACGGTCGGAAATTTATGGGGGCTTGCAACCAAAATTTATAAAAATGCTTCCAAAAACCAAGATATTGTTTTTAATATAAGCAACATCACATGAGCTAAAGTGCTGTTTTCCCGAATATCAGCACGTTTGCAAATGGGATTTTGATTTTATATAACAATTCAAAAAACAATAAGTGAATAGGCTATTAGGTGACTTGCATTTTTGGACCCAATATTGTCTGTTTTTCCTCTAATAAACAAATAAAAATGGTTCCAAACAGTAGAGCCATTGCTTGTCTCTGAGCAACACAGTTTCAGTTTCATTGCTGAATGAATCGTTCTAATGAATGACTTGACGACTCACTTCTGCGTTGTCCCAATGAATCTGCCGTTCTGGATGAATCATTTGACTGAATGATTCAATGGACCCTATTTTAAGGATCTGAGCTTATGGTCTAAAGCGTACAGTGCTTAGGGCGCGTCCAAATCCACTTTTGCTAGTTGCAGGAAAAATGGTTGGCGCGCCAGGCGCATGGTCTAAAAGTGTTGTCCCTATTCTCTTAATGAGTCATGGGTGTGTTTTGGGCGTAACGTGCAATAAACCAATCAGAGTCTCATCTCCCATTCCCTTTAAAAGCCAGTTGTGATGAGTCAGTTTAAATACATGTGTGTAATGCCACAATTGGTCAAATAATTAGGCAATTTTATTCGTCATCACTGCAAATATATGCAATGACTATCCATTATGACATGTAGGCATTTTTATATTTATGTACACAACAATAATCTTTTATATTCATATTTAAAAATGTTTGTGTGCTGCTGCGTGTCCCTGAAGTGTCTGCAGAGACCGTGTCAATTAGACTCCCCCTGAAATTGCCTCATCGACACGGCATCCTCAATAAACCCGTCTCCCTTGAGATGACTCCGATTGTTCGAATATTCCTATTTAATAATTGTTAAATCGATATGTCATCCTCAAAAAACCCATCTCCGGCGTGATGACTCCGATCTTTCAAATATGGTAAATGGTAAATGGATTGCATTTATATAGCGCTTTTAACAGACCTACGGCCATCCAAAGCGCTTTACATTTGCCTCACATTCACCCATTCATACACTCATTCACACACCGACGGCCTAAATATTGCGCTTTAATAATTGTTTCATCAATACGGCATCCTCAATAAACCCGTCTCCTGCTTGTTGCTTCCGATCTTTCGAATATTGAAATTTAATAATTGTTTAATCAATATGGCATCCTCAATAAACCGTCTCCGGCGTGATGACTCCGATATTTCGATTATTCCTATTTAATAATTATTTAATCGAAACATCATCCTCAATAAACCCGTCTCCGGCGTGCTGCCTCTGATCTTTCGAATATTCCGATCTATTATGACCTCTGACCTGTAAAGTTGCCAGAATAATAATCATACGCTGTTTGTTAATTGGCCAGAGGAGAACTGGCACCCCGACTGAGCCTGGTTTCTCCCAAGGTTTATTCTTCTCCATTAGGTCACCTGATGGGGTTTTGGTTTCCTTGCCACTGTTGCCTCTGGTTTGGCTTGCTCAGTTGGGGACAATAAATAAATAAAATGTTCAACTAAATATCCAAATAAATCGAATTATTAAACTAAATTAACCATATAAACTAAATTACTGATCTAATTACTGTTCTAAAGCCCACATTGTCACTGTATGATAATTGAAATGAGCTGATGACATCACCGTTTTCTCCAGAACGGCTATATGGCTGAATAAAATTCTGTTGTATTATTTTCCTGTTTAACACTGTGAAGCTGCTTTGAAACAATCTGCATTGTTAAAAGCGCTATATAAATAAAGTTGTCTTGACTTGACTGTGTGTGTGATAAGCAGAGTGTATGCGCATTGTGGACCCGCCTATAGGTGCATAATACTAACGCGCACTTTAAATAACAAAAAAATACTGCGCCATTGTTTCAGTTGGTTAATGGCGCAGTTGTTTTCAGTTGCTTCAAAATAGCAACGCGCTAACAATGCGCCTGAACACATCTTGTTTTCAGAACAGCACGTCCACGGGTGCACAAATGGGCGCAAATGCATTTGCTATTTAAACAACGCGGAGCAGAACATGAAAATAATAACTGTGTTGGGTTGAAACTAGCAAAAAACACTGGTTGAAAACGAACAAAAAAAAAAACACAATGCTACATTGCGCCAGGTGTATGATAGGGCCCACTTGTAATGATTTACCACCACCTACTGGCGCTTTTAGTATCAGTTAATTTTCGCTGAGGGACTGAAGGACGAAGATTGAATGCGGTTTTTGTTTTCAGTCGTGATTGTAACAATACTTCTGGTTAAAGAGATCAAATGTGTTTATAAATAGACTATTAAGAGTGAAATATGAGATGACATTGCAAATATAGCAGAAATAAAGTAATTGCAGTCGCATTGCATACAATGTTTTTGTCTGTCTTTTTCCCCGACTGTTTCTTTAAAATGGGCCTCCAAATATTTGTGGAAAGATGATTACAGTATTTCACTACACTCTAAAAAATGCTGGGTTAAAGATAACCCAAGTTGGGTTGAAAATGGACTATCCCAGCAATTGGGTTGTTTTAACCCAGCGGTTGGGTTAAATGTTTGCTTAAAACAACCCAATTGCTGGGTTAGTCCATTTTCAACCCAACTTGGGTTATTTTTAACCCAGCATTTAGAGTGTAGATTTAATTAAACAAATTTGTAAACCTGTCACAGAAATTGAATTTTTTTTGCCAAAAAAAATCTTGCAAGTTAAGAAATGAAGACATAAGTATTGTAATTTTACTACAAAAAAAAAAAATTATATACTTATTATGAAGTATTTACATTTATTTTATAGTGCAGTTATATTACAATAGTAATACAGTAACACTTTTACAATAAGGTTCTGTTTGTTAACATTTGCTAACTTCAATGAACAATGAAAAATACTTCTAAAGCATTTATTAATCTTATTTAATGTTCATTTTAGCATTTACAAATACCTGATTAAAATGAAAAGTTGTATCTGAAAAAAAATATTTAATGGACCTGACTAAATCTAAACTAACAATGAACAGTATTTTATTTAACTCTCATTAACAAATAAAGATTAATAAATACTTTAATACTTTAAGTGTTAACTTCCTGTTAGTAAAATGTTAGCTTATGCATTAATTAACGTTAACTAATTGGGCCTTGTTTTAAAGTGTTACCAGTAATACATTACTATTTTAGGGATGATAATAATAATAATAATGATAATAATAATAATAAAATTACAACGGATATTTGAAAATTATTACAAATATCTGTTTAGCAGCCAAGTCGGAGTTTAAGTGTCCGTGGGACTCAAAATACTAGAGCAAATATAATGCAGATATCCGTCTGTAGATATTTCTTCAGAGAAAGGTGATGAACTATATGTCAGAAGCTGTCAGAAAACACAAGCAGAGCTGTCAGAGTTCTTGCTGAGAATCTTCTAAAGGAACTTCAGCAAAGTCTATTTTCTGTTCACCCAAAATATATCCACTTCCTGTCTGCTCAACATCATTAATAACTGGAACATTTGAGGACAGAAGGTTTTTTCTACCCCTGGCAGAAAAGCAAAAGTACAAACACAGATGGAGAAAGTATCCATAAAAATGTCTTTAAATATCTCAGGGCTTTATTTAAAAACATGAAAAAAATCAATATTCCTTTTAATGTTGTGAAAATGGAGAGAAAACATGAAACAGAAGAGGATAGGAAAACGACGCAGGCTAGACGTGAGTTCTCTTCGATTTAACCTAGTTTTGCAATCAAACTTTATTGTGCTACACAAAGGAATTAGGAGTTAAGTCTTTAGTGTTTCGACTTGTCCAATTAAAGCATGAATAATCCTCTATCACTAACTCCAGTTTGAAGAATGCTGAAGACTTGCTTTCTTTAGAGGATTAGCGTCTTTAACAGCCTAATTCTGGCATTAGACACGAGTCAACAGTGCTATTAGTCAGAGTATCTTTAGTTAACAGTCAAAAAAGTGGATATCAAGGTTTTTCTTAATCGGTTCTTTTTTTTGGGAGAGAATAACTCCATTTATCATGCGCTGTGAAACTATATTACACACTACATAAAAGATAATATCCGAAAAAGCATAATAGGAACACTTTAACTGAGTTTGTGTTTATGTGTGTGTGTCCGTTCTTACCCTCTGCTGAATGGTGGCGTGTTTATGCTCCATTTCTCTCTTCTCCATCGCTGAATCGATCACCAGTTGATCCAGCTATGACAAGATGAACAATCGGTCATTATAAGTTTGTTGTTGTCGGGTGTATTTATTAAGAAAGCACGATCATGTTCTTTATCCGCAGGCATTGCTAGTTTATCTTTGTCCATTGTAGCACTGCGCTTTCAGATGTGGCGATAGGGTTAGTACTAAAGTTAGTGATGTAACATGGTTCGTCGATGAACTAATTTGGCAGAAATCAGATAGAGATCAGGCGCTCGTTGGTCTGAGGTGAATATGTTTTAGGACCTAAACTAAAAACTATTTGACAGTTCTTAACTGTTCTTAATTTGAGGCAAGTCGATGCTGAGGAATTTATTCTTCAGAGACAAATTTGGTTTGAATAGTCTTGTCATGAAAATTTGTTCAGTTGTATGAGTCTAGGTCTGCCCATATGTCTAGTCATACAAACAAAAAAAATGGTGACCTCAAAATTATTTAATTTTTTTAAAGGATTCAAATAATTTAATTAACATATTACATTTTTTGGGGATATACTTTGTTTTAATTATTAAAACAAACAAACAGATAAATAATATATATATTTTAAATTGATTCAATTGTAACTAATTAATTTATTTATATACATATTTATTGTTTTTATGAAATTCCCATTTTGTACAGCTTTATAAATTGTTAACAAAACTTCTAATACAATACATGACATGATACGTAGACTATAGATTAAATAGACTATAAATGTAGACAAATAGCTTATTTTTTTATATAACTTTAACTACGTGAAATAAATAAATAATTCTAACAAAACTAGTGAATTTGTTTCTTTTAAAAAAAAAAAAAAATTTTTTTGCAACTGTTATTCGAACAAGACTGAATCGATGCATCCAAACTGGCCAGCAGCTCTCATGAGGAAAATCAATAGCGCCCATAGGGAACACTGCTCACCTCAGCAGCCAGTTTCTTCATGTAGGGGTCAATCTCATCCAGGAGGTTGTAGCCTTGCTGATATAGGGAATACTGCGCATGCATGAAGGACAACATCTGCAGAAAACAGGATACAGATGCAGATGCTGCACAGTCCAGAATAAAGCTATACGTTTACAGATACCAGGAAAACACACATCACTGATACTTACCGCATCTAAGATCTCAAATTTCTTTTTGGCTTGAAGGACATTGATCTATATGGGAAAAAAATAGATGAATATAAAACACTCTTATTTGTTCATATCTATCCATCCATCCATCCATCCATCCATCCATCCATCATCTATCAATCAATCAATCAGTCTGTCTGTCTGTCTGTCAGTCCTTCTATCAGTCTGTCTGTCTGTCTATCATCTATCAGTCTGTCTGTCTATCTATTTATCTATCTGTCTATCTATCTATCATCTATCAGTCTGTATCTATCATCTATCAGTCTGTCTGTCTGTCTATCATCTATCTATCTGTCTGTCTATCTGTCTGTCTGTCTGTCTGTCTGTCTGTCTGTCTGTCTGTCTGTCTGTCTGTCTGTCTGTCTGTCTGTCTGTCTGTCTGTCTGTCTGTCTATCTATCTATCTATCTATCTATCATCTGTCTGTCTGTCTGTCTGTCTGTCTGTCTGTCTGTCTGTCTGTCTGTCTGTCTGTCTGACTATCTATCTATCTATCTATCTATCTATCTATCTATCTATCTATCTATCTATCTATCTATCTATCTATCTATCTATCTATCTATCTATCTATCTATCTATCTATCTATCTATCTATCAGTCTGTCTATCTATCATCTGTCTGTCTGTCTATCATCTATCAGTCTGTCTGTCTATCATCAATCAGTCTGTCTGTCTATCATCAATCAGTCTGTCTGTCTATCATCTGTCTGTCTGTCTGTCTCTCTGTCTATCATCTATCTGTCTGTCTGTCTGTCTGTCTGTCTGTCTATCTATCATCTATCAGTCTGTCTGTCTGTCTGTCTGTCTATCTATCTATCATATATCAGTCTGTCTGTCTGTCTGTCTGTCTGTCTGTCTGTCTGTCTGTCTGTCTATCTATCTATCTATATATCTATCTATCAGTCTGTCTATCTATCATCTATCAGTCTGTCTGTCTGTCTGTCTGTCTATCATCTATCAGTCTGTCTGTCTATCTATCATCTATCAGTTGGTCTGTCTATCTATCATCTATCAGTTGGTCTGTCTATCTATCATCTATCATCTATCAGTCTGTCTGTCTGTCTGTCTATCTATCTATCCTATATCAGTCTGTCTGTCTATCATCTATCAGTCTGTCTGTCTATCATCTATCAGTCTGTCTGTCTGTTTGTCTGTCTATCTATCCTATATCAGTCTGTCTGTCTATCATCTATCAGTCTGTCTGTCTATCATCTATCAGTCTGTCTGTCTGTCTGTCTGTCTATCTATCTATCCTATATCAGTCTGTCTGTCTATCCTATATCAGTCTGTCTGTCTATCATCTATCAGTCTGTCTGTCTATCATATATCAGTCTGTCTGTCTATCATCTATCAGTCTGTCTGTCTATCATATATCAGTCTGTCTGTCTATCTATCATCTATCAGTCTGTCTGTCTAACCATTTCTGGAGCTTGGTTAAATTTTTTTTTAAATAATAAGGTGGACAATTTAAGTTGTATCTGTTAACATGAATGACCTGTGAACTGATATTAACATTTTTTTTTTACATTATCAAAGGTTAATAAATTGCTAGTTTGTGTTAAAGTCACCATGAAATCAAAATGGACAATTCTGACTTTTATGGAATATTGTAGTGTTTATTATAAATGATTTATCCGTGCACATCGTTATTTTGCCTCTGTAATCTCTTACAGCAACATCTCCTCTCTTCTCTGATGATGTGTTTACTGTTGTGAGGGCGGGACAACCTGCCACTCACATAAGATCCACCAATAGCAAACCGCAACCATCTAATCAATTATTCCCCATGGACAAAATCAAGCATTAACTACTTCTAACAAATGATACCTTATTGTAAAGTGTTACATATATATAGTTTCTTCTACCTGAAGCACGTAGTCCAGTGCGAGATGTCGGAAGCACTTGCGGGTGAAGTTGAGGGTGCTGGTGGCCTCCTCCACCTCGTGGGGTTTGTTTCGAGGTGCCTGTGCGTTCTTCACCTGTGCTATCTCCAGATCCTCCCTCACCTTATCAAAGTGCTTCTTTGTGTCCTTGAATTTACGCACATCACTGAAAGTACAGACAGATACCCGTTTAATGGCTCATAGCCTAATGAATAAACGGGGCTGCTGATATGGAGGCTTCAGGTTTGATCCCAAGGAAATTAGTAATAAGTGCACTGTAAGTCGCTTTGGATAAAAGCGTCTGCCAAATGCATAAATGTAAAAATGTAAATGTAAATTAAAAGGTTTTTGGGATCTCACAGAAGTTTTCAGTGAGAAATTTCACTTTTGGTGAGCCATTCCTCTAGCACTTTTAGGGTGAACCTGAGAGGCAATTGTCCTTATTTTAACACAGTATCTCTGAAATATTAATATTATCTGAAAAAAAAAAATTGCACATGAGGAGATCAGGTGGATCTATTAAAAGCTTCACATCGCAGTGAAATGCCATTAGTTTAACCACATGAATCTTCCGCCCATTGCATTTTCAGTGATCACCTGTGATAAATGAATAGGAACCTGCCTCCAAGAATCTCATTAACCTCCATGAGGACACATTAATTATTAATGAACTCCAAAAGTCAGATCATTATTTAGAAATCACCCTGGGGGAAGCACAATAAATGAGAAAACCCTCCCCAACGAGTTTGATTGTGAATGCTTTCGCATCTGCAGAAGTAAAATTATTTAAAAAAAAAAAAGAGCAACACTTCCACATCACTGACCTTTCAGAGTGAAATCAGTGAGTTTCGCTTGGTTATCTTAAAAGAGTTTCATTTTAAAGGAGAGAAAATCAGGTACTAAAAATATGATTGCAATAAAAAATTATTTCTGAACAGACATGCAAATATACTTCTATTTTACTAAGAGCTTTAAGAAGCCATCAAAAATGTATATATATATATAAAATTGTATGGCTTCTTAAAGCTCTTAGTAACCTTTTCATGGTGTTGTGAGTAGTTGCTAAGGCGTTGCTAGGGTCTTCTGGGTGGCTTATTGGTAAAAAAAAAATTACTGATGGAGGAGCTGATGGTTTATTGATTGAAAACAAAGACAGCAATAAATATTAGTATAATATATAGTAAAATAAGCATTTACTTAATAATCAAATACAAATTGTTTTCCTTTACAATTCATTACAATAGTAATTATTGTTACTATTATTATTGTATAGTCATAATAACAATTCTATATCATATACAAGCACAGCAAACCTAGAGATTAAAGAGAAAAAAAACCTAGCACATTTTAAATCACACAATCCCCATAGAGTGCAGCCCTGCCTACAGTAAAAGTGATATTTAAAGTAAAGGTTTAATATTGTGTCAACATGTGAAATATAAGTGCTTTAGCAGGATAAGTAACTCCACAATATATGTTCAAATATAATCCAGTATACTCACTCTTTCACAAAGTTGTGCAACTGCTGCTTCACTGATCTCTGAGCTTGATCAAACAGGATCTGGAAAAACACACAATAATACACATGAATAAATGTACCATCTTAGTTTGAGCCAATGACATCTGAGTATTTCTTCATCAGACAGGCTTTACTCCCTGAGAAACGCAGGCAGCACTAGCTCAAGATGAAGCTTAACAACATTTATTAAGACATTTTCATTAGTCAACATATTACATACATTCAACAAATCATTGTCCTGTGATTTAGGAAGTAGAGTTAGGATTATTATTAGACCATAAACACACAAATATCACTCAGCAATGACTGATTACCCTTTGAAAAAATGTGGTTGGGACTGGGAGCATGTAATAATCCACTATCAACACTAGATGGCGCTCTCTCCTTTGATTAATCTGAACTGTAAAGGATGTAAACCTGCGAGTATGACCTCCCAACACACACATCATCATCTTCATCATCATCATCATCACACCCCTGCGCCTCATTGAGATTCAGCCCGAGTCTCTGTGCAAGGACGCCTGAACGTATGCCATGCTGCAGCGGCGGAGTAAAAATAGGTCACTCGGGCAGGGAGGGAGCGACATGAAAGAGGAGAAAGAAAGGAGAGGGAGCAAAGGAAACAACAGAAAAACAAGAGAGGGGATGCAAGATACTTGTAGCAACAAGATAGATGTGGTTTAGTCACATCCAATCACCACAGAAGATACAGGGGGACATCAAGACTAATGATCCCAGAGCGCTGGGCCCTCGGGGCTTTGATTTAAAGGACATTGTTCTAGACTGCAGGAACACATAAAGAATCTAAAAACATTTTGTGTTTGTGAAATATTCAGTATTTGTTACCACTGGACAGACATAAATCTGGGTTAAAAGGTCATGTTTCTATAGACGGTATCAGACCAAAATAATTTGATTACATTTTTCATGTCGATCTATCATCGTGGTACCAAACTGTTTCAGAAAAACTCCCCTAAAATGATAGATAGATAGATAGATAGATAGATAGATAGATAGATAGATAGATAGATAGATAGATAGATAGATAGATAGATAGATAGATAGATAGATAGATAGATAGATAGATAGATAGATAGATAGATAGATAGATAGATAGATAGATAGATAGATAGATAGATAGATAGATAGATAGATAGATAGATAGATAGATAGATAGATAGATAGATAGATAGATAGATAGATAGATAGATAGATAGATAGATAGATAGATAGATAGATAGATAGAAAATAACATTTTCTTAGCTGTAGATGCTATTTACTAAGAGAAAATAGTGATATATTCTATTTACACCATATAACAGTAGCAGTTCTTTGCAATATGTGTAAATAGTAATTAGATGCCATTTTATATTTTATTTTGACAGATACATACTATTTGCACCTCAGTATTGTACATTAACAGGATGCAATAATAACAATAGAGTGTAAATGATTATATTTATTAAAATGATTAAATGGGTGCTGCCTTAATGGGACAATAAAAGCCCTATCTACCCAATAAATGCTTTTATTATTATTAATAAACATTTCGTTAGGCACTTTATTTCCACATTCAGAACATTTTCTTAATTTTTATTGGAAGTAAATGCCTTTCTGATGTGATTTGTGATGAGAAAAGAGAGCAAGCTCTGCAAAAGGAGGATCCTTTTCAAAACCAAGATCCTGTAGCCTTACGCTTTACTGATTACACCACTGAGGACGTTGAAATACGAGCGAATATAATGAGAAATACGAGATGATAAAATCTTGTTTAACCCAACCAGGCATTGTTAGGCGGAGCTAGTGCGAATAGCACTTGTCAACAAGGCATGATATTTGCACTTGGTGTGAATAAACACTCCGAATAAAAAAAGCCCCTAAATTGAGCCTAAAACAAAAAAAAAACTGATTGCTCGCTTTATGTCAGTAAGACTTTCTTACTACATAACTGGGCAACTCTCACAGAAAATAGGCCGCGAAAAGCTAGGACTTGAAAATATGGTTAAAATATAATACAAAAGGGGGGGGGGGGGTTTATAATGTCTTTACTTGCAGCATTTCCTGAAAAAAATAACGAACTGCCGACCTACTATTCATAATGTAAACATTCAGTAAATAATAAGTGTCATTACATGCAGCTTTTCTTTGAAAAAAGACCTGAAGGCCTACTCTCCATAATGCAAACATAATCCCAAACAAATTTCATTGATTACATCAGCACATTTTACAACAACAACACAAACGGGAAAATGATCTGAAATGTCAGTGGGGCTATAAACCCAGATTGTGATGTAACGCCCCAGATGAATACATTAAAACTAAGCGGTTCAATTCACTCTTTTCTAGTGTGAGTCGGTTTATAGCGTCATAAACTTCGGCAGGCCCCAAATAAGGTGCTTGGTGATGAAGGGCGATGCTTTTGTGGTCCTCTGTGCCTCATGTCAAGGTTTACAGCCTCCCCTAGGGTTAGGCAACAAATATCCCTCTATAAAACACAAGACTCTTTTTTTTTTTTTTAACGCTCATCACTAAACAGAGCTCTAATAGATGTCAGTGGCTTATCCTGCATCCAAACGGCCTTTAAATGAAGCAGCAGGTTCTTGGAAACCAACCGTCAGTCTGTCACAGCAGAGCCGGGCTCAGGTCTTTGGCAGGAAGGGAGAGAAACACCCTGTGTGTGGTCCATGGACGGACATTTTGAGGTTTAAAACATTGCCAAGTGCTAAGTGAGTATTTAATCTGGGCTCTGTATATGAGATCACACACAGATACCAGCATCATAAATACGTAAACAAACAAAAAACAATATTAAAAATAAAATACTATATCAAGTTTTTAATGTTATATTAATAAACATTAAAAATATTTAATGTTAATTAATAAAAACATTTTTTGAGTAAAGTTAATACAATTTCATTAAGTTATTTTGATAAATTAATACAATATACATTTATATAATTTATTTCAATAATAAAATATATATTTAAATAATACATAAATAAAATATAAATAAATGTATAACTTAAAATAATTATTAAATAATACGATATACATATAATTAATAATAAATAATTAAATGAATAACAACAACAATTATTGTATTGTTATTCTGAACATATCGAAATGTCAAGAGTGTGTGGCTATGCTGAATAATATCCAGGCTTTACTGTCACATGTGCTCTTCCTGTGCTGAATTCCCCCCTTTCCTCTCTGCAGACAACAGTATCTAGGGCTAAGCAAAAGGTTAACTGTACCCACAATGCCAAATGTCAAGTAACCACACTGATGTCACAGGGGTTAGCGGCTTTTCTCTCTGCATGAGATTTAGGAAAATCTGTAAGAACGTAAAGCTCATCAAATACTTCCAATGTGCAAAAAGCCCTTTATTCACTCTATAATCCCTTTCACCCGCTTTGCAAACAATCGATGTATTGTAGGGACAATTCAATTCCGGAAGTGTTCTTATGACATAACTTCCCAAATAACTCCCTAGCCTCCCCTCTTTCTTTCTAAGATCCCCATCTTCACAATCGATTGCAGCATTTCACTAGATTGAGGATTTTCTAGTTTGAATCATTTCCTTCCTGTTTCTTAATAAACATGTTGTCCAGAAAATGTCAGGTAAATCCCGTTAATTCTATTATTATATGTGTTCCGACGCAGAAAAACACACCATTCAGGAACATGAAAATGACTTTTCTAGCTATATAAAAAGTTCACAAATATGATCTGTAAATAAATTCTGTGATAATGGCTATTTGGTATGGACAAAAAAGTTATATTTTTAAAAAGTGATTAAAAAAAAATCACTTATTTTATTTTGATAACATAAACTAAATTAATATAGTATAAATTAAATGTTTAGTTCTATTTTTAAAAAGTGATAGTAAAATAACTAAATAAAACAAATCCCAAATTATTTTTATAACAGAAATTAAATTAATGTAATATAAATTAAATGATTAGTTCTATTTTTAAAAAGTGATAAAATAACTACATTTTTTTTAAAATCCCAAATTACTTTTATAAAATAAATTAAATTCATATAATATAAATTAAGTTATACATTTACTGTTTAAATAATAAAAGATGGATTATTTAAATGTTTAATGTGTAAATAAATTATGTGGCTGTTCAGTATGGACAAAAAATACTTACCGGTAGTTCTATTTTAAAATAAGTAATAATAAAAAAACAACAACAAAAAAACACACTTTTTACAATAATATTACCATATCATATTTCTATCTATTTTCAAATTTCTTTTTTTCATTAAAAAATAGTTACCATAAATACTAAACAAATAAAGACAGACAAGAAAAGCAAGAAAACTTTACATGAAATTAGAAAAAGTTTTTATTTATTTATGAATATTGTATGATAATGAACACATTTGATCATGACCTAACACGCAATTGGGTTAAGCAAAAGCTGTATGTGATTTTATATTTTTATTACGTTTTTTGGGAGGGGGAGGGTTGTAGGGATGATATTGGGATGTGGTGGGGATGCATAAATGGAAAGTTGTTACGTGCCTGTTGTCTCACTGTAAGTGCTCTTGTGCACTGAGGCATGTGTTTGTCTTTCTGCATCCATTTATATAAGTGACCCTCAAGCGTTCAAGTTTATACCTCACTGCACACACTGCTCAGGTGCTTCCCAACACACACACACACACACACACACACACACCATCATAGCAGGATTCACTCGCCGACTCTCTGATGACCTTAACCATTAACCTCGTTTGTGATGTCGTTTCCCCATGTGGCGCTGCTGGCCTCTAAACAGTCCCTCTCTAAAGACACACTTCTCAAAAGAGCACATCAAACGCTCAGTGGGTTAACAGAGAAAGGACCTGGAGAGCAAGGGTCAGATTTAGCAACTCACCGAGAGCTGGAAAAAATATACGCTTATACAATGAGCAAATGGGTGATAGAAACTAAAAATAGTCACTTCCAACTGCAACACATGCCAGCTGGACCTTTCAAAAGGAAAACGAGACAGATAATTAGTCAGCCTAATTAATTGTTCCGCACGAATCTTCATTGTCTTGACAGATTCAGCAAAGACCCTCGCATCCAATTGTGGCTGTAAACAGTTCTTGAGTAAAACTATAAAAGTTATTTGTAGATTTGGCTAGCCTTCGTAGACGGGCCAGCCTTCACTCCCCACGTGCATCAATGAGCCTTGGCCGCCCATGACCCAGTCACCGGTTCACCACTGTTCCTTCCTTGGAGCACTTTTGATAGACACTGACCACTGCAGACCGAGAACACCCCACAAGAGCAGCAGTTTTGGAGATGCTCTGACCCAGTCGTCTAGCCATCACAATTTGGCCCTTGTCAAACTCGCTCAAATCCTTACGCTTGCCCATTTTTCCTGCTTCTACAGGACAAAGGATGCATCTGAAAACCTAGGCAGCTGACTCGTTGCCTCGCTGCCTTATCAGACAATGGCTGAATCCGAAATCGCCCCCTAAACCCTCATTCACTATTCCCTACGTTAGTCAACTAATATAGTTCACTTGATGAGTGAATGAAAACGAGTGCGTGAAGTCGGACAGCTGTTGAGTGTACATCGGCTGTACACTCATTATTGCGGTGCAATGTGGGATTGAACGAGTGCACTCAATAACGTCCACTATGGTTTCGGACACCACTACAAATGGCTGTCCCCTCAAATAGTGGGTACAGTACAGGGGGAATTTCGGATTCAGCCAATGACTTGTAAGGCAGAGTTTGTCCATGAAGGCACCACACGAAACTAATTTCGGACAGACTTCTTAGGCAGTGTAGTTGTTTAATGATCTACAGCAAAATAGAGCGAGCTTTGGTGAGAACTAAACAAATATTTAATTACTACATTAGTAATTTCTCGCTAGAAATTACATCAGAAGTGGAAAATGTTGGTAAAAAAAACCCGTACATTTACACACAAACTGACCAGCAAACGCAACTCTCGGACGCCATCTTTTTTTTCCAGCTCAACTGTCACAGAATGGAACGCATAGGATTGTGGGATATCTAAAGCAGCGAAGGATACATTTATGCTGCCTTTAGAAATAGAGCAGATGAAGGTATCTCAGGAGACCGGAAGTTAAGCTAACATTAGATTTGGATGTGCCTTGATGCCTTCCGACCTTTAAAGGGTTACTTCAGCGATTTAGCATTAAGCTTTGTATCAGTAGAAACCCGGTAGTATATTTGAATCATCGCACTTTCCCTCCTCATGTCCCCCTGAGACGAGAGAATTATGCATTTTATTTCTGGAAAAAAATCCTCTGATGATGCAAATATCGTCATTTTGAGCCATCTGAGGATTTTTTGGCCAGAGCCTAGAGACTACAGCCAGTAGAAGGAGCTGTTCCGCATGTTTTCAACCCACCCACAGGGGAGGGATCTCACTCACAGAATGTAAATGCGCACGGCCGCTGCCACTCGGGCATTCATAACGGAGCAGTGCAGAGCAAAGCGAGTGTTTCAACTTTTCAATGAATTCCTATGAAAGTTAAGCTTCCATAGGCATGATCTGATAACGTGCCAGACTGGACACACGTCGTAAACGACTGCCGGGCTTACCTCAGCTCTTCACTCTCGTGATGAATGAAATCTGACTCCTGCCGCGTTTGACGTTCGTTCGGCTCCCTCACACTTTATTGAAAAGACACGTTCAGTTTTTAATTGTAGTGTCTGTTCTCTAACAGAACGAAATTATTTTATTACTATGAATATCAAAACGACGGTAGGGGCGGTGCCGTGGTGGGCAAGTGATAACCAGTAGCTGTGGCTTTGGGAGTGGCCTCGTAGGGCAGCGAAGCAAGTGCATTCTGGGAGTTGTTGTCTTTCATCCACATGAGACAAAAATAAATTTTCTGTCTTTTCCATCTAGAAGATACAGATCTACAGATCTTATGTCTAGAAGGCACCAAATTCAAAAATAATTTCACATTTCTACTACATAAATTCCCCCCTTCTATGTAAAAGCGCTTTGAGTGAGTGCCTGGAAAAGCGCTATATAAATGTAATTAATTATTATTATTATTAAATGACCCAGTTTAAATACACATTCATCTTCCCAGCGCTGAAGTGCCCCTTTAAATGTTTCCTCCGAAGGCAGCATTTTTCAGGACGCAGCCAAAATGTTCACTTGCTGCATAATATATCCCACCCACTAACAGGTGCCGTGATGAAGAGATAATCAGTGCTATTCACTTCACCTGTCAGTGGTCATAATGTTATGCCTGATCAGTGTATATATACAGACTCGATGGTGAGATCAGACCATACCGTCTGTTGTCAGACCCCTTGTGCATACAAAAATCTCACTGGATTATTACAATTAATGGCAAAAGGAATGTTTGGAAATGTAAACTGATATTTTCTCCTGACACACTACACACTCCACTACAAGATACAAATAACTGGCTTAAAGCCATTTATTTGGTGAAAATACTAATGTGCCAAAGACATTTGCGCAGTACTTTATATTGAGGGTAGAAAATAGTCTTATCAATTTTTTAAATGCTTTCCATACCGTATTTTTTGCTTTCAATGCCAAAGGCTGTGCTTCTACTTACACCAATACGATATGCTGTTGCTTGGTACAGCAGAAGCCAAATTGGGCAGATGCCAACAGGTTGTGTGACACACTTTAATCCTGAAACTATAATATCAATAAATGTTAGCATCTGATTGTTTTTGCACAATTCTGTTGCCATTTTGCGTCACCACTTGATGTCAAATGCAAAACGTAGGTCCTGGAGCTAAACAAGCCGAGAACCACTGCTCTAGATATTGTCTCTAATGACCCAAAGAGACAACAACAGACAGAGCATCATATATGAATTACATGCAACATGATGAAAAACCAGGATCATTCATGATTCACAGCATCATAGCATGTTAAATCATTCACACACACACATCACAACCAGGTCACCTTTACTAGCACAGAGCGACACATGATGGAAAACACATCAACATTTCATAATATGATGACACCACGAGGTGGTCCCAGTGGACCTGTCCCACAGTCATTCACATGAGGAGAAAGAAATGAGAGGAAAAATAACACGAGACGCACCATGTGGTAGTTGACGATCTCCTGCAAACTCTCACCGCATTTTTCCAGGCAATCCTGTAAAAATACAAGAACAGGTCACAATCTTTATAATTCAAATTATGTTTTCATTTTCAAGATCAAAAATGTATGGAGTTATACTGGTAATTCAGTCTCATGTTTATTCTCGTATCAACATTGATTAATATTCTGGACTGCCGGTCCTTCCCGACAAGGAAAACTTCCCCTGCTGAGTGCACAACAGGCTTTGTCGAAATGGAAATGTAATTGTGGGACTGACTTGATGTTTTCACAGTGGAAAATGCAAATAGCAGCAGGTTTTTATAAGATGCTCAACATTAGTCAGCTGGGTACAAGGGAAGAGATGGCAAAAAGACTCTTAATAGCATTTACAGACGGCGGCAATGAGTCTAACACTACTGGCACTACTGACAGAGAAAGGCGAGGAGAGTACAGGAGCCCCGGTCTGCTTCTTTTTGACTGAATCCATGTCTAATCGAGGTCAATGAGTGTCTGAGACACTCGAAACAGCAGCCTGACGCCCTCAAGTCAGCAGTAAAGAGCTCACAATTAAAAGCAGACTCAGTGTGCAGTGTGTTTGCGGTATACTGTTTTGTTAACGTTTCTTGAACGTCTACGTTGTTTATCTCAAGTGCCACGGCAAAAGAATGTGATGAGAAAGAAATATTGAGTGCCAAAAAAACTACATACTACAAAACTACAAAAAACTTCCCCTACTTCAATCTCCTCACTGGTTTCACAGAATAAGGTCGGATTCATGAATGAATGACTCTTGAGACAATTCTTTTTTTTTAATGAATTGGTCCAAAAGACTCAAGAATATTACACTTGTGAGTTACTGGACTGAATCAGTTGTCTGGCTACCACCAGACCAAGCTCAATCTTTTAGGATTCAACATTGGTCTGGGGGGCTCTGTATTTTCTACTGGACAAGAGGCGTGATCAACGGCATAGTTCAAATGACTCTGTATGCAATTGGATAGTCCTTCAACCAATCAGAACACAAGAGGCGTGATCAACGGGCATAGTTCAAATGACTGTGTAATTGGATAGTCCTTCAACCAATCAGACCAACGATCCATCGCTTCTCTATTCGTCATAGTGTTCAATCCCCCGGATAAGGGGGTTTGTGATTGGTCCCCGTAAATTTGTAACTGAAGCAGGATAGAAAAATGTATAGGTTTCCAGCCTGAGCTGCAGGGCGAAATCAAATCGCTGGCAGATCGGACTGGGTTTACCCAGTCTACTGAATCAGTGTAATGACTCACTCATTGAATCCGACAAAATTACAAATTTGGAAGATTCTGATTTTTTGGGAAAAATGGTAGGTCTACTTAAAGCTACACTATGTAACTTTTCCGTCCACTAGAGGTCGCCTGTTCAAAACAAAGGCGTAGTTTGATGACGGCACGTTTGAGCGCAGAATCTCGGGACATGTGGTCTTCACCTCACAGCCGGTGGGAAACAGTCAGGGTAGGACTCGGGCAGAAATCATGTTCATGGATGCGATTATTAACATTACTGTAGTCTGAAGCAGAGCAGGACCGAGTGTTGTGGAGCTGAGCAAGGCCACAGGAGCGATTGAAGAGCGGGACTGTTATTATGGCATAGTCGCTGGCGGGACTTTTATTATGACACGGTTGCCAGCGCCACTTCCTCTTTTCCAGTCATGAGTTTGAGGTAACGCAACTCTGTTTATCGTATTAGATACATCTGAGTGTGTTGAAAAGGAAGTTATGACGTTCGCTCGGCGGCTGCTATGACACTTGTTCACTCTGCAGTGAGAGTAAAGTGTTTCACTGAATAAAACCGGAAACCGAGGGTGACGCAGACATGACGCAATCGACAGGCGACTCCCTCACACGCATAGCTCACACGTCCCGGTTCCTTGTTTAAAATAGCAATTTTCTCACGATTTACAAATAGTTGGAAACATTTGGGATATTCTAAGTACTCAACTGAACAAAATATATAACACTGGCCTAGTAGTTTCTGGATATTTTACTGCAAAAATCCTACATAGTTCACCTTTAAAAAAAAATAAAAAATATGAAAGACAATAACATGTATATACAATAAACCATCAAATAAAATTCTAAATAAATAAATGTAATACATAATAAATAATAAAATATAAATAAATTAAATATCATCCTTCCCTCTGGTCATTTTGACCCGAAACTAATTTTTTAAAAATGTAAAAAATTGAGTGTTCATTGGAGTGGTCCAAGACCTCAGGACTTTTGCACTTGAACCACGAATACACACAAAACATTTTTACTGGATTCAAGGAGTTTCTGTGGTTGAAATTTTTTTAAAAAGAAACAAATCCTTCCCTGGCGAGGAATGCTTCAGTATACAAAGAAAAACCTAAAAAAAATGCTCAAAAGTCACACGAAAAATGCCAAAACTTTACCAAAAAATTATTTTATAATGTCTACATGTGTATCTGAATGCATTCTGAAGAGATAAACTCATTGTCTTTAGGACCCAGCGGAACAGCTCATTTGCTCCATATAGAGCTATAAAGCTAGATCTTGTGGCAAGAGTCATGAAATATCATGTTATATATCATTTTTTTTCCAAAAGAGGTCGGCAGAGACACCCAAATTGACCCATTGTGAGATATTTTGAGTTGGTTAATGCATGTGCCAGCAGCCATATCACCCTGTAGCCAGAGACTGGTTTCCCACTGAAGCTAAGCAGGGCTGAGCCTGGTTAGTACCTGGATGGGAGACCAAATTGGGAAAACTAGGTAGCTGCTGGTAGAGGTGTTAGTGAGGCCAACAGGGGGTGCTCACCCTGTGGTCTGTGTGGGTCCTAACGCCCCAGTATAGTGATGGGGACACTATACTGTAACAAGCACCGTCCTTCCGATGAGACGTTAAACCGAGGTCCTGACTCTCTGTGGTCATTAAAAATCCCAGGATGTCCTTCGATAAAGAGTAGGGGTGTAACCCCGGCATCCTGGCCAAAAAAAATGTGCCCATTGGCCCCTGTCCATCATGGCCTCCTAATCATCCCCATATATATATACGATTGGTATCATCCCTCAGTCTCCTCTCCACCAATCAGCTGGTGTGTGGTGGGCGTACTGGTGCAATATGGCTGCCGTCGCATCATCCAGGTGGATGCTGCACATTGGTGGTGGTTGAGGAGATTCCCCCCTTCTATGTAAAAGCGCTTTGAGTGAGTGCCTAGAAAAGCGCTATATAAATGTAATTAATTATTATTATTATTATTATGTATTGGAGTTTTTTAAGCTGAAAGAATGTGAAGAATGTGCTTAAATTATATTATTTGTTGATCAAATCTAGAAATTTAAAGGTAAATAAAATTAAATAATTTGAAAAAATTTAAAATAATACAGGACAACGAAATAATATAAGCTTTCTGGAAGAAAAAAAAAAAAGTATAATTTTAGGGCTTCGGGTCATTTTGACCCGTGAGGGAAGGATGAATGTTTTATATAATATCAACAGTATTGTTTTTGTGTAGTGTTTTGTGTAGTATGAAGTTACCAATAACATCCATAAAGGTTCTAAAAGAAATATTAATGGAATCGTTGGGAATCAGATTTCCCTATAATTCCTATTCCTACCCTCGTGATCAGAACTGACAAAGAGAACAAGGCTGCGTTTACACTGCGAGTCTAAATGCACAGATCTGATCTTTTGACCATATCTGTTTTTTGTCCCGCCCGTTTACATTCACTTTAGACAGGACTGGAATCCGATATCTGTTTACATTAATCCTTGCCCAAAATGATCCTGTTGGTGATCGCTTTACGCACACGCTTTTCTACTAGTTTTTTTTGTTTACACACGCGTGTGCAACAAATTCCAATCTGTGTCAGGTGTGAGTAAAAAAAATCGGATTTTCGTGCCAGTGTAAACGCAGCCAAAGTGTGTGACATGTATATAATCAAATATTACTAGTGGTGGAAATAGCCGAGATTCACTAGGGGGACACTTACAGTCAAACCAAAAATTATTCAGACACCAGATATCATTTTTACTAGTGGGTGCAAGACACTATAGTTCATTTATGTAAGTGACGTTAGCAAAATAAAGTAAACTGTGACATATTATACCCAACAATTCTTCATACAGTGGACTAACAGTAAAATTGATAAAAAATTTGGGACCAAAATTATTCAGATACTTTGACCTGACCATGTTTTGCTTAAGGTTTTTTTCTTTAAATGCTAATGCAACCTTTTACACCACAGACCGAAGAAAATTAAGCATTGCTTGGTAATTGGTTGACCTAAATTGGTATGATTTAATGTGTACTTAAATTTAACAGCTGATGGTTGATTGTAATCCATTACAGATGAATTTGTTCTGACACAGTTTAACTCTTGTCATATTTTATTACCATTCTGTGAACTATAGCGAATAAACTGATAATGTGAGAAAATGTTGAAGGTGTTTGACTGTAGGTGTTGGACATATTTTATATTTTTTAAACTATAGATGCAGAAAATCCCACTATATTTCTGTATGATATTTGCATAGCATTCGATAAAAGATAGAAATCCTCTACATTTTGAACTGGAACTCTGTCCACCCTTGAAATTCATTCCCGAGTCCCCCCTCATTTCCAGCCCTGAATATTACCGATATCATCTGGTCCTTCTTGCACTGCTGGGATAGGTCACGGATGCCGTTGATAAAGAGCTTGTTGGCGGTGACGTACGCTTTCCCAGCTTCAATCATACCACCGCACAGCTTTACCAGCTATTAAAGAAAAACACAGAGAGAAAGAAGGTAACATAAGACACAATAAACCATTCATACATGAAGCGTTTTAAGACTTAAAGCTACACTATGTAACTTTTCCGTCCACTAGAGGTCGCCTGTTCAAAACAAAGGCGTAGTTTGATGACGGCACGTTTGAGCGCAGAATCTTGGGGCATGTGGTCTTCACCTCACAGCCGGTGGGAAACAGTCAGGATAGGACTCGGGCAGAAATCATGTTCATGGATGCGATTATTAACATTACTGTAGTCTGAAGCAGAGCAGGACCGAGTGTTGTGGAGCTGAGCAAGGCCACAGGAGCGATTGAAGAGCGGGACTGTTATTATGGCATAGTCGCCGGCGGGACTTTTATTATGACACGGTTGCCGGCGCCACTTCCTCTTTTCAGGTCATGAGTATGAGGTAACGCAACTCTGTTTATCGTATTAGATATATCTGAGTGTGTTGAAAAGGAAGTTATGACGTTCGCTCGGCGGCTGCTATGACACTTGTTCACAATGCAGTGAGAGTAAAGCGTTTCACTGAATAAAACCGGAAACCGAGGGTGACAGAGATATGACGCAATCGACAGGCGACTCCCTCACACGCATAGCTCACACGTCCCGGTTCCTTGGTTAAAATAGCAATTTTCTCACGATTTACAAATAGTTGGAAACATTTGGGATATTCTAAGTACTCAACTGAACAAAATATATAACACTGGCCTAGTGGTTTCTGGATATTTTACTGCAAAAATCCTACATAGTTCACCTTTAATAACCTCAACTGTGCTGCCAGAGCAGAATATTAAAACCTCTTGATATATTTTGCAGCATAACACAATTGTCTGATGACATATTTACAATGTTGAGTGTGACATATTTACTGCCACATATTGTCTTATGTTTACTGCATAATAAATATAAAGAAAATTCTAAATATATGTATTCTTTTTTATATATTATTATTTTGAAAAGTGTTTTTGCATCCTTCCTTAAAGTTAATATTTTTAAGTTAATATTAAGTCAGCAATATTTGAACGTTTTTAGTTAATACTATTAGAAGTTAATATTTTTTGTTAGTATTTTTGTTTCATAAATGGTGGGGATTTTGACCTTTTGAATCAGAAGACAATATTTATGTATTAGGTTGACGTTAAAGGCCCGTTCACACCAAGAATGAGAACTATATTAGCGTCCACAGCAGCGGACAATATTATTTGTGCTGTAGTTTTTGTCGTCTGCCGCTTTAAATGCTTGAGTATGGATTCTGATTGGCTGTCAATGTTTTATCATGCATCAGCTGAAAGAAAACCTGATTCCAATGGTATCGTTTATCTGTGCTGTTATCATTATAGTTGTGATGTGGACTCTGCATGCTATTCTTTTATATTTAGAATTTTTTTAGTAGTTATTGTTCTTGGTGTGAACGGGCCTTAAAGGGTTAGTTCACCCAAAAATTTAAATTCTGTCATAATTTACTCATCCGTAAGACTTTCGTTCATCTTCAGAACACAAAGGACATTTTTGATGAAATCTGAGAGCTGTCTGTCCCTCCATTGACAGCTACACAACTACTTTGACGCTGCTAAAAGATCGTCAGTCTTATGGGTTTGGAATGACATGAGGGTGAGTAAATTATGACAGAATTTTCATTTTTGGGTGAACTATCCCGTTAACACAGCATATTTCTTTAAAATCACACAAACACAGACACAACAGGTGCGGTCTCATCTGTGTGGTAATTCTTCTCACTAATGTGCCAATTAGATCCCACATGTAAAGGCCAAGGCAAAAATTTCCCACTTTCGCACATGCCACAAATCCCCTGACTCCGCGGAGGGCTTTCACATGTGGTTGTGTGTTTGTTTTATGCCTGATGGGACGCATTCTCAGATGGGCTCCATGTGTCTGTCCCAGCATAAAGAGTCTGACACAAACCAGAGAACAAAGTTTAGTTCCTTTTTGTCCTGAACGGTTAATTTCTTCTGTATTTCATCTTCCTCTTTCTTCCCTTAGGTGTTGTTTCGATTACATCCACACACGCACCCTGAAAGCTTGACAATATCGGCTTGGGAAAATCTCTTAATTTCCCACACTCTCCTCGTGAGTCAAAGTAACAAACACAGAGAGGCCTTGTTCTACACAGCTGCTGAACAGACACACAGACTCGACGTCTGAACAGCCAGACGCAAGAACTAACAAGACATTGTCATGCAAAAATAGATCTAAATGCATCAGTTTGTGAATAGGAATCCAAATGTTGGTTTCCTAAAAATGATTAGTACGTATGCATGAGTATGTGTATATAGACATATACACTGCATGTGTGATTCTCCTTCATGTGTGTTATGCATTAATGTTTTTAAGCACAGTGATGCAGAAATGAATTGGCTTTCTCTCGTGCGTTTGGTTCGGTTGTTTGTTGTTGTTTGGTGTTTCCAAGCATTTTAATTACAACAACATGCAACTTTTGATCATTTCATCAGACTCAGCAAAATAACAGCTTCACCGCAGACTGTAATGATCCAGACTCGTGATTTTTCTCAAAGAAAACTGTTGTAGAAGTCACTGAAGATGAATGTTGTTGTTTGCTAACCCCTTTTTGCATTAATTAGCACTTTTCTAATTTAGCAAAAACAAAAGCAAATTATATTTTGAATAATAAAATAAAAAATATTACAGATTTTGTAATAATATTAAATTAATATTAAATATTTGTATAAGATTAATTATGTAATTACTTTGTTCTAAAATTCTGAACATTTCAGGAATAAATAAAAATATCAACAAATAATAAATAAAATACATGCATTAAATAATACTAAATTATGTATATATAAAAACCATAATAAATATAAATAATATATATAAAATCAATAATAAATAAGTATATAAAATATAAATAATAATAAATAAAAATATATAAATAATAATAAATACAAATATAAATAATAATAAAAATATAAAATATAAATAATAAAAAATAAAATAAAATAACTAAATAATAAATTAAAATATTAAATGTAAATAATAAAAAATATTAAATGTAAATAATAATTAATAAAAATATTAATAATAATAATAAATAAATACAAATATAAAATATAAATAATAATATATAAAATTATAAATAATAAATAAAAATGTAACATTGAAATAATAATTAATAAAAATAAAATGTAAATAATAATACAAATAATAATAATAATAAATATAAATATAAAATATAATAAATATTAAATATAAATAATAATAAATAAAAATATAAAATTTAAATAATAATACAAAAATAAAAATAATAATAAATAAAAATATAATATATAAATAATAATAAATAAAAATATAAATAATAATACATAAAAATATAAATAATAATAAATAAAAATATAAAATAATAATAAATATAAAATATAAATAAAAATATAACATTTAAATAATAATGAATAAAAATATAAAATGTAAATAATAAAAAATTATAAAATGTAATTAATAATGAATACAAATATAAAATATAAATAATAATAAATAAAAATATAAAATTTAAATAATAATAAATTAAAACTATAAATAATAATAAATAAAAAACTATAAATAAAAATAAACAGAATATAAACCATACATACATACATACATAACATATTAAATAACCTCCAAGAGTGACCCGGGTGTAATCTGGTGTTCAGGAACAGATGGAGATCACAAAAACATTAGAGAAACATATGTGCTCATTGACATCTGTGAGAAGATGAACACTTCTTCCTCAAATATTATTTCATCTTCATCTTCTCATGCAAACTGTGTGCAAGGGCGTCTGTGTGGGTAGTTGACAAATAACATGTCATCTCATTTCAGAATTACAATTTTTCCATATTTAAAATGTATATGATTGTATAGGGAATATATGTATATTGTTAGATAAACTTGTAACTCGTCAGCATTACCAGCCATAATTTTTTTATTAATAAGTTATCAATTTAATTAAAATAAGGCAAATTTGATTCATATTAAATTACTATAAAAAGATGCTACAATAAAAGTCAAGTGCCCAAAGGCTAGTGTATTGAGAGCATTAGACAAGAAGTTAGTATTACAGTATTAGATCTTCCCGTCAATAAGGTCCAGCAATCTTTACATCATTTAAACAGGATTACCATCACTATACATTAATGCAGATGAGATAAACCACAAATGTCTTTTTGCAAGTGCGCTTTCTGCTCTCTAATGACAAACCACATGGCTTTCTCCGCTGGATTTGCACCAACATTTGCACATACTGTAGTGATGATCCGTAAAGCCTGAGGTTGACCGTTTGACCTTGTTGTAGAAGCGCCTGATGTCAGTGTTTGGCTACAGAGGTATTAGATGTGATTTCTAACAAAGGAATAAGCTGTGATTTACAAATGCGTGCCCTAAATGCGCTTTGATGGGGTTAGAAGGTCATGTGACCGCTTTAAAGCATCTTACCTTATCAAGCTTGGCTTCGATCTCCACCACCTCCGTCTCCACCTCATCAATATTTGCCCTGGAACGACACAAAAGAGATGATGACGTGAATCATTTCGGCTCGATGATTGTATTTTGATGGATGACACAGAAAGGAACAGATTAACAGCAGATTTCAAAGGATCTACATTTCATTTGTAGATCAATCGCATTCGCTCCAAATAGTTTGCGAGAATTGAAATGTTCAGAATATTAAATCTTACTATATCTGCATACTCTGCACATTTTACCCAGATGACAACTACACTGTGTAGTATACAACAAAACTCATATCACACAACTGGATTAACTGGATTGCCAAAAGAAAACTGAAAATTAAAACCCCCAAGATAACCATTTTAATCCAGAAGATGAGCAGTTTGTAAGTATGTTGGTATGAATGAACCTAAACCAGTTAGTATGATCCTAAAAATAAAAAAGATAACTGATCTCTCACGCGGAAGTATCTCAACATTTGGCGTACACTTCTGCTTCATGCTCAAAATGCATACTTCCACATAGCCAGTGAAGTACACACTGTAGCCATTTTGTGACTTTATCGCATTTCTGAGTCGTAAAAAACATTTAAATCTTTGTCAAATTAAACTTGCCAAGGTAGCTCCGACATGTAAAAACATCCAAAATGGCAGCAGCTTCAAAAGTCTTTTAATCTTGTAATTATGGTCATCCTGACGAGACCTAAAACACATCATTAGTCTCAGCAACTGACCAATCAGATCTGGCATTTTCAGAAGGGCCAAAATTACAATGTGTGCCATCTCCTCCCTCTGTCTTCCTGTGTGAGAGAGGCTCTTCCTCTGAACTCTGAGGGTGTTTTAAAGCCTCAGGCTTTATGTTAATATTGAACTGAAATATTTTGGACTATTACAGTCAGCTGATCTCACCATCTCTCGCTGTGCTCTGCGTGTGATGTGTTTAAGAGAGGCTGCAGTGATGCACGTGCTCTCCATTTAGGGCAGAAGCAATTGTGCCTCGAGTACAGAAACACACACACAAACACACACACTTGTGTCACACACGATCAGTTAATGGATGCTGCCCCTATTGTTTTTCCTCTCTCTTGTGGTCCCCTGGTAGTACAAGTGTATCAGAGCCAAAAGAAAGACTGGAGATGCACTTCCTGCCTCCTAAGGAAAAGCATAATATTTTGATTTCAGTCATGACAACTCTCGGGATAATTTTGAAACATTTTATTAATAGAATGAAGTGTACATAGGTTTGTTCTTGGTGGACTAGATCTGCTACACTGCAGCTGAAGATAATGTTGCTGCATGGCGCACGGCGATAGTGCATCCTTGATGCGCCACGGTTATATGGACGAGATAATGAATACTTGAATTGGATTGGCTGGGAACTTACGTTTGACAAACCAATCCGAACTCAATTTGTTTCATGACTGAACTATACATTAATGTTAAAAAAAGATCTAAGTCTTTTTCTATGTACACAAAAGGCCTATTTCTCTCAAATATTGTTCACAAATCTGTCTAAATCGGTGTTAGTGAGCACTTCTCCTTTGCCGAGATAATCCATCCACCTCAAAGGTGTGGCATATCAAGATGCTGATTTGACAGTGTGATTATTGCACAGGTGTGCCTTAGGCTGGCCACAATAAAAGGCCACTCTAAAATGTGCAGTTTTACTGTATTGGGGGGGTCCGGGGGGGTCTGAAAAACAGTCAGTATCTGGTGTGACCACCCTTTGCCTCACGCAGTGCAACACATTGTAAGGCACTGGCCTAATACACAATTCAAAAAACATGGAGAACAGACAGATGCATCTCCTAAACCTACTTTAAACCGCCTATAACCAAACAGCAATGCACTAAAAGCAACTCTGAATACCTTAGCAATTACACAGAAACAACCATCCACAGCCCCTATATCTTGGCAGCCATTCATCTAGGCACAAGATTTCTTCTAAAAACATAAAAATCTAGTTAGCATTGTTCCATTAAACACTGCTATACATTGAAGACACTGATTACTCTTTGATTCCCACAGTTTAGTATAGTTTTTGTTCATTCTTTGTGTAACCTGCTGCTCCATAATAAAGTCTGTTTTTATCCCTACAAAAACATTTGCTCATTCTGGGATTCCTGCCCTGACAACAAACCCAGGTCCAGCTTATATAATGTCTCACAACTTGATGAACTTCATCTGGACTTTTTGCAGAGAATGCGGTGAGCTCATGAGGCTGACAGCATGGCCACGCCCCCGGCACCACTGCAGCTGTCTGACCTCCTGATGTGTTTCCTGGGTGGAAGCACAGCTGCTCTCACTCTCTCCCTCACCCTCCACCATGCCAGCTTCCAGGATGGATGCGCATGTTGCCCCCCCGGGCCTGTAACCATGGCAACCGCTGTGGGGGCCGGCCCCACATTTACAAACCCTGTTATGTCTGACTTACCTTTTGTTTAACTATCACTTGATCCTGCAAGTGAAGAGAATACAAAGGCAATATGGTTCAAAGAAAACACATTTAGGTAAAACCTCACCCTTACACTGAATACTGCGTCTTACTGTATAGTGCCAAACAGCAATGCACTAAGTGCATTGAGCATACACAATTTTATATTTGTCCATAAGACTATTTAAATGTATATTACATTCAAAATATTGTATTTAAATGTAATAATTTAAATGTCAAGCTGTAATACTATAAAAAAAAAGAGATATACACCGATATTTATAACTATTTTGTCCTCAAAGTTGATGTGTTAGAAGCAGGAAAAATGGGCAAGCGTAAGGATTTGAGCGAGTTTGACAAGGGCCAAATTGTGATGGCTAGACGACTGGGTCAGAGCATCTCCAAAACTGCAGCTCTTGTGGGGTGTTCCCGGTCTGCAGAGGTCAGTATCAAAAGTGGTCCAAGGAAGGAACAGTGGTGAACCGGTGACTGGGTCATGGGCGGCCAAGGCTCATTGATCCACGTAGGGAGGGAAGGCTGGCCCGTGTGGTCTGATCAAACAGACGAGCTACTGTAGCTCAAATTGCTCAAGAAGTTAATGCTGGTTCTGATAGAAAGGTGTCAGAATGCATCGCGGTTTGTTGCGTATGGGGCTGCATAGCCTCAGGGTGCCCATGCTGACCCCTGACCACCGCAGAAAGCACCAACATTGAGCATCAGAACTGGACCACGGAGCAATGCAAGAAGGTGGTCTGGGTCTGATGAATCACGTTTTCTTTTACATCACGTGGGTGGCCGGTTGCGTTTGTGTCGCTTGCCTGCGGAACACATGGCCCCAGGATCCACTATGGGAAGAAGGCAAGCCGTTGGAGGCAGTGTGATGCTTGGGTCCTGCCATCCATGTGGATGTTACTCGTGAATGTTTGGAAAAGGAATATTTGGAAATGTAATCTGATATTTCCTACATACACACTACAGCAACATATTACACACACATATTGTGCCTGTGTATATACGTTCACCACAACAGATCAGCACTGAAGACTGTTCAATATAACACACATTAGTGCTGTTGTAGGTCGAGATGCTGAACCAGCAGACATGTTTGCTTCTGGCCTAGTGACTAGCTGACTTCATATCCCCAAGCAGGGCCGGGCTCTGTTTACCCACACAAACCGTCTACAATGCTGAAAACCAGACAAAAGAAGAAGGTTTATTTATATCATGACTCAGACAGCCCTGTCAAATCAATCCAGAATTAACAAGGACAGTCTGAACAAGACAAAAAAAAAAAAAAAACAGAAACATTTGCCAGCATTTGAATGAATTTCGTGAAAAGGCTTAAAAACACTAATATGCCCAGCCCTGTGTGTTTTTGCATGAGTGAACTGCATTATTGACCTTGACGCATTTCCCAGAAGGTACCAGCTGAAAGAGGCACAACCCTCATCCGCCGGGGAGACCACCATAATGAGAGAAACACTCCAGCGTACACTATCAGATGTCTCGCTAATTTGGACAGCTGGGAACAACATCCACTGTTAGTGATGGTTTCCGCTGCTGTATTCTCTCAGACATATATCACACTGTCCGAGGGAACATTTTCACTTTCATACAGCAACAGCAATATTGACCGCATGTATTGAGACCCCTCAGTAAAACAGATTTGCTAAAAGGGTCTCCATCCAGATTAGGTCATCGTGGGGGTCTGATGATGACATCACTGGGCTGAGTATTGATTGATTGATTGCTTTGAGTGTTCTAGTGGAGGCTGGTCTTTTGTTTTGTGAGTCATTCAGAGAGAAGTGTGTGTGTGTCTATTCTTAGACTGCACGCCTCTTAGTGCCCCGTCTGGACCTTTATATTCAGTAAAAGCCTTAATTCTCCTCCAGCCTCCATCTATGTGGCAACTGACCAAAAACAGAGCATAACTTGCATCAGCGTGACCAGAGTGTAACTGAATTATACTGTAATGCACTCACTTTAAAATGCTATTAATGTGCTTTATTAATTTAAAGACAAATTGTGTGAATATCACAATGGTTTTATTGCTCTTTTTAACAGCGTGAAACGCATGACTATTACGATTTTTTTAACATTTTGAATGAAATGTCGCTGAATTTCAGTGATCAATAGAGCTAAACTTGCATCATTGTGGCCAATGTTTAGAATAATTTAATTAATAAATCAATGACATGTTATGTGGATATCATGATGGTTTTAATGCACATTTTGTATGTAAATGTTGTTTGTTACTTTGTATTGTTATATTGTTATATAAAAATTAGTGGTGGGCATAGATTAATCTCTAAATCTTTAAATTTTGCCGAAGGCATTCAGAATATGTGTGCTCGTAAGTGACCCTTTGTCTTTTTGTAGTTTGAATAATAAATAACTTCTGTCCCTTTAAGACTTGACGCACGCATGGATCCCACTGTTCCTGTGAGCTGGTTACGACTGTGTTTACGTTAATACTCACCAAGATGGGCATTGAGACATTTGTTGAGTGTATTTGACCATTAATAACCTGGAAAAGGAGCTCATTTTTGCACTTGTATGTCAGAAGCGGCTTTATTACGGTATGTGTGTGTGCGCTTCAGATGCGAGCGCGAAATCTGCGGGAATTAGTAGAATTAACATTATGTGCAACCCCGCGCGAAATTCAGACCAGTCACACCAATACTAAAACGCTGTCATGAGGAAATATCCAGCAGAACACCCGTTCGCAATGTTCAGAGGGTTAACCGGACTGAATGAGAGGAGGCGGGTGCGTGTCAACTCGCTGTCGGTCAGAGAGGAGAGTGCAGCTGATATATCGATACTGTAGAAAATGAGTATCGTATCGTTTCAGACATTTCAGTATGGATACATATCGAAATATCGATATTTTTGACAACACTTGTAGACATACACACAGGTTCGAAGACTCGTTCTCTCGCCCCCTACAGTGCAATTCGGCTAGGTATACATCCGCGCTAAAATATCAAGGTGAAAGTCATCATAGCTTGCGTAGTATAGACCTAGCTCCCAACCCAACTTTGAGAATAGATTAACGGCTACATCTTTTATCGCCCGAAAAGAGTCTCAAGTTAACGCTGCACGTTAACGCCGATAACGGCCCACCACTAATAAAAATATTCATACGCTTGTTTGAGAAGTAGGGGTGTAACGGTACACGTATTCGTACCGAACCACTTCGATACAGGGCACGTGTAGCCTACCAAACGGTTCCGAATGCAAGGGTGCGTTCACACTTGTCATGTTTGGTTAGATTAAAACGAACCCTGGTGCGATTGCTCGGTTAGTGCGGTTCATTTGAACATATGTGAACGCTGCCATCCGAACCCTGGTGCGCACCAAACAAGCGGACCGAGACCGCTAAAAAGATGGGTCTCGGTCCGCTTCCAAACGAACTCTGGACGTGATGTCACAAGATGTGACGCTACAAATCAGCTGATTTGACGACGCGGAAAGATCGGTGTATCCAAAATGAGTAGAGGGCAAACGTGGAGCAACGAGGAGGTAAAGTGCCTCATCAATATATGCAGATCTTCGTTTCTGCACACAACGGAGGAAATCCTGCTGCTGTTTTGAATGTTTTGAACTTGATAAAACATTTTCTCAGCTGGTAAAAATAAAACCAGATGTACATGCATAAAATGATCGCGTTTAATCCAGCACACAGCATTGTTTCAAATGTTCGGTAAGCAAGCTCCGTCGCGAAATATATGTCATAAAAGCCGACCAATCAGGTTGTGACCGTATCCCTATGCCTTTGGTTCGGTAACTTTAGGTTCGCTGTTAAAAATGCCAGTGTGAAGCGGACCAAGACTATGTGTATTGTTTTTATTTTTTGGTCCGGACCAAACGAACAGAACTACAAGTGTGAACACACTCTAACAGTTAACAGTCGGCTTGTTTTAAATGCGGAACATACTTCAAACCGAGTTCCCACACGAACATATTAAGTATTCAGTCCATTTTATCATGAAGTTCAAACGATAAATGCCGTTTTGGCGCTCTTTAATGTGACGTGACTGATCACTGTAGGTGCGTCAGTTCAAGCGGAGGCGCGCGAGTGAACGCGATCATCTCTTCCTAAAGAATAAACATGAATTAATATCTCTTAAGGTATGTTGAGGATACATTACAACATACTGAAATGTATCATATGTCGTGTAATTGCTCAATCGGTGTTTCAACCGCGGAAAGACAATAAAACAGCTTGTAAACAATGTCACGTAGTATCATATTTATCATATTTGATTTAAGTCATTCAGTGTCCACAGCTGTTAGTTCACAAGAGAGATTAACTCTTTCGCTAAATATATGCACTATATTAGCCTATATATTTATTATATTCGACTTAACCTGTTAGTGATATCTTGATTATTTAATGTATGTTTAAATAAATCTGTCATGAAAATAAGAGCCACTGTTTAAATTATTATATTTCAACAACGAATTGAAAAAAACAACAACTTATAATTAGATTTAGAAGTTAATGCAAAAACTGCCTTATGTGAAGCTTATGAGTGTTGGTTATTATATCTAAAAATAAATAGCAACTGAATTTAGGCTAATAGTTTGGGCTCGGTTGTTAACCTTTAATATTATAGCAATGTGTAAGTGAGGGCTCCCTATATACTTAAAAGCATTATCTTTAAGAAACTTTTAGTTATAATTGAATTCATTTTTACTGACAGACACATTTTTTCAGTAAACAAAAAATAAATAAAAAGCAATTTTGTAAAACTGTTGTACCGAACTGTGACTTCAAAACCGAGGTAGGCTACGTGCCGAACCGTCAGTTTTGTGTACCGTCACACCCCTGTTGAGAAGTATGGGAAACATGCATTGATTATTTTTTAAATAGATTTTTAAATGCATTTAAGTAACTGCTTTAAATTTTTTTATAAATTAAGTAGCCATTTATGGCCAGTGAGCAAAAATTAAAACAGCAAAGCTTCATTAACGTGGTCAGTGTGCAGAATAACTGAATTAATAGTGGCATGTGGACCGTACAGGGAAAAAAAAAACATACTCTTGGTTGAAAAAAACAAATTCGCATACGTTATCATAATGGTTTTAATGACCGTTCTGTTTGGCCATTAAGTTTGCTAAAAACTGTGCCAGTTTGCTTCATTAAATTCAAAGACAAGTTCATACAAATTGAGTGAGCAAGATAATGTACAGTAAGTCAGTCATTATTGGAAAATAAACCCCTTCAGACTCAAGAGTGATAAAAAAAGAACCCTCCACTTCATGGCAAGGTTTATTTTTGTGATAATGACTGTACATTATCCCCTTAAACATCTATCAGTGATGCTACTTCTCTTCCCTAAAGCAGCATTACTCACCGAGTCAGTGTTTGCTTTGTAATTCAGGTCTGGTTTTATTCTCTTGCGAGAATGAGACGTCTCCAAAAAGCCACAGACAGATTTAACCCAAGCGGGCTTCCTTTCTAGCCTGCTTTATGGGTGTGTGGCGTGTGGAGGACGAGCCAAAAGCAGACAGGGTCGTCCAGCTCATTGAGGACATCAGCTCTCAGATGTCTCTGGGCGAAAGCGTGTTGATTTTGGAGGGGTCAGCATGCAGTCAAGCATCAAAAATGTGTCATGAGCAAAAGAGCCCACCCGGACCCCTCCTCATCCCAGACCCTGCGAGGCCACCACAGCCAGATACGATGAGTTATCTGTGTTTAGTGGTGTTCTGGCAGGGCAAAGTGAACCCAGCTGGCGTGTGCGTGCAAACAATTCCCTAATCGCCGCTCCGAAACCCGCCTGCGCGGATCATGTGTGAGAAAGCACGGCGGTCCTCGCTTTATCAGATGCTTTCCCGCCAAAACTCTGTTCCCACCTGAGTGGTGATGTCACAAAACGTCTCCAGACGTTCTGAGGTGCTAATGCGTCCGGGACTCAGGGATGTGTGCAGTGCAGTGTGGGAGTTTTAACTAATGTGGACGTCCAGGGAAACACACTGGCCAGGGTTTAACATTCTTACGGGTCAGAGCAGATGGAGGTCAGATTGTTATGAAGCCGACACTCCTGACAACACAAACATCATAACTCATTCAATGATTCGACACCAAATGATACACACCTGAACTGTGTGGGAAACTACTTTAAAATAAATAAATCAATAAATGATAATCTATACTAAAACTTATCTTATATAAAAATATAATATAATACTTTTTTTATGAAGATTTATTTCCCCACCGTAACATTTTTATCATGACGATTGAACAATACTTCTACAGCATTTATAAATCTTAGTTAATGTTAATTTCAAAATCAAAAGTTGTATTTGTTAACATTAGTTAATGCCCTGTGAACTAACATGAACAATGAACTACAGCAAAACCCCCAGTGTTAAATGAACACTCCTCAGTGTTTATTTGAGTCTACATTCAAGAGTGTTAAAATAACACTGAAGCTGTGTTAAAGTTAATGAGATAATTAAGTGATTGATTGAGTGATGAATGACCATTAGTGATGACACCTGATGTTAATAAGCGGAATCACTGAAGGGAATAGTCACCATTATTGTGATCAGTGTTTGCTGTATTTGGGCTCTTAACCCTTGACTTTTTAACTTTACTTTTTTCTGGCTGCTTTAACTGTGTGTTTAGAATACACATTTGTTCTGGCAAAAAACACAGAGTACAACATTTCAGGTGTTGTTTTCATAGTAACAATCACCACGTAGTGACCGGATGAACTAATATCATTCTAAGCCCAATCTCTGGTTATATGGGTGATGTGTTAGTTTTACATGATGTATTACAACAGTCCTGTGATGTTACAGCATGAGATTCTGCACAAAAAATGTTTGAACTGCTATTTTTCAGACACACAGACATCAAGAATCAGCGTAAGAATCTCAACAATGTGACTATTATATTATATTATAAAATAATATAATCCTTTTTATGAAGAATTTCTCCACACTGAATTATTTTTTGTCAATTAAGAACGAGAATTCAGAAGCCAAAAGTATTATATATAAAAATATTCTCAGTGATGATTATTATTACTGTAAAAGAGGGAAATGTGTTTAATTGTCATGAAAATAATGTCCCTGATGAAATTGTCCTAAAGCAGTGGTCTTCATTTTTATTTTTTTTTAATCTAAATTATACATATACATTAGGGCTGTGCAATATATCGAAATAATCGAAATATTGCAAATGTACATATCGCAATATGCATATCGCAAGGGCACGCAATATCTGAATGATTTTAATAGGCTATTTCAACATTGTGAAAAGTGTACGTTTTAGGTTGATACATATAGCAGAGAAAAGACTGAGCACACGACTGTTACTTATGTGACTTGCTTGATGTTAAAAAGAGTTACTAATTGCAATAACTTGCGAAAAACAACTCATTGCAGTCTCGCTCCGTCTGCTGTCTGACACACACACCGAAACGTGCGCACAAGCCGTTCTTTTTTTCGTGTCTTGTTACACACTCGAACTGTCAAATACACACACAGTTATGTCAAAATGGCTGTCTTGATGAGTATTCATGTAAACACAGTCGATTATGCTTTAAGTGAAATATATCAGTCGGGGAAAGAAATAGATTTTACACACTTAAAGCAATATCGTATCGCATATCGAATATCGCATTATTTAACAAGGATATCGCATTTTTCTTCAATATCGCACAGCCCTAATATACATATACATATATACATATATATAATATATATATATATATATATATATACATATATACATATATACATATATATATATATATATATATATATATATATATATATATATATATATATATATATATATATATATATATATATATATACACATTTATTTTTTACATAATATATAATGGTAACACTTTAGTTTCAGGGTCCAATTCTCACTATTAACTAGTTGCTTATTAGCATGCATATTACTAGGATATTGGCTGTTTATTAGTACTTATAAAGCACATATTAATGCCTTATTCTGCACGAACATATTCTCCTACACTTAACAACTACCATACTATTAATAAATTAATGAGTTTATTGAGGTAAAAGGTGTAGTCATTAGTGAGAATTGGACCCTAAACTAAAGTTTGACCTATATAATAGACATATAATGAATATGATATGCAATATTATTGACAAGTGACATGTTCTTGACAGGTTTTGTGAGATTGATGTACAGCAAAAGTGCAAAACGAATCATCTTCAAGAAAGAAAAGTCAGAGCTACACATTGCAGCAAACGATTCAGCTCTCAAAAGGTCAGCTGAAATCGGCTGGGATGGACAGCACTCCCACAACCCCACACAGCTCACAGTGTGTTTTCTGAATGAGTTGAGATATCTTCACAGCCGTCGCTGGAGGAATGTTCTAGCACCAACCTCTGAGCACGACTGGCAGAAAGCTCAGGGTCACTTCCTGTCGCCCAGCCACTGAACACCAGACCACAGTGGGAATGCCAATACTGCGGTCTATAGGAGTTGTGTGGCATGTTTAAAGATGGGAATGTCTTTAAAGAAGAAGTTGTAGCACAAAAATGACACATTCTTCTCGGCATAAGATTCATTATAACATGATTTTGTCTTGATATGACCAGAGGAAATGAGAGAGGAAGGACACAAAAGAGTGAAACTCTGCAGAAGGGGCGTGAAATCACTTCCTTCCTGACATCCATGGCATATCTGCATCAGGAGATAAAGCCCTGACACAGATGAGATGGAATATTCTGCAGAGATAATTACAAACCAACCTGACAATCATGCTACCAAATCAGTGGCAGAAAACTCAGTAGATTGAGTCATCAGAGGGGACAACTGGGAAGAAATCAGTTTTACCCCTATTGTTTTACCCCCACCCCTATTGTATAGTATGACCAACACAATATTAGATAGATTGTAGTTCTTTCCATCACTAAAGCCATTACGTACACAGTCATGTACCTTTGTCTGATTCTATGTCTGAAGTTTGTAATGTTGTGATTCACATTGTAGCTGGTTGGAAAACTTGTCATGCCTGATTAAGACACAATGTAACCATTTACTTATTTTATATTCCAGTCCTGTTCACAGGTAATCAACGAGATTACATTTCTACTTTGACAAAATATGAAACCAAAACTGCTACAAAGAGACAGCTCAAACAGAAACGCACTGCTGAAAAAATGGTGCAATAAATTATCTAAAATAAACCACTGAGCTATTTTAGATATTTCACTGCAAACACTATTTGAAGCAATGAATGCTATGCAAGTAATGCACTGAAACGGCCAATAACATCAGGCCACCAATGGGCTTTGATGCAGCCAAGGATCCCAGCGTGACTTTGTGACTCAAGTCTGACCTCTGACCCCTGGAGTGAGAGCAGCTGCCCTAGCCATCCCTCATCTTGACTAGAGAAAAAACAGAGATGTTCATAGACATTCTTCTTACCACACCCACGCGCGCAAAAGAGCCTTTAATAACACTTCAGCCTATTTACACAGTCAGCCTATATTACAATGGTAAAATCAAGTCTTCAAACAGAGAGGGAATGTGTCAAATGGATTTACTGAGTCAATATAAAACAAACAAGTGTTTCAGAGCTTATGTAGAAAGAAAAAATATATGTTTCATTTCTGTGGCGTCTGTAGTGGTTAAAACAATAAAATCGGCTCCACAAAAGGAGCATAAGTAGTCCAAAACAAGCGTTTCAAAGAGCATCCCATCCCATTCTGATCCGTTAAGAGTAAAATATACTTATACACTTACTGATTCATACATTTCCAAATATATGCCCTAAAACTGTAGGAAGAAAATGTCTTGTCACGTCATCTTGTCAGAAAATAAAAGCTAGAAAATACAAAAAAGCACCATACAACTTCTACACTATATTATACATCTTTTTAAGTCATACAGTATGAGCTTTGTATGGCAAACAAACCAATGTTTAAATAGTTATTTGCTAAAAATCTTCCCCTCCACGGCAGCTCTCAAAACTCATTCACATTTACATAATGAAATATGGCACATCAACACGTGTTGTGCAAGGTTTGACGCTTGTTCCTCAACAATAGTCATATGAATTCAGAAGAATTGGAATATTGAACTCAAGTCATATGGAGAAAATGTATGATCCTTTGTTGTCATTTTTGGAGCCGTAGTCTCCATTCACTTCCATTGTAGGGCTGGGCGATATGGCCAAAATGTTATCACAATATTTTTTTCCATACCATACGATATCGGTATTTATCGCGATATTAATTCACCATTAATGGGGAAGGAAATGCTTTTCACATATTTGTTAGACCTTGAAAATGAATGTAAACTTGTTTGTTCACAATTAAACAAGTAGCTAGTCCATTTTATTTTTTGGGGATTCTGTGTTTTATGATTTAATAAAAATGTATGTAAACTTTTAACAATTTAATCAAGCTTTTAATATGTATTAAAATAAAAATAGAAAAATAAAATTAATTTACAAAAAAAACTGTACATATGTCAAATAAGATGCTGCTAACAGAACTGTATACATTTAAAATATAGATGAAAAAAGATCTTGTTTGTATGATATTCCTTACAAATAAAAATATTATTATTACTTTGATTATTATTACACAGTAATTTCTTGAAGTTAAACCAAACTTTTATTTTGAAGGTTTGTTGTGAAGATCTTTCAGTTTTATTTTCAGTTTATTTGGCGGTAGTGTGATAGGCAGTTAGATTAATCCATTTCAGGTAAAAAGGTCCAGAGCTTATCATCGTTATTGCCATAAATTTTATCGGAATCTCAATATGATATTGTTTATCGCCCAGCCCTATTCCATTGTACGGAAATTAGCAGCGTGAGCATTCTGCTAAACATCTCATTTTGTTTTCCACAGAAGAAAGCAAGTCAAACGGAGTTTGGAATGATATGAGGGTGAATTAATTACTTATTTTTAGGTGAAATATCACATTAAATGTTTAATAGTTTATGGCTTTTCTCCACACAAAAACATTCGTGAGATGTGGTCCATCTCAGATAGTTGTAAGAAACCAAATTATAAAATTCTAGTCGAAATTTTAATTTGGTCTTCATCGCTTTCAAGTTTTAATTTTGGTTTGCTAAAGAAAGAAATTCTTATTTCTTCAATGAGACGTTTATTGTTACTCTGTCAGTTTTGACAGGCTGTTAGCATAAGTTGTTATCCAAGTATTCTTTGTCGTGGACTAGTGGGATCGGCTGGGGCTTATGGGTGAATCCTTTGGGATTTAAGCCTGAGTGGAAGAAGGACGGGGTCATTAGACACTGGCTCGGGTCTCGTGAGTTTGAGAGAGGCGGACGCCATCCGGCCTCACAGCACTGACCCAAAGCATCCTTCCTGAGCTAGGAATTAGCATCATTTTCCACAGTTTTTTAGTAATCACATGCTTTGGTACCTGCAATGTCAGCAAACTATTAAGTAATTAACGGATGTGACGGACGAGAAACGACATCAGCGGATGACCAACGTGATGGACAAAGTGGATTTTTACAGTCCTAAAAAAACAGGAAGGAGGAAGAACAAAAACAAAGAAAATACATCCAGCTCACTACAATTTCACAGGGACATGTGTCATGGATGTCCCAAAGGTATGTCATATAGGACACAGACTTTGTGCATGACAGCAAATATTGAAGAAAAAAACTACTATTTTCAATTTACATCAACATAACTCGACATCATACATCTCCAACATCAACCGATATTATATTAAATTTAAACTTTAATATAATATTTTATAACAATGTTGACAGACAGATAGAGAACATCATAATTCAAAAAATATATAATATAATATTAATAAACATTATTTTTTTGTTGGATATTTAATTGTGATACTCATTTTTCCATTTAGATTACTTTTGCCGTCATCTAATACTATATAAGAGATAATGTTATGATGCCTAAATTCACTTGTACAGTAGCATTTAAAAAAATGATAGGGTTAGTTCACCCCAAAAATGAAAGTCTTCCGGGTTTGGAACGACATGAGGGTGAATAATTAATGACAGAAGTTCCATTTCTGGGTGAACTAACCATTTATTGTTTAATTTATTTTGAGAAAATAGTATCGAATTTTAATATCTGTCATTTATCGGCCCTCAGCAATAACAAATATAATAATTATCACTTTATAGGCTATTATGGTTGCATCCTGAAATTGGTTTCAGATGGCTCAATCATGGCAATGTGCATTTTCAAAAACATTAAAGGAAATCAAAACACGTAATTTTGTGTCACAGTGAAGGTTTTAACCGCTCGGTCTGTTCTGAATCAGATTTAGCAACTTTTGGAAAGTGTCCTCCAGCTTTTTAAAGGATTCATTTCCAGGAACAAAAACTCCCTGTGTCTGGTATGTTGTTCCAGAGCCCGTCTAAACTACAAGTGCAGCCCACAAAAATGTTAAGATCTCTCCACATCAACCAGAGCCAAGACTGCTGCAGTGTCAGGAGATTATTTATGTGCCATTTTTCTTTTTTCTTTTCGGGTAGGGTCAGAATCGGCATCATAAATCCTCATTCCCTCTTTTTCATTGAGCTCTCTCCCTCTCTAGTACAGGGGTGTCCAAACTCGGTACTGGAGGGCCACTGTCCAGCAGAGTCGCAACACACCTGTATGGAAGTTTCTAGTATGTCTAATGCTGCGTTCACACCGAACGCGTATTGAGCGTCAGATTTGCTTCTATAGCGTCTAGTTGGATGCTTGAACATTTCGAATCCACTTGCGTGTCCAAAGCGAATTGGACGCCCTTATAAAGCGAGCGCTTGAAACGAAAATTCACTGTGCTAGGTGATTGTTGGCAGGTGGCTAATGTTGATAGAGTCACAGCTCTGTATTTGCTCCGGAGAGCAGAACAGCGGTGTAGGGGTCATCGTCGCCGTACTTGGGTCCATCAGACCCTCCGGAGGCGTATCCAGTTTGGCGAGTTTCACCACTTGCTCCAGGAGCTGCACCTGGATGACGGCCGATTTTAGCGGTACTTCCACCTGTCCCGCGTTTGATGACCTGTTGTCCCGCATCAGAGCGAGGATCACCCTCCAGGACACCAACTACAGGCGCAAGCAGGCTCCTGATTGGTCAACTCGGGCATCAGACACGAATTTGCTTCAAACGCGTAAATGCACAAAAAGCACCCAAAAAAAATCAGTTAAATCACTCGCGCATATTGAGCAAGACACTCAATTTGCCTCTTTTGTGCAAACCGGACATGCGGATGAGGCAAAAATCGCATCCATGGCGCCATGCTAAGCGTGTCTATCGCGCCACTGGACCTCCAGACGTGCGTCAACGCGTTTTTACATTGACTTAACATGGAAATCAATCGCTCCAGGAGGTGTGTTTAATTGGGGTTAGAGCTGAACTCTGCAGGACAGTGGGCCAAGCAGGATTGGATTGTCTGCTCTAGAATGAGAGTTAGGAGTCTATATGTATCCCTCACCCCAGCAGTGACACATTGTGAGGTGATCCTCAATCCATCTCAGCCCAGCCAGGCGCAATGTGCCTCTGTGTCTCTCTTCGCATCTCCATTGACATTTTTGCACGCTGGAGTCACGACAGACCACCCTGAACTAATATAAACCAGCCCGGCTAGCCAAGACGCTTCACATCCTGAACACTCACTGTCTGCCCTTCGTCTTCCCGCCTGGACCTACAGTTGCGTCTGATTTTTCACTACATAACGTCCTTGCCCCTAGTGTTATGTCTAGCTGTCATGAAGATCTTACATTCCTGATATTCCAAGTTGCTTGAAATCGAAATGAAACACTGTAATGCATAAAAAACGAGACAGGCTTCATCTAAGAAATGCTCTGTAAGGAATGTGCACCGAGCGCTTGTCTATAGTGGTGGGACTGAGTAGCGGGAACAGAATGTATGGCAGTATTGTGTGAGAACGAGATCCGTGACCTAAAAGGGTTAATTATACCACTTCCTCCCCACCGTGACAGCTCTTTGTTCGGTTGCCGGGCTTCATGTCTGAAGTGTCTGTTCCCCAGGGGCGGTGAACTAATCGCAGGCCACACGCAAACACCCGAGCCTCCCTTCAATGTACACCCGCCTAAACCGAGACTCCTCAGGTACTGTGGGATGCAAGACTACAACTTCAAGTCAAAGGGTCCAGCTAAGATTTTTTGGGGGCAAATTCTTTTGTGCGTGTGCATAAATCACCATATCCTGTCATTTTTTTTTAAATAATATTTTTATTATAATATTATATTAAGTAGAATATTATGAGTATAGCTACTCAACCATGGATGGCCGAGTTTGACACACGCGCAGTGCAATTGTTGTGACTCTTTTGACTTTCTGGCGCATGCGCTATTGTACACGGACCGTCTCAAAAATTGAGCTGCCTTTCTTGCGCATGTGCTGTTGTACTCAAAAATTGGGCTGCGGGCGTACGGGCTGTGCGGACGTATACTTTGCTGTGTGTAAGTTTTTCACTTTACTAAAGCATAAAAATACCATAATATTCTTGCGGATATGTAGGAAACATGCTAAATTCACCTACTTGTTTCTCAGAAAAACAATGCTACAGTCAGTTATTCGACTTTGAAATGTGCGTTCTGTGTCGGAATGTCTGTTTTTGTATTGGTCTGTGCGATACCACACGTTGCCGATTTACCCAATAGTATTTCGACACCACAGGTCTTGCCAGGGTTGCCAGTTGGCGGAAAACACATTGTATTGCAACCATATAGCCAGCAAACAAACGGGGTCAGAGATCGCAGATTCTACCCGACCTAAAAAGCCTCAGCATCCAACTAAAAATTTCTACGAAGAGAAGCACATTAAAACACGGATAAATCATTAACTTACAGTGTGGCTTTCACCCCGCGTGAGCCTCAAGTCTGAGGAGGAGGGGGCGGGGGAAACAACGATCTCCAATATTTTGAATTTGGACTGCAGTACTGCATCCTGCATACCACACCTTTAAAAGCACAAAGACGCAGCCTCATCGTGCATCTGCGGTTAAAACCTAAGCTCAGAATCGATCCAGAATCATTGGAGGGAGAATCTTTTCTCCCACCCCTATTTTATAGTATGACCAAAACAATATTAGATAGACTAAACATAAACTGTTCTTTCCTTTAGGCCAGGACTATACGCGTATTGTGCCAAGGTGATGCTTCCTCTGCAGACTGCTTTACTCTCGCGTGTCACATGACCAGAGTGTAATCACAGCCTTTGAAAAAAAAAAAACTTGATATTATAGCAAATGCAATTATTTGATAACAGCGGAAACAACTTAAAATACTCCATCATTAATGGTCATACAGATAAGAGTAAGACATCATTAAAAAAGGCTACTAGCAAGCTCTTGCATGCCATCTGAACTATTGTTTTGGGTTGGTGCATAAATTGTCTCTTCTTCTGCTCTTTTTCTTTTTCTGGCGGTTAGCAAACCGTGTTGCATTACCGCACACGCCCCCTTGTATCCTGACTGTAATCGTCGCCTGACTGTATGCACCGAACCGTGATGATTCAGGACGAAATACATGTCCCGTTACACCCCTATTGTATATTAATATTTTAAAATGTCATATTATAAACTGTATATATGACCCGTGCTAGCAAAATGAGTCGGGAATGTGCATGGGCTAATTTCGAGCTACAGGCAAAACAAGTGAAAAATGTTGGTTGAATTTGAGGATTTCACAAAGCCATTAAGGCCTCGTCTAGCGATCCCAATGCTCCAAATAGCAATTAAACATCTAAAAGTATCTTTATTTGTATGTTTTCTGAGAGTACCTGTCCTTTGTCCATGAAAAAATGCTCACTTCTCTGCAGCATTCCAACTTTGTGAATATTCATAGCGAAGTCTCGATGAGTCTGAACCAATGAAATGTGATTTTCAAACTCATGCTGATGTAAACAAAAGATCTTACTTGCGCTGACCGACAGATCCGAAGCGTGTGCACAGACGTCTCGGACACATGCGATCCTGATTTACACATATAAACAGAGTTACAGTATTTCAAAATATCCGTCTTGGCGTGTATCCAACTTTGTTCAAGTGCCCAAACTAAAGCTACATGGATTCAGGGCTGACTTGTGGTCATTCCGGTTCACTGTATCAGTGGAAGGAGTGGGGCTCTAGCGTCCGCAGGACTTCTAGGAGGAGCAAATGACACAACGAACTATCTAAGATAAACACACAAACAAATCCAGAAGGAGGTCAGAGGTCAGAGGGTATGCCCATCTTTCCTTCCTCCAGGTGTTTCCTGAAATAATAAGTTCTTGACGTCACCATGCTGTCGTCCTGTGGGTGCAGGACCAGGATGTTGATAAACCATCCATAGCATGTGAAGTAAAACATTCGCCTGTCACAGTGACAGGAAGCTACACACATTGAATATGTCCATCCTATACACACTGATATTCATCCCATCCAAAACAGCACAATTGTGGACCCCACCAACCTACTTATCTAGAAGTATTTTTCCCCATGTATTTTCCCCATAGGCATTTCAGGGAATGATTTAATAAAAAGTTTATATAAAATCACAAACTTTGATTTGAAGTAAAATATTAAAATAAAATCATATTTTGTGAGGAAATGAACTACTCATCCCATTAAGCACTGCGAATTATGTAATCAAATCACTTCTACAATATACAACAATGAATCATTGATTGCAAATAAAAACCTCTTGAAAGGTTTCTACTGTGTCATTAAAAAAAAAAAAAATCTATGAAGAAACTAAACTAAACCTACTGTTGTGCTCAATAGGAGATCAATCGTAATGCACCGATCAGGCATAACATTATGACCACTGACATGTGAAGTGAATGACACTGATTACCTCTTCATCACGACACCTGTTAGTGGGTGGGATATATTAGGCAGCAAGTGAACATTTTGTCCTCAAAGTTGATGTGTTAGAAGCAGGAAAAATGGGCACGCGTAAGGATTTAAGCGAGTTTGACAAGGGCCAAATTGTGATGGCTAGACGGCTGGGTCAGAGCATCTCCAAAACTGCAGCTCTTGTGGGGTGTTCCCGGTCTGCAGTGGTCAGTATCAAAAGTGCTCCAAGGAAGGAACAGTGGTGAACCGGTGACAGGGTCATGGGCGGCCATGGCTCATTAATGCACGTGGGGAGTGAAGGCTGGCCCGTTTGGCACGATCAAACAGACGAGCTACTGTAGCTCAAATTGCTCAAGAAGTTAATGCTGGTTCTGATAGAAAGGTGTCAGAATACACAGTGCATTGCAGTTTGTTGTGTATGGGGCTGCATAGATTTAGACCAGTCAGGGTGCCCAACTGACACCCACATTGGGCACGTGAGCATCAGAACTGGACCACGGAGCAATGGTAGAAGGTGGCCTGGTCTGATGAATCAGGTTTTCTTTTACATCACGTGGATGGCCGGGTGCGTGTGCGTCGCTTACCTGGGGAACACATGGCCCCAGGATGCACTATGGGAAGAAGGCAAGCCGGTGGAGGCAGTGTGATGCTTTGGGCAATCTACTGCTGGGAAACCTTGAGTCCTGCCATCCATGTGGTTGTTACTTACACGTGATTTGTACCACCTACCCAAGCATTGTTGCAGACCATGTACACCCTTACATGGAAACGGTTTTCCCTGGTGGCTGTGGCTCTTTCAGCAGGATAATGCGTAAAAATGGTCAAGGAATGGTTTGAGGAGCACAACAACGAGTTTGAGGTGTTGACTTGGCCTTCAAATTTCCCACATCTCAATCTGTGGGTTGTGCTGAACAAACAAGTCTGATCCATGGAGGCCCCACCTCGCAACTTACAAGACTTAAAGGATCTGCTGCTAACATCTTGGTGCCAATACCACAGCACACCTTCAGGGGTCTGGTGGAGTCCATGCCTTGACGGGTCAGGGCTGTTTTGGCAGCAAAAGTGGGACCAATACAAGGTGCTCATAATGTTATGCCTGATCGGTGAATAATCGACATTTTACTTTCAGAAGCAGAGAACACGTCAACACAGGAGGTATGAAGGAGAGATGTCAGCTCAGCTGTTCCACACTGATGGATGTGGCCAGTATATATTTAGTCCTCTTGGAAGTGGCAGCAGGTCTTTGGGGAATCAAGCTTGCTTCAGTGTGCAAACAGGCCTACAGTGGGAAGAGGAAGTTACCTCACGCCTCATTGAGCCTAAACGCAAACCGCAGGCTCTCCTGAGACACAGAAGCCATCAATGCAGTGAAGGGAAAGCCAGTGCAAAGCAGTACAATTACACGGAGCACGCTAATGAGCATTAGCTGAGGTTTTATGGACTAATTGATTATATGAGGTCGTTAATTAGATGCTCGTTTTACACTATTGTTCAAAGGTTTTCTTTGTTTGAAAGAAATTCATACTTTTAAACAGCAAGGACACATTTATAATGGCATTTATAAGGTTACAAAAGATTTCTATTTCAAATAAATGCTGTTCTTTTGAACTTTCTATTAAATCAAAGAATCTTGAAAAAAAATTAAATAGGAAGAAAATGTTTTTAAATGTATTCAAATAGAAAACAATTTTAAACTGTAATAATATTTCACAATATTAATGTTCTACTGTAATTTTTGATCAAAGAAATGCAGGCTTGAGCAGAAGAGACTGTATAACAACAAAATCTATTCTAAAATACACACAGTAGTGAACACACACACATACATCGTGAACACACACCCAGAGCAGTGGGCAGCCATATTGCAGTGGCGCCCGGGGACAAATTTGGGGGTTCTGTGCCTTGCTCAAGGGTCTCACCTCAGTCAGGGTTACAAGTCCGACTCTCTAACCATAAGGCCACAACTGCCCCAAGTAGTTCTTCTTACTCTATATTATGATTGGTTTACTTATTATGAATTGTAAAAATATGTTCAGTTTTCTCTGGTTTTCATGTCAAAACATAGACAGCTGCATAACACACCCATTCATTGAAAATCCAGTTAGTAAAGGTAGTTTAGCAACAAAAGGGCAAAAATCGAATTGTTTTGCTTAAAATTATTATGATATTTACCTGATAAACTGATAAAATTAAAATTTCAAAATGTTTAAATCAATGATAAAAACATTTGGTGACTATCATTATTAATAAATAACTATTTTACTATTTGTAACTATTGAACATTGGTGTCATATCATTTTCCACATTGTATTGACGCAAGAGGACACTCAATGTTGTGCACTACTGATTATTGTCATTATATTATTCAACTGTAAAGAACTGTATGTCACAATGTGCTATTGTATTGGCTTTGAAAAACCTGGCTCACTCAGTTTGAATGGAGCTTTGGGTGCAGTGAATAAATCACACACACACACACACACAAACACACGCACGCACACGCCCTCCTGCCTTTGCCGAACCTTTTTTAATATTCCAGTAGGCCACCATCATCCACATGTGTTTCCTGTGCTGCACAGGGACAGGACGGAGCGAAAGACCCCGAGCGTGCTGAGAAAGTGAGTGGGTTTGGCCCGATCAGAACCAGATGCGTGTGAGAGCTCCAGATGTGAGTCAGCAACATCCCAGAAACAGAACCAGACGGAGCGACATGATTCACAACACACACACACACACACACACACACACACACATCTACGGCGGAAGAGGAACCATTAGACACAGGACAAAGACTCAAACGGAAGAAATAAATAAAATAAAGAAGTCTGCTTAATGCCAGATTCCCTCTCTGGACTTCCTCTAAAGTAAAGTTCTGCTCTGTACAAGAGTAAAGTACATCAATCAGTACTAGTCAGTTGAAGCTGGTTGTAATCCACAATTCAAGTTAATATGCTACACTTAATATAATACTACAATGAGATACAAAGTTGCAAAGTAAATGTAGTTCAGTCAGTTGTTCACTATGTCATAACAACTGTCTTAAGACATGACCTAGGACCTTCAAGGCTGGTTAACCTTAGTGCTAGTTTAGTAGCCAGGTGGGGAGACAGCATCTTTCAGTAGGGACTTTATGCATTTAGATCATACATAAACATGACCAATGTAGTGCATATTTGAAGTCTAGAGTTGATTGGCTGTTTTAACTGTAAGCCGGGACTAAACTGCTATGATTTCATTCATCTCTATATGAGTGGACCATCTCTTATAAAAGTATCTGCCTGCACTCAGAAGGAAATTTGATTTCGGTCCATTTATGTTTTATTCCCAGCCTAAGTCCATTATGGGTAATGGAATAAAGAGGAGTCTGTAATCGGGTATGGATTCCCCAAACTGCTCTGAATAGTGCAGTTAGTAAAGCTACAGAGCTTAGTAGCGTCCAAAGCCAAAAGAACCATATGTAGAATTGACTCATTTGATTGGAAAACAAAATGACATTTGATTTAATTCTGTTTATTTACTTATAATCATGTTTTTTTTTTTGCTTTCATTGCTTTCAAAACGTACACCGTAACTGTTCTCGGCTCAAGTCAGACATTAAAAAAACCTGCGGTTCAGTAGTTGATTCCATCCATGATTCAGACCTACTTCATGCCAACTGATTCAACCGATTCATTAAAAAGAATCATAAGAATTGCACATCACGTTGCAAAAGTATGTTCAAATTGTGTTAAATACATATGTTATTATGTATTGTGTTAAATACAAAAGATAAGAGTGCCTACATCATTTCCCAGCCTCCTGCCTGATGCAGTAAATCCACAGTACAGCCTGCATAATCCACAGAGAGCGTTACGCTAACTATTTATATAAACTCTGAATTATAAGAGATTTACAAAACCATAACCACCCGCTGAGATGCTGCCTGCTGTGAACTTCCTGTGCGGGTCAACGGAAAGGAAAGATGGGAGTGGGTGGATGAAGATAATCCTAATTGAGAACCATTACATCCACCTGTTCGTCACGCTAGGGGGCTTTTAACAGCATTACCCGTGTTTTGTGAGATTGGAGGTCATTTAGTACTTTAAGAAATGCTGCATATCTTAAAGTTCGAAAGGGAATGCCTAGCATTGAATGAAGGGCTTCATGTTGTTCTTACTGTGGAGACGGCATCGGAAAGACTGATCAACAGGGGGGCTTTATGGGAAACTCTTTGCAGTAACCTCCTGTTGTAGAAAGCAGCGCGAGTGGGAGATTTACTCTTAACAAACAGAAATCTGAGAGCAATTGAGATCAGGTGCGTATTACGTACATTCTTGTGAGTTGAAGAACCACTAATTCAACTTTGGTGTCAGGTTTCCCAGCCTCCAAAAACAAAATCTCACCCAATTTTTTTTCTGCCTTTTCCCGTGCAACCATCAACAAAGGACTGTTATGTGACTCAACAAAACAAACCTACATTATTAGCCAAACAGGAGCAGAACATCTCAGAGGAAGCAAACTGAGTCATACGGCCGTCTTATTAGATTTCCTTTCACTTAATAAACCGTTCGCACTCTCTTAGGGGTCGTCACTCTTCCAGGATGTTACATAAAAGCAGATTTGCAAACCGCTCAGAAGGCACAGCCTTTGTGTGGCGGTGTGTGAATGGAGTGGCTATTCAGCTTTTGTAGACAGGAAGGTCTGCCAGGCTTCACACAGGGCCCTGCGCACAAAAGGCTGTAATGACATCACCCCTGCCTCAGAAGTTAAGTCTGTTTAACATGACTTAAAGGGTCTTAGGCTACGTTCACACTGCCAGTCCAAATCCGATTATTTATGTATCCGATTTGAATCTGATCTAAAATTATTGACTGTCTACATTGTGTATCATAACGGTTCAGATCCGATTTGTGTGTTGCACGATATACCGGTACTAGAAAAGTATCGCGATACCCTGGTGTTAAAAACGGTACGATATGAAATGTTATTAGTACCGGTACTTTAAGAAGAGACAGCACTCTAATAATAGCAATATTTCTTAATGTGTGTCTGTCGATGTGTGCAGAGAAGCACGCGCACACGTCTTTCACTCAGACAGCAATGCTGAATCACAGCATGCGATCGCGACGTTAGTTTTGCGGATTATTGGGTCTAAATGGTCAAAAATATGTACAAATGCACGTCCTGGCAAGTATTCAGGTAAACACAGTCGGATATGTCTTTAGTGAACGTATACAGAGTTGAGTGAGAAATTGGATGTGTTACAATGTATTGGGTCCGTGCAGGTCTTAAAGAACAGACGTAATATTACGTGTGATTAATATTAATTAATAAAAAAACTGAATTTTGTAGGGGTGTAACGGTACAAGTATTCGTACCGAACTGTTTCGGTACAGGGCTTTCGGTTCGGTGCACGTTTGTACCGAACGGTTTCCGAATACAGTCTTTAACAAATAACAGTCGGCTTGTTTTAAGCGCGGAACACACTTCAATCCGAGTTCCCACACGTATTCACACAGTATTCAGTCCATTTTATCACGAAATTCAAATGATAAATTGCTGTTTTGACGCTCTTTAATGTGGCGTGACTGATCACTGATCACAGTTCAATCAGCAGCGCGACACGTGCGCGTGAACGCGATCGATCATCTCTTCCTAAAGAATAAACATGAATGAACATCTGAAGGTATGCTGAGGATACATTACAACTTACTGTTACGCATCATGTGTGGTATAATCTCTCAATCAGTGTTTCAATGGCGGAAAGACGTCAATATAACTGCTTGTAAACTAAACATGTCATGTAGCATCACATTTACCTCAGGCCGTCAATCAGTGTCCACAGAATTTTATTCACAAGAGAAATCAACTCTGTCACTAAATATATGCACTATATTAGCCTATATATGCATTATATTCTGCTTAACCTGTTACTGATGTCTTTATTATTTCATGTATGCTTAAATAAAACTGTCATTAAAATGACAGATACTGTGTATAAATGATTATATTTCAACAACGAATTGGAAAAAAAACTATTTTGTAATTAGATCTAGAAGTTATTGCAAAAACTTATGTGAAGTTTACATGTTGGTATACAAGGTGTTATTTGAGTGTTGATTATTATACCTAAAAATAAATAGCAACTGAATTTAGGCTAATAGTTTGGGCTCTGTTGTTGTTAACCTTTAATATTAATGTGCAAGTAAGGGCTCCCTATAGCCTATAGTTTACAGCAATATCTTCAATAAACGTTTAATTATAATTTAATTAATTTAAGGACAGACACTTTTTTTTCACTAAACCACTGTTTAATAAAAATAAATAAAAAGCAATTTTGTAAAACTGCTGTACCGAACCTGACTTCAAAACCGAGGTACGTACCGAACCGTCAGTTTGGTGTACCGTTACACCCCTAGAATTTTGACTGAATAACTAATACATTCAAGCCTGACAAGCCTGACCCACATCAAGATGTTGTGTCTGGGAACTCACCATTGGCAGGGCTCAATCCGAGGGGCGGAATAAACGGTTGTCTTTCAAATTCCCTCGGCACGCAATAGGATAGCGCCACAACCAACCAGAGCAACGAAGAAGGTGAAGCGGAGCTAGTTGATAGATTAAACTTTCGCCGTATCCGGTCGGCAAAACTCCGAACACATCTTCCTTTCTTAAGAATGACTTCTTTGTTCTTTTCTCAAAGAAAAGCTTAACTCCAAGTCTTCCAGAGTCGTGGCCAAAGCCGATTCGAAAGACAGCTGTTCGCCAGCTTCTGTGTTTAATAGTAGCACGCGGAACCGCCACAACTCTGCCGTCATGATGTTAAGCCTGCTTCTTGTGGTCTGATTGGTTGAAGGACTATCCGATTGCGTACAGAGTAATTTGAATTATGCTCGTTTATCACGCCTCTTGTGCAGTAGAAAATACAGAGCAGACTCCCCAGACCAATGATCAATCTTAAATTGAGCTTGGTCTGGTGATAGCCGGACAACGTTAAAACATCACAGTCTGTGAAAAGGGTCCATAGAAGATTTGAGATGTGGTAGAAATGAGAACAAAAGTGCACATAGTTAAAGAAACACCCATTTACACTTCAAAATATCGAAATTCTTCCAAATCAAGGATGAGAACTCATGGTCTCTTGCTCAGATCCTGAGCCATAAAACTAAGCCCACTCCCCCACAATCCTCTGCAGATTACTCTTCCTCTGAAGTCAACTGCACGTCTTGGAACTGGTTTCTTTCACACAGTCCTATCATCATGAGGAAGGAATCCTCTGACGGCTGTCCTGCATTGCCTGGCTAAGAAATCCTAACTATCAAAGATCTACCGGTTCATCCCATTCCCAGAAGAGAAAAGATCTGGCTCTGAGAGGAAGGAATGTGCAGTTTACCACAGCAGGAAACAAACTACAATTGCTTTATGATTACTAAGGTGTTCTGAGTGATTTTTAGCATGTTGATATGCGGTTGTTCTGGGTGCTTGCTTACTGGTCAAAAAGCCTATCCTCGAGTCTGTATTACCCCTTTTGCACCAAAATGGTGCTGGTTCTCATGCCAGAAGAATGTTAACTAAAGCCGAGAACACAGACAGTACGATTTATAACCGTGCTTTACGACTGTTGCCTGTCAGACTGTAAGAACATGATCCCCGCTGTAAGCCATGTCACACTGTGGGATCTCAGTAGTCATTAATGTCAGACTGTACACGTGTGTGGATCAAGTGGTGGTTTGTTGTCATCTCACTTTTTTTTTACCCAGCCCTTATTTTCTTCGAATTGCATCAAAAGCATGCAGTAATAATATCTTGATGATGCTATATATTTAAAATTACTTTGGATGTTAAAATGCTTTTTTTTAATATTTTATTTATGTTTAAAAAAAACAGGTAAACAATGTGCTGTGTAGTCATTTTGATTGACGATTGTCGTAGAATTCACACTGCAGGACTGCGCCTCAAAAATTTGTTAGAGGTAATTTGATCACTCATTAACTGGCTGCCTGCGAACATGTCAAACTAGCAATCAAAAACTTGAGCAGAGGAATCTTTTAGGATTCTCAATATTTGTCTTAGACAGCCAAGTCGTTGCCAAAATCGTACATTGTGAACCCAGCTTAAGAATCTCAATCAGAACGGGCGACTTGAGAACTGAACGATGACACGATAACAGACTAAATGACTACACAGCACATTGTTTACCTGTTTTTTTTTAAACATAAATAAAATAAAATAAACCATTTTAACATCCAAAGTAATTTTAAATATATAGCATCATCAAGATATTATTACTGCATGCTTTTGATGCAATTCGAAGAAAATTAGGGCTGGGTAAAAAAAAAAAAATAGATTTCTTGATTTTAATCGATTCTCATTTTTATCAACCGATATCGATTCTTAAATCCCAAGAATCGATTAGTCTATCCTGTTTTCAGTTGATGAATGAATGAAACATCATAGCGTGCCTCCCATCCAATAAATCGCAATAATCTTTGTGCTTTGTTGCTATTGATATGAAACAAAGTCTCAGATTTCAAATTTTACAACGAAATTCATAAACATAAAAAACATTTTGGCGCTGTTTAATGTGGCGTAACAGATCGCTCTGGCGCAGCTCAGCTCAATTGAAGCGGTAAGGCAGAGCGCACAGGATCTTCTCTGTCATAATACCAGCTACAGCACGAAATAAACATGAATGAGCATCTGAAAGTGTGTTAAAAGATACAGGACAACTTACCGAAATCCCCATCATGTCACATGGAATCGCTCAATCAGTGTTTCAACCGCGGAGGGACGTCAGTAAAACAGCTTGTAAACAATGTCATGTCACATTTACCTCAGAAAAAACATTCAGTGTCCATAAACTCATTAGTCAGTTAGAAAAATGAACTCAAGACATCCAGAGAGGAGCATTTTGCTAAATATATGCACCATATTACATATTCATTGTAGTACCAAGTTACCAACTGACTCCCATAGTTTACAGCCTTCCTTGAGAAAATTTGCAATGTATTGTACCCGATATCCAAAAGGTAAATCGAAATCGAATTGCAAGCTTGTGAATCAAAATCGAATCGAATTGTGAAATTTGTGTCAATACCCAGCGCTATTATTTACCAATTCACACATAACGGACCAGATTTACTAACAGCTTGTGCAAGCGCAAACTCTCTCTTGGCGGTAAAAAGCTGCAGTCAGGATTTACGAAAGACATGCAGTGAAAAATTAGCGGTGAAAATGCATTGACAGGGTTATTTTTGCCGCTGGCCTTATTGCATATTTATTTGTAGGAGTTTCCCTTTCAGACTCAACTTTTGGCAGGAGAGTATTTAAATGAATCAATGAGGTGATTTACTAAGGTTTGCGCTTGTCAATTTACACCATTATTTACCGCCCCAAAAAAGCAGGTCTTAAACCAGAAGCTAATTTGCGCTGCTCTTGGTAGATTGTGCTGGTCATTATGGAAATGATCCGGCTGTGTTCTTTCATTAGAGTGTCGTAAGTAGATCACGAGCATGACTTTCCACTCGCATCTGTGCTTTTTTGGAATTGCGATCTCACGCCAATTTAAATAAATTTAAGTAAATCTGGCGCATAATCTGTTAATAATTTTATTACATTTTAGATGTGCAAGGATATGTATATCCAAAATTTGATTCAGTTAATGAGCCATCTCATTTTGTTTTTACGATTTTTGATAAGGCGGCTGTGCGCACACCTTGACGTCCCGGGACTGTGTTCAGGAGGGAATGTGGGCTAATCCATGATTAGCAGAAATGTTTAAACTGCTGACCTAATCCCAGTTGTTTTCACATTGAGGCTGTCGTCCCACGAGTCACGACAAATCAGTGACACCCTTAGCAAGAATCGATATAAGCTTACAGCGTCTTATTTAATAATGAAGAAATAGGATGATTAAATTAACAAGGCGGCATTCAAGGCGAGCCTGACTCTGGAAACTAGACAATTCGTCTTTTAAGGCACGAAAAGTGCCGTGCGACTAATTAGCTCTATATACACAGAGCTAAAGGGGGCAATGCACATTGATTTAAACTCAAAACTGTGCACTCACTATGCATGCTTATTAATTTAATTAGCATGACGTTAATATAGATGAGAATATCTAGGCTAAGATCTTGTGTGCGACCTCTAATCCGTCAGGAAACCCGTTTTGACCACATTGCTTCAGGGGTCGCAGTCGTGCAGCACAGAGGTTTGTAGCCCAATTATGTGAGATGCGCCTGAACCCATCTGGCTTGATCGTGTGGGTCTGTCGAGGTAAGGAAGAAGTCGGGCCCTGCTGGCACACATTCAAAACAGAAGGAGGTCAATATGAAGTAGAGCAGAAGAAATAAGAGCATGTTGCAGAAATCCCTTCCAGCTCAAAGCAACAGCAACTCTTCAACAACTTAAAAAACAACCAGACCATACCAAACAACCGCCTCTCTGAGGACATGCTGGAAAACTGCTCTAAATCCAGTCAAACGGTTTGCTCTTTTTCTGTGCAACATGCATCAAATGACTGGTTAACGGTCTAGCGTACAAGCTTGTCTCTTGTACAAAGGTTTTATAGATAAAAGCAATCCATTCCCCATCTTTGGTCAGCTTCCCTTGGTCAGGCCGATATATTCTCCGGACACTAATTACAGTCAATATTTAGTCTAAGGATATGCAACAGTTATCCAAGACACCTGTAGACAACACATTTAATCTGCTCAAAGTAACTCTAAAGCAGGGTTAAAATGATCTGGAATCACAGCTGTATGAGGTTATTGTCTAAAATTTGATCTAAAAAAAACAAATCAACAATTCAGCTCCAGGAAACAGTTTGTACTGTAAATCATCACAGGCAAGAACAATGAATAAATGACCCATAAAGCACTTAAAATTAGGTCACAAAACAATTATTAGGCTCATAAGCTCATTACGCTCAAACCTCCTATTAGAATGATTTCTGAAGGATCATGTGACACTGAAGATTGGGGTAATGATGCTGAAAATGTCAGCTTTGCCATTACAGGAATAAATTACATTTTAAAATATTAAATTATAATAATACTCTGCAGTACTGTTTTTACTGTATTTTTGATCAAATAAATTCAGCTTTGATAAACATAAGACTTCCTACAAAAACTATAACTTATATTTACCGTTTTATTTATATCGATTGACAAAATTACATTTTTTTTTTATCCGTACATGAAAATAATCACGGTCTTATCAATATAAGCCACACTGTAAAAATGATATGATCAATAAGATATTTTTGATGAGTTAAAAGCAATGTAAAAACATTTTAAACTTTTAGAAGTTATACAAGATTAAACAATTTTTTAAAGTCAGTTTAATGTAATTTAAGTTGAAATGACTTAAACATCCAAGTTGATTGTACTTACAAATTTAAGGCAGCAACTATGTTTTTTTTTTTTTTTTTTTTTTTTTTACAGTGGGCGTATCAGATAATCCTTACAGGGCTCCAGACTGTGACCAAGTGGTCGCAAAATACGACATTTCCTGCCAGTGAAACAAAATTTTGTTAGAGGTTGCGTTATCAACTCGAATTTGCCACAGAATTAATAACAATCGCTGCGAGATCTAGTGGGAAGCGTTCGGTGCAGAATTCTCGGTTATAAACCACAGATATCAGATCAAACAGCGCTGATGTGGAAACCAGGAGAAGCATTGTGCCACGAATTAAGTTATTACAAGCTATTTTATATATTAAGAAATCACCAACATTCACCATGTAGTAACACTAACTGTAACCATGGTATTGTGGCAGAAATCGTCAAATGTTTTTATATTATTGATTTCAGGTTTCATACAACCTTTTGATAGTGAAGAACTTTCAAGTGCTTCACAGACCTTTTTCCAGCACTTCAAAGCTCTAAATATTATCCAATTTAAGTGATATTTTTAATGTGATAACCAAAACATTGTGTTCATCCTTCAAAGTTTGTCCCCATTTGTAAAACTAAGGGTGTGTTGACACAACAAAAATGTACTAAAAATGTAAACGTTTTAGCATTTTTTGTGTACAGGCTAGGGTTGGGTACCGAACTCTGTACTTTTAGGGCACCGACCGAATTACGCTGGTAATCAAAACTTTATTTTTTAAGTAATAAATAAAAAAAATTCTGTTTTAAATTTTGACCATATAAAGCTCAGTTGTGCAGCAACATTTTTTTTTTTTTGACAAAAAAAGTTTAATTAAATTAAAAGATAAAATAAATGAATGTCTTATGTCTTCATTTGATTACCAGAAAAAACACAGCACATCATTTGTGGGAAATCCTTTCATAGAAATGAAATTAAAAAGGAAAATAAATAATATGGTTGTTTTTATTAATTAAATTTAAGTACCTAGTAGCCTACTATTTACTAGTAAATATTACAGTATACAAACATCACAGACAATGGCAGACAGCGACCAGGGCAGCTCTGCCATAATGTCAATAACACTTCTATAAATGACTTACAGGTTATTTAGTTAATTGATGTAAACATCCCAAAAGTACCAAAAAAAGGTACCGATACCGGTTAAAATGTGAACGGTACCCAATCCTAGTACAGGCGACAATATTGTCAAAACAATATACACTGTATTGTTCATGCCAGGCCAGTAGTTGGCGATGTCACTTTGTAAAGAAACACTACGCGCCTATAGACTGAACACATAATATGCATGTGCATGACGTCATCGTTTTCACAAATTTGCTGTTTTTTTTTTTTGTAGTTTACAAGGAGACGACAATGGTATCGATTTCAAAATCTTGCACTTTGAACCCAGTTTTCAAAAGTTTGTGTTTTCTGTAAATTAACGGCCAAAACGCAAAAAAAGTTATGTAAACGGCCCCTAAAAGGATGTAGGAAAACTAACACTTGGTGGCAAACAAACACTTTTATTTATAAATAAAAATACATGAAATTAGGTAGATGGCAGCAGAGGAGCACTTGTTGGCATATTGGCTATTTCTACTCCCTAATGCATTTTTTCACATGTCCCTGAATTGCACAGGAAGTAAGTAAAGAGCGTTTCTTCTATAATCACTGAAGCTGTCGGTCAGTTCAGTAAGATACTATAGAAGCGTTAACAAATCAGGTGCTGGTGCCACCATCTGTAGATCTTAGTGGCACTGGTCTACTTACTGGCTACTGCTCTCAAATGTTAGTCTGGAGCCCTGCCTTAGTTGCATTTCAGTGTACTATAGCATGCATAAGTAAACTGTCAACTACTATCATATCAGATCAACAGAAGAAAACCTTGCTGACAGAGTAAATTCAAACAGTTTCATTCAGATCTTCTCCATAATATATGTATTGTAATAGCCTTTGAAAAATGCTCATTCAAATTGCACAAGACTAATGCATTCATGTTTGCATTCTGGCCTCGTCTTGGTAAATTCAAAATCAAACATAACTCAGCTGACCTAGTAGTTCAATTAAATCTGTACACAAGTCCAAAAAGTCCTCCCCTGGTGTGACAGGGTCTTACAGTTCTCACATGATCATGAGAAGCCGCCATATATCAACCAGCTGTTGGTCTCCAATCATGTGTTGACCCAACTGATCCGTCTCAGTGAAAGAAGCCAGTGTGACAGAGAGGCATCATGGACAATGAGAACATTCTGCAACAAGCTGGAGATGACACATGTGAATCATAAACTGAACTTATGCCGCGGGTCACAGCAACAGGACGAGGATGTGCGCCCTTTCCACAATATGCCCCATACATATAAAAAGCAGGTCCATTCAAGACTCGGTCAATAACACTCAAAGTCACAAGGACTGACGTTTCCTGGAACTTTAAAAGGATGTCATGTTAAGGCTGATATTTAACAAAAACATTCTTAAACATTCTTCCAGATCTCCACAGGTCTATCCAAATGAAGTTTAGCATATTCAAGTGGGCCTTTTATGTTCTTCTTGGTCAAGAGTGGCATTCGGCAAGATGTCCCAACATGAAGGCCATGCTTGTCTGGTGTTCTTCTTCTACTCTGCATTGAAAATTTTCCTCCTTTCATCAGGTCATCTTGCAAGTCTTTGGCAGTAAATTGAGGGGTTTTCTCAGTTGCTCTGATCGAACATTTTATTCCCCTGAATGATATTGTGCTTTTCCCTCTCAAAACCATTTTATGATACAACACATTTTAAACGTATGAATAAGGCTGCCAGCTGTGTCTCCGGGAACCTTTAGTGTTTTGGAAATTCTCTTGTAGCCACAGAATTTCTAATGTAATGAAACAATTTGTTCTTTTTAGCTTTTGTGAGAGCTCTTTTGACTTGGCCGTATTTGCTACTCAACTTGAGCACATGCATGGCCTAAACGTATGTGTAACACAAGCTAATTCAGTTTTGTTATAGAGTTTCCAAATGCTTAATTGTGTTTTAACACAATTTGTACCATACCATACAAATAAGTGACTTAAAAACAGCAGAGTTGAATGGGGGTTGAATAATTATGACATAGCTGTATTACAAAAAAATGCTATAACTCAAGGCATTACATTATATATTGAAACGATCACTTTTAATTTGCCACTAAACGGTTATAGATGCAATAAAATTAAATATAAATACTCTGTATCTTTATAAAAAGCTTACATTTGTAAATGATTGTAGTCTCCAGGGGGTTGAAAAATTTCGCAACTGCTATATTATATCAAAAATCCTTTTAAAGTTCCAACATAATGCACAATATATATAAAATTACTTTATATATTATATATAATTTTATTTGCATTATGTGCATTATGTTGGAACTTTAAAAGGATTTTTGATAGAGATGTAATGACATTAAAATTCATGCTATGTTTGTTGATATTTAAAATCTACACAATTTTGTCTACATAAAATAAAGCATAACACATTAAAAACTATATATTATAAAATATTTTATTTTAAATGCTGAAGTGAGTTTATGCACCATAACATTACAATGTACAAAATAAAAATGTATATTCATTTTGAGATTTGATATGTAAAAGACCATGTTTAAAGGTGTCATGAACTGGCTTTTTTATTTTTGTATACTGTTGTCTGGCGTCAACTTATGACGTTTGCGTGGTTTTTAAGTAATAGGCTATTTTCTGACCTGGCTTTGAGGCTTTCTGAAAAACGCTTGGTTTTGATGGGTGTGCCGCACTGAAGACTTGGATAAGATTTGCATATTTAATGAGCTTCTGCTCCCCTGTCAGTACATGTGGGAATTGTTTTGAAAGCGTCTGGGGAAACACTCACAGGACTCGCAAAATATCTTTATCAAACAAACACAATGATTGTTCTCTCATCCACCCACGATTGATTGGAATGTTATTTTTGTATTACTTGGCCCACCCGATCGGTGAATAACCGTGACCCGTAAACGCTCACACCCACACACACGCAAGAAAGTAAATGTTATTTCACTATTTAAGATAGCCCGTCGGCAGGCCGGTGATATACGTTTTGGTAGCCCGTCTGAAAAACATATAGCCCCGGGACGTTGGCCTTTGCGAGCACTGGCGTTACAAGTCCGAGTCTGATCACGAATGAACCAATAACACCTTCTCCAGCCTGTGGCAGCGTGCTAAGGTATGTAATCAATAGATATCAAACGATCTGTAAAAATGCAATACTAACACATAAAACAACATGTTTCACTCACATAAGTGTGTTGCACCGTTCCTGTCAGATCCAATATAGAAGGCACAGCATTTTGTTTTAATCTCAATATGTCTGCAAATCAAGTCTCGACCTGTATCTTGTTTACAATCGATTCTGCAGTGAAATGAAGCGAACAAACGCGCAATGTCTTACACACGTGAGCTGGAACCGTCAGGTTTATTGCTCGGTGGAGTGACCCGTTTAGTTCCACGAGTCGGTGGGCGGGCTTGAGGCAGCGCTTCTGCATCCTATGCCGTCAGTGGTCGACATATCCTGAGATCTCTTGTTTTCTGGGCCTGGTGTCAATAAAAGCTTTTCTTTGACTAACAAGGACGTTTTCAGCTCTGAAAATTACAGGATATTCTTATATCACGATGAACTTTTATATATCAAAGGCTCAAGGGAAAGTTGAGTTCTCAATTCATCACCCCTTTAACAATGTTATATAATTAATAACCTCTACATCTGTACAGTTTGTATAGTCCACCGAATGTTTTATGTTAGAATTATACAAATATTTTAAAGGTCCCATGGCATGAAATTTTCATTTTATGAGGTATTTCAATATTAATATGAGTTCCCCTAGCCTGAATATTGTCCCCAAGTGGATAGAAATGTTGATCGGTGTAAACCCGAGTTCTGGCTGTCTTTCTCTGCCTTTGAGAAAATGACAGCCCAGACGAGCCAATCCTGAAGTCTCCTGGTTTGACGTCCAAGCAGGAACGGTTACCTCCCTTTCCTCCACCCAGAGAATCTGGCACGCCCATGCAAACGCTCGAGAGATCATGGGTTGTGAACGAGTGAACGCTGGCAGTTTCTCAGTGTTTGGATGTACAAATGAAAACCTAAGTCTTTTTTCAGTTCCTTCTGATCTGTGATCAGTGATTTCTTATGTGTAGCTAATTATTTATTATTCGTGCACACACTGCGGCTTCTCTCTCCCGACAGAACGGTGTTTTCTATCTTGTGAGTCAGTGTTTTTGTACGTCCTCGTTGCGTCTATCTGTTCTAAAATGTGCATACAGTCGTTTCTGCTCAACATTAGCAGAGTTACATCTTTAGAGATAAACCTTACACACGCCGAGGCTCGGGCTGCACTGGCCCGGCCTTCAACATCCCCGACCCCCAGTACTGCATCTGGCCCACAGCGGAGGCACCACACGCGGCTCGAGATTAAGCAGAAGGGGGGTAAGCGTGAGCATATCCGGGCTAGGCAGCTATCCCCACAATAAACTGGATTACATTCGATTACTGCTGTTGTGTCTTTGTTTGCGCTGTGTACTCAATGCGAGTGAACGCTGGCAGTGACGGTTTTCATATGATAGGAAAATATCTAAAAAATAATGCTATTATCAACACTTACTCGTAACTCGTTCATCTTGACAGCTGTAATGGTACTTTGCATGTGTTACAAAGTTGGTAGAATAATGATGAAGACGGACTCTGTGTGACTGAGACTCGTGTTTATTCAGAACTCTCAGATACAAACACAATAAACTCGCGCTGACAGACAGCGCTCTCATAACTCAGTAGTTACTATAAATAACTTTGTTAGCAATCGCTCCGTCTCCGTGATGTCCGGTTCGCGAAAGATCTTTCTTTTGAACCGGTTCTTTTTAGTGAACCGAATCAGTTCACCAAATCGGACTGAATAAAGGGGTCTCGAGTCAGCGCTGATCCATAATTTACTAAAGTTACTAACTTTCTGACATGAGTGACAGCACCTCCGACTAGAAATAAACTAATAACCTGCAGTATATGCTGTAACTACAACAGTTCACTGAACTGAGACTGACAGAACCGATGTGAAGTGAACTCAGGTCCATCCGTCTCTCTGGCAGCAGCTCGTGCCTCGTAGACCTCGTTAAACGACGCCCCCTCCGCTCATTTAAAATCCAAAGATGTCAGCCAATCACAACAGTGGGCGTTTTTACTGAAGTCTCACAGCAGACACGCCTCTTGAAGCAAAGCATTCAGCCACAGGGCAAACAGCAGTATAGAAAAAATGCCTTTTACTTCTACATTATGACATTTTATGATGTAAAAATCATACTAACAATATAAGTACACCTCAGGAAACATTATAAAATAATAGAAAAATGCCATGCCATGGGACCTTTAAGAATGAGAATACAAGCTCATGCTAAATGCATTTTTGATTGACGTTTCAGTGGTCATGGACAAATATGGCCTCAGTGAGGTAGGAAAAGCCTGCATTGCACTCAGCGAAACAATAATATAGCATAAAAAGCGTCACAGGATGGAGCTTCTCTATAAAAAGCCTCTGAGTCATTACGTAAGGCGCATTATTGATTGAACCATCAAATTTAGCTCTGGCTCGAATAAGCCCCGGGTTTCCTCAGACAGTAAAAAGACTTCAAATGAAACTGGAGATTGGTACTGAAAGTTCTGGAGATGTAATGAAACGGGTAGCTTCTGGCCAGGCGCTGGAATGCATCGGTCCGCTCGCAGCGGGGGTTGGAAAGAAAGGTGACACAGCAGACTTGAGTCGGGAATGATGAATAATATTTGGTCAGGTGGCTACAATCTGCTCAATGCTCCATATCTGTTAACGCTATAGCTTAATGCGGAAAGTAAAGATAACATCCACTATGAAGACTACATTTTTGATCGGGGACAAATAAAATACCACATTCTTGCAATGCAAAACTTACTGGCACTTTTGTGGCCTTGACCTTTCAATTTACCATCAAAGAGTGACTGGGCGGATCTGAGTCCAAACCACAAGGTCTTTGAGGTTTGCCAGAGATTGGCAGGGATAGAATTGTTCCAGATTGCAGGGATGGATAATTATAAAGGATGCCGTGTGAAGAGTCAGTGTGTGAAACCAGCCATGCGGAGGTAATGCGCAGCATGCGACCAACAAGTGAAGGAAGTAGATTGTATTAAATGTTTTACATGAAGAAAAACATCCTGGGATCTTACATAACAGCTTTTACCTCCACAGAAGAGCCATTAATACAGTGGTTGTGTCCAGCGTGCTAATTAAGCCAAAACAAAAGGTGCGGGACTCTTAGTAAAAGTACATAGCCTAGAAATCTAGACGCACCCTAGTGGCAGCAAATGTCATTCGCAGCCAGGGTCGTCTGGCAACTCTCCGTTGGCGTGCGAGCTGGAAAAACCAAACTCTAGTCAGGCCAATCACATCGTGTATAGAGTCGATGGGCGGGCTCAACTGCTGCTGGCGAACAGTGGTCTTTTGAATCGGCTTTGGCCGTGACTCTGGAAGAATTGAGTTAAGCTTTTCTTCGAGAAAAGAACAAAGAACGCCACTGAAGTCATTCTTTAAAAAAAAAAGATGTGTTCAGAGTTTTGCCGACCGGATACGGCAAAGTTTAATCTATCAACTAGCTCTGCTGGTGGAAAAACGCATGGGACTCAGCCACAATCCGCAACAGTTAAAGCTCTCTGGTTGGTTGTAGTCCTATCCTATTGCATGCAGAGGGAATTTTAAAGACAACCGTTTATCCCGCCCCTCGAATTGAGCCCTGCCAATAGAGACAGAGCGACACGCGTCATAATCTGAAAACCATGCCCACCGGGGGGTGGGTGGGTGGGGGGGGGGGGGCAATCAAACCATCTCCATTGACTTTGTATTGCGTGAAGCGGTCTCCTTGTCATTTATGACTTATAACAAAAAAACTGAATGTCTTAAAGCTGATATGTGACAAAGTACAGCAAACAAGCTAAACAAAACCCAGAACCAAAAAAAAACCTGAAGTTTTTATAAGCTGTTGGCCCAAAAAACGAGCGTTTAAGGACACAAAAGTGGATACAGGCAATTGTGACAGAGCGCGACACTGAGAACTACAAAGTACATACAGGTCAAAACTTTGGTATGATAGTTTCCACAATAATATTAAGCTTGGCTTCAAGGTTTCTTGATCATCAAATCATATTGGAAAGATTTCTGAAGGATCGTGTGACACTGAAGACTGGAGTAATGATGCTGTAAATTCAGCTTTGATCACAGGAATAAATTACATTTTAAAATGTATTAAAATAGAAAACAGTTATTTTTAATTGTAATATCTGTAATAATTTGACTGTATTTTTGATCAAATAAATGCAGCATTGGTGAGCATAAGAGGCATCATTCAAAAATATTAAATAATCTCTTACTGACAGTTACAAGCATGTCAAGTCATTACAGATCACTTTATTTATTACTTTTATTACACATTCAAAAGTAAAAAAGGCAGCTTTAGTGTTTTAGATAATTCACGCTTAGTTACAAATTGTGCCTAGAAAATTTCTGAACATTTTTAAAAAACATTTAATAATTGACCAGATGTTTAAAAGTCCTTAAAACACAAAATACTCTATTAAAAATAAATTATATTTAAATTATTATTCTAAAATAATCGGCAGTCCAATTGCTCTTTTGGTTCCCTTACCCAAAGTATTAACGCATGTTTGTGCTACATACATAAATTATATGATACCTCTTTCTTGAAAAGAGGAGGATTTAACAATCTAGTTTCTTCATAAACATTCAAAAGTTCCTGTAAATCCCTCAAAAGATTGAGGAGACCTGTCTCACACAGCCAGATGGCATCCATTAAGGTGCTGCTTCCTAGTCTGGAAGTCTTTGATTTGGAGCAGGGATTATGCCGCCTACTCACACACACACACACACACACACACACACACACACACACACTCTCACTCCGACGCATTTACTCAACACACACGCTCACGTGGGGAGTAATCGGAGCTGGTGCTGAGGAGGGGATGTGGGAGTAAAGGAATGCTGGTTTATTTGTCTAACCTCTGGATCTCGGTGCTTACCACAGTCACAGCTAGAGTCAGTGCGTGGGACATTCGGAATTCTTTAGATCCAATGTTCCACCATAACGTTCGAACCACCGTACCTCCTTCCTCTCGGAATATATTGTCAGAGAGCCATCGGATGGGAAGGAATTTTCTCAGCCATTTACATTTACACTGTACAAGCAGCAGCTTTGCATTAAATGATGCGGTTTTACCCAGTGTGCAACATGACCGGAGAAACACCTGCAAAGGAAATTTAGGCCTACAACATTTAAAATGACTATTCATTCATTTAAAACATTTACCCCACACTAGCAACACTGTCGAAAATTAAAAAAAAAAAATAAGATGTGTATAGTATTATTATATACTGTATATACAGTGCCGGACAAAAGTTTGGAAACATTACTATATTTTTTATGTATTTGAAAGAAGTCTCTTATCCTTATCAAGCCTGCATTTATTTAATCAAAAATACAGGAAAAATTGTAATATTGTGAAATATTATTACAATTTAAAATAATGGTTTTCTATTTTAATGTACTTTAAAATATAATTTATTTCTGTGACGCAAAGCTGAATTTTCAGCATCATTACTCCAGTCTTCAGTGTCACATGATCCTTCAGAAATCATTTTAATATGCTGATTTCATACTTTTGTTGGAACCTGTGATACTTTTTTCAGGATTCATTGATGAATAAAAGTTAAAAAAACAACAGCGTTTAATCATAATAGAAATCTTTTCTAACAATATAAATCTACATTATCACTTTTTTATCAATTTAACACATCCTTACTGAATAAAAGTATACATTTTTAAGTTAAAACATTTCTGTTTTAAATAAATGCTGTCATTTTTTAAAAATATTTTTATTCATCAAAGAATCCTGAAAAACAGGTTATTAAAAAATATTAAACAACACAACTGTTTCCATCATTGATAATAAATCATCATATTAGAAGGATTTCTGAAGGACCATGTGACTGAAGAAAATTCAGTTTTGATCACAGGAATAAATTACTTTTTTTATTGTAATAATATCTCACAATATTGCTGTTTTGATCAAATACAGTAAGTGCAGCCTTGGTGAGTAAAATAAATACAGAATTTACTGATGCAGTTTATAAATTATATATAAAATTATAGGTATAACCATATAAACTACTCAACTAATTGACTAATCTCTGGACAAGTGGCAGCCATCATAAATGCTGGAATAGAATTGTCACTTCTTCTTTAATGCACAGACAAAGAGGCATTATTTGGAGAATTATCTCAATGAAACACAAGGAAAGAACTATCAAGAAATTCTGTGCATGATTCAGCCTTAAGTGGCCATGAAATCACAGCCAAAAAAATACTCTGAGTCCTAAAGAGGAACATCAGGACACTAGCGCACAGGATATGAGCTATTCTGAGTGAATCATGGAAAATCAATAACTGCTGGGCATTGGATGACTGGCCAAACATCCCTCTCACACTCAGTCAGTTGACATGGTGTAAATTACAATCCCCTCAATCTTTAAATGAACAGATTTGGTGTAACAGTAGTGTAAATCTTGACCACTAAATTGGCCATAAAGCCAGTATTCAAGTGTTCAGCACCACCAGATTACTAATGCAACGTCTGATCGTCAGTTCTCACGGGTAAGTAGGGTCAAATCAATGACTCAAGCAACAAACTGAAGACTAATTACTAATTTATTAGATTTTATCCTAAGTTACTTAAAATGAAATAAAAAAAGATTTGTCATCCTCACCCTCATGTTGCCGTAAATCGATGCACACGGCCGTCTGTTGAAAGCTAGTTAATTTAGTTTATAAAGTTTTAAATCGCTTCAGAAGGCTTTTATTAACCCCCCGGAGCCGTGTGGTGCACGTTTATGATGGATGGATGGATGGATGCACTTTTTTGGGCTTCAAAATGTCATCCTTTATTCACTGCCATTCTAAAGCTGGGAAGAGCCAGGATATTTGACATTTGAAAGAAGAAAGTCATACACACCTAGGATGGCTTGAGGCTAGGTATAGGTAAATCATGGGCTAATTTTCATTTTTGGGTAAACCATCCCTTTAAACAGTGTGCTTTTCGCAGCTTAAAACTGCAGTCACCATTAATTTTAACTGCATGGAAAAGAGCAGCCTAGACAGTCTGCAAACTAACTGATTTTGTGTTTGACCGCCTAAAAAAACCCATAATATTTTAGCAACAAAATAGTAGATGATGACAATTTTGATTTAGAGCACAATGGTGATGACATTCATGAGATCCATCCGAGATTCAAACCCTACTCAAACACTCATATGCTTCATAATCATTACAAACATGTTTTCAAAATGTACTGGTAAAAAAAAGCAACAATTCTTATATACATTATTCAGACTCACTAAGATGGGTAGCCTACATAAAAACGAATTAATTGATAGCCTACTGTCTATTTTGTGTCACAATACATTCATTGAGTAAACAACAGAACAGCAGATAACTGAAAATATACAAAAGCTATATAATATCTCATTCTCAACATGACATTATTTACAACGTATAATATCACTCAACTAACGTTAACTCAATGTAAAACCTCTAACCCAAACGCTTCAGTGGAAAACAGATATTTCAGCCTACCGAAAACGGGGCGAGTCTTTGATGCAGTCTTCAAAATCCACCGTCATGTTGGACGATTTATTTCCAGAGATTAAAACTGAAGTTTCATCGCCGTCAGTAAACAAGAGTGTAAATGTAAGATATCCCTCGCACTACAGCCTCTTCACTCCACATGCAGAGAGTGAGTCCACTGAGCTCTAACACACGCTCCTAATGCTGGAGTTAGGGACTATCAACCGTTTCTCTACTCTGACTGAAACGGATAAAAGTGTCCACGGCTACCTTCAGACTTGCTACTGGTTATGCATGCTGTAGGTGTTGTCCTTTTCATACTTGGCGATTTTTGCTATTAAAAATTAAATAAAATAAATCTTACAGAACTGCCTTTCTTCTGTACTATAAAAATTATACAGAATGCATATTTTTTTTAATTCTGTAGCACATTGTCATTTATTTATCTCTAAAATAAAGATCATTTGGAGTTCCAATCTGCACAATTGAGCGGTTTAGTCTGAAATTTAGGCTTTTATTCACATATAAACTTTGATCAGTGAACATAAACAAGCTCAACTGAACCTGATGCACAAGAACAAACCTCTTGCTGAAGCTCAAACGAGCTGCGTAACACGAGAATGAACCTCATTGGTTCTTGAGGAAGCTCAAACGTGCTGCGTAACACGAGAATGAACCTCATTGGTTCTTGAGGAAGCTCAAACGTGCTGCGTAACACGAGAATGAACCTCATTGGTTCTTGAGGAAGCTCAAACGTGCTGCGTAACACGAGAATGAACCTCATTGGTTCTTGAGGAAGCTCAAACGTGCTGCGTAACACGAGAATGAACCTCATTGGTTCTTGAGGAAGCTCAAACGTCCTGCGTAACACGAGAATGAAACTCATTGGTTCTTGAGGAAGCTCAAACGTGATGCGTAACACAAGAATGAATCTCATTGGTTCTTGAGGAAGCTCAAACGTGATGCGTAACACGAGAATGAACCTCATTGGTTCTTGAGGAAACTCAAACGTCCTACATAACACAAGAATGAACCTCGCTGCGTAACACGAGAATGAACCTCATTGGTTCTTGCGGAAGCTCAAACGTCCTACATAACACAAGAATGAACCTCATTGGTTCTTGCTGAAGCTCAAACGTGCTGCGTAACCCTAGAATGAACCTCATTGGTTCTTGCGGAAGCTCAAACGTCCTTCATAACACAAGAATGAACCTCATTGGTTCTTGCTGAAGCTCAAACGTGCTGCGTAACACGAGAATTAACCTCATTGGTTCTTGTGAAGCTCAAACGTGCTGCGTAACACGAGAATGAACCTCATTGGTTCTTGTGGAAGCTCAAACGTGCTGCGTAACATGAGAATGAACCTCATTGGTTCTTGAGGAAGCTCAAAAGTACTGCGTAACACCAGAATGAACCTCATTGGTTCTTGTGGAAGCTCAAATGTGCTGCGTAACACCAGAATGAACCTCATTGGTTCTTGTGGAAGCTCAAACGTGCAGCGTAACACCAGAATTAACCTCATTGGTTCTTGTGGAAGCTCAAACGTGTTGCGTAACATGAGAATGAACCTCATTGGTTCTTGTGGAAGCTCAAACGTGCTGCGTAACACGAGAATGAACCTCATTGGTTCTTGTGGAAGCTCAAATGTGCTGCGTAACACCAGAATGAACCTCATTGGTTCTTGTGGATGCTCAAAAGTGTTGCGTAACACCAGAATGAACCGCATTGGTTCTTGTGGAAGCTCAAAAGTGTTGCGTAACAAGAGAATGAACCTCATTGGTTCTTGTGGAAGCTCAAATGTGCAGCGTAACACCAGAATGAACCTCATTGGTTCTTGTGGATGCTCAAAAGTGTTGCGTAACACCAGAATGAACCTCATTGGTTCTTGTGGAAGCTCAAATGTGCAGCGTAACACCAGAATGAACCTCATTGGTTCTTGTGGAAGCTCAAACGTGTTGCGTAACACCAGAATGAACCTCATTGGTTCTTGTGGATGCTCAAACGTGTTGCGTAACACGAGAATGAACCTCATTGGTTCTTGTGGAAGCTCAAATGTGCTGCGTAACACCAGAATGAACCTCATTGGTTCTTGAGGAAGCTCAAACGTGCTGCGTAACACGAGAATGAACCTCATTGGTTCTTGAGGAAGCTCAAATGTGCTGCGTAACACGAGAATGAACCTCATTGGTTCTTGTGGAAGCTCAAATGTGCTGTGTAACACGAGAATGAACCTCATTGGTTCTTGTGGAAGCTCAAACGTGCAGCGTAACACCAGAATGAACCTCATTGGTTCTTGTGGAAGCTCAAACGTGTTGCGTAACATGAGAATTAACCTCATTGGTTCTTGTGGAAGCTCAAATGTGCTGCGTAACACGAGAATGAACTTCATTGGTTCTTGTGGAAGCTCAAACGTGTTGCGTAACATGAGAATGAACCTCATTGGTTCTTGTGGAAGCCCAAATGTGCTGCGTAACACGAGAATGAACCTCATTGGTTCTTGTGGAAGCTCAAACGTGCTGCGTAACATGACAATGAACCTCATTGGTTCTTGTGGAAGCTCAAATGTGCTGCGTAACATGACAATGAACCTCATTGGTTCTTGTGGAAGCTCAAACGTGCTGCGTAACACGAGAATAAACCTCATTGTTGTATATATTCACAGAGGCTGAGCTAAGCTTTAAATATATCCACTTATCCCCTGAATAAATTGAAAAATATTCCATGCGGTAATATGCTATATTGTCACATATGTTTATGTGCAGATTTACTTCAGTGAGTGGAATCCAGTTATAATCGCAGAAGCAGTTACATTACATTTCTTTCTTCAATAGATTTGTTGAAATGCTTTTGTGTGAGAAGACACAATATTTTGAGATGATCCCTAAGTCTATTTGGACTCGACACACCCCCTTGTCAGTCTTATATTTACATGAGAGAGAGAAAACCTAGCAGTAGTCATTTGTAAAAGGGCATGTGCTATTTTACATGTTATGTAAGGAATATTTTCTCTATTTTTCTCTAAACAATATGTTATTAGTGTATTTTAAGTCTGTAAATGTGTAAAAAAAGAAATCATGTAAATACATGCTCCAGACTGTGTGGCTCTTGAACCGCACTGAAGAATGTTTTATGTTATGATTTTAAAGTTGAACATTCATCTATACACATACGTCATCTTTTTCATCCTATGCGAATGTTTAGACAATGAATTCTCCTCTTTCCGCTCTTTCAGGAAACCTGCCGCATGGAAGAAATCTTTCAACATATGTTTTAACTTTAATGACAGCTTCTCTCTTTCCTGTCTTGTTTCTAGTTATTATCCAGGTCTGGAAAGCAGCACCAGTTTACATTAAATGCCTGGACAACAGCTTGAAATATTAGCATCTTGCCGACCACCAGCAACGTATGAACCGAGGACATCAATTACAAGTAGGCTACATGAATCTGAAGCTTGCTGAACTTGGATGATTTAATTTCATATTTAACACCGAGCAGGTTTAATCTGACAGAATAGAGTTTCTCCGTCTGTGTCAGACTGCTGAATCAGGGTCAGTAGGACTAAAGGATAATATTCCCCAATAAAGAGGGAATACGAGTCTCAGTGGAACTATAAATATTAGCCAGCCATATTTTATCATTAGATACGCCAAGCTAGTGTAAATATAGGCAATGCAATCGTGTTGGTTTTATTGATCGAAAAAGCACATTAATATTAGAGTAGATTTCCATTTGTAATGCTTTTATCCAAAGCAAATCAAAATGCATAAATTGAATCAAGCTATCAGTTCCCGGCTAAATAGGCTATTCTAAGAATTTTATTTAGCTTCCCATTAAGTTATGGAAATCTTATTTATGAATGTTCCCTAAACTTTCAAAACGTCCAGTTTTTAGAAAATGTTTTAAAAACGTTTTTTTTCTTGGGAAAACATTCCATTTTATAATTATGCAAACCTTGGGAACGTTACTTTTGAACGTTCTCTGAGCATTCTAAAACAAGTAGTTACATTTAAAAACGTTTCAGAAAAAAAAAAAAAACCGATGACATGAACGATGTATAAATAACCTTTTTGGTGAATCACACTCATCCTTACAGTCAAAATTGAGACTTCTTAACTTTATTTTTTTCAGTAAACTCATTGTAATACATTTTTGTTCAATAATATATTTTAATTTTATTTTGAATTTTTAGAGTGTTTTGTGGTACTTCCCCATTGAAAATAATATATATATATATATATATATATATATATATATATATATATATATATATATATATATATATATATATATATATATATATATATATTAGGGCTGGGCAAATTAACGCGTTAACGCGGGCGATTAATTTTTTCAGCTTAACCCAATTAAAATATTTAACGCAAATAACGCAGCGTCCGTTTTTATATCCATTTTTGCTTAGCGTTACATGATCATCACGCTCTTATTCATGTAAATGCTTCCAAGCGTGACAAGACACAAGCGAACGCGCTGTATGCCAATGTCCTGTGTGTGTGTGTGTGTGTGTGTGTGTGTGTGTGTGTGTGTGTGTGTCCTGTCTGTGTGGATGCGTCTCATGTCAGCTAATCAAGGGACACACACACACACACACACACACACACACACACACACACACACTCGACGCATAGATAGACTTGCGTCAGTTTCCTGCTCACATCGAGTTCTCTTTTGCTCTTGAACAAACAATAACACAGAGGATTTTGAGTATTCTCATATTAGGAGTCTTAAATTAGTTAAATAACGTCTTAAATGAACTTAAAGAGTTGTGAGGAAATGAGATGCGCGGGACAGCGCGTGAGATCTGCGGCTGTTCTTAAAGTGACAGGAACACTGATGATGATGACAAAGAACAACGGGAACAGAGAAAATTTTAGCTTTAATGATGATTCATCTATATTTCATTTATTATTTATGCAGTTAAGAAAGGTAACTATTACATTTCTGTATATGTATAACAGGGAAGGCCATGGGTAAATATAACATTTATTATTTTGGGTTTATGTAAAGATTGTTTTAAGTTCATTTAAATTAAAAGTAGTTTTTTTTAAAGCCTAATAAATGTTGAAATTGGGAGCTTTCAGTTATACTGTAATGTAACGTCATTAATGTTTCATAGACACTTTAGTATCAGTGATACTGGCCTTCATTCATAAAAATATGACAATACAACACATATTTAAAATATGCTGTCTTTAAATTGTTTATACATTAATTTGGAGAGTAACTGAAATTATTACAATATCAAAATATTAAAAACGTAAAATATTAAAAACGTGCGATTAATCGCGATTAATTACAGAAAAAAGTGTGATTAATTAGTTAATTTTTTTAATCGATGCCCAGCACTAATATATATATATATATATATATATATATATATATATATATATATATATAATTTTTTTGGTTAGTTTTTTAATTTTTTTTTCAATTGATGCAGTATTTCCAACCTGATCTCACGGCAATTCGTACATATTTTACGAGGTGGCTAATTCGTACAAATTTGTACGACCTCGCTCGTACCAATTTGTAAGATTTTTGCTAAATCGTACGTATTTGACGAGTTGCCAAATTCGTATGAATTTGTACGAATGATCTCAAACCCCGCCCCTAAACCTACCCGTCACTGGGGTTTAGACAAAACGTACAAATTAGTAAGAGTGAGGTCGTACAAATTTGTATAAATTAGCCACCTCGTAAAATATGTACGAATTGGTCGTGAGATAGCGTTGGTATTTCAGGTTAAAATAGAGACACGGCCATTCAAATCCAATTTTGGAAGGCAGATTAGCGCCATCTGGTTGTTTAAAAAAAAAAGAAAAAAGGTGTAATGCCATGGTGTAACCACTAGTTGCCTGTATAGCTTTGCTCTGTTACAGTTCATAGTAGGGTGACCAGACGTCCGCATTTTCCGGGGACAGTCCCGGTTTTTGGTGTTCTGTCCCCGACTGGAGCTGTCACTGGAAATGTCCCCGTTTTACAGCTCGTTCAATACAACCCGCATATACATTGCAAAAAAGCCCAACATTTACATAGCCTGCTGGCTATAGGAGCAATCGTGTAGTGATTATTTTCACCAGCAGATGGCGCTGTGAGATACGCTGACTCTACTTGGTCGCGTGCGCGCCATTACTACTCAAGGGGGTAATCCAGCACCCGGAAAGCGTACCTTCCATAGGGGCAGCCATTGCTAACCAAGCCATCACCTGCCGTTAGCATCCCATTGACTCGCATTCATTTTGGCGTCACTTTGACAGCGGATAACTTTACATCTGAGGTGTTTAAATACTCCATTTGTCCATTGTTTATTTCTAAAGAAACACGACAATGTACAAAAGCCTCCATTACCTTGTATCTTACACTATTGCCCCTTAGAGAAGCCACAAATTATAATTTTTTTTGTGTAAAAATAGGCTAACGGTTGCGTCATAACCACGCGACAACCATTGCACAGTAGAGAAATTACCGTATAGACAGGAGGAGAAGCTCGCAGGCAATCTTTTACTGTCTATGAGGCAATTTATTAAAATAAATAAATACTATGCAAAATGACAAAACAATTAATAAGAATACTTACCAAAAGTTACTCCTGCTCACGCTCTCCGACTAAGATTTGGTGATTCAGATTTCCCTTTGCACAACTACTAGAAGACTTACAACTGTCAGACAGGTTGCTCACGTCACATCTACGTCAAGCTCAGTCTGAGGCTGCTCAGTACGCTCAGCCATCAGGAAGTGAGTGCTCCTAATTGACTTCACTTTTCTCCGTGGAAGTCTATGGGGTTTCTGTGTCCATTTCTTTTACTGTCTATGCTACTACTTCATGAAGAACGTAACTGAGGGCAGAGCGGCATTATCGTCAAATATCAAACGAAACATCGTTATCGCTTTCAAGGTAGTAACATACTAACTATTCATGTTAAATTAAAGTAATACTGTTTGCATGTACTTTATAACAGAGCCTCAACAGGGTGCTGGATGGTTTATCCCCAAAAGTTCCGCAGTCACAACGCAGTGATTATGCATCTGAACTATAAATAGAAAAAAACCCTAAACAATTACACTTGCAACAAGACCAATAAAGATAGTTATTTCAACCACAAACGTAACAAAACATTTGAAGTAAAAAAAAAGTGATTTATACAGTATAAACTTGTGAAAATTAAAGTATTAAATTAAATACAATTATATTTGTTAAATAGTTTTATTCATCATATATTTATGTTGTTTTGTTTTTTTACAATGGTTACTATTAACTGTTTTCATTGTTTGATTTTTTGTTTTGTTTTGTTTTTGCGGGTGTTAAAACCAGACCAAAAATCGTAATAATCAAACTAAATCATAATAATTATTAATGTTAATAATAATATAGGGAGCCCACAACAACAAAGACAACAAAAAATCCCTGCTTTTAATTAATAGATAACAAATGCGATAAAATAGATAAAAAAACACATTTTTTGTGATATTTTGACCACTCAAATGGGAAATGTTCCCGGTTTCCATTTCAGAAATCTGGTCACCTTAGTTCAGAGGTGTGTATAAGTGTGTGAATGGGTGTGTTTATTTCACAGTCTTGATGTTTTAGAGTGTCACCCCTTCACTGCTGTGAGCTTTTTATGCATTATGACTGAATTATTGAATGGATTTCATATTCTCAAAACTTTGCTCTGTGCAGACACAGTGGTTCATAGGTGTGTGTGTGTGTGTGTGTGTGTGTGTGTGTGTGTGTGTGTGTGTGTGTGTGTGTGTGTGTGTGTGTGTGTGTGTGTGTGTGTGTGTGTGTGTGTGTGTGTGTGTGTGTGTGCGTCTGTGTGTGAGTGAATGTGCCTATATCACACTCTTGATATTTTATAGTGTCATCCCTTCACTGCTGTGTACTTTTTTTTTTCCAGTACTGTGGTCGATTTGTAGATTTTGCAGAGAATTTCCCATTCATTTCCTATGGTTGGTCATTTTTGACAGAAGACCACAAGTGTGACTTTTTTTTAACGACCACTTAGCCTGTTCGAATCATGCCCTCATTTTTTTTACAATATGTTCACATTCTTAAGTACCATAAAAGTCACAGTTTCGTACCATTTCGATGAAACTGTGATTTTTTAAATTCAAAACATAAAATTGAAGTGACCAAAGACCATAGAAGACCAGATAAGGTTGAACAAACATTCTATTGACGTTACTGGAAGACCGTTTGTTCAGAACCTTGCCAGAACATTCTGAGAACGTTTCCTGTTTGCTGGGTTCATGCATTCCCTGGGAATCGAACCCATGACCTTGATTCGGTATTCACTTCAATCTGATCTTATTGTCCTCTATGAAAAGGCATTTTAATGTGTTATGAAAACCGTGTTAGTGTCAGAAAGCTTGAGTTCTCTGCAGCATCGTTGCCCGTCCAATTTTTCTAACTGCAGTTGGCAGGTTAAACAACAACACGACTACAGTTCCTGTATGAGATCTGGAAGTGTTTGACTTGTAGATCTCACAGAGAAACCTGATACTAAGAGGGATTTGCATTCTGGCAGGCTGTGATAAGTACCGCAGCAAAGATGCAAACATCTGTGGTGGAGATTTCTGCTCAAAACAAAGCTGTTATCAAGTTTCAGTGGACAGAATTGAGTAGTCTAATTCAAAACCATAGCTCACAAAAAATAAAGGTTCTTTATTGGCATCTCTTGTTCTATAAAGAACCTCAGTCACGTTGGTTCATTTCTCGAATCAGCCTTAACATTTGCAAGTTCATTTCTCGAAACAATTTGTACAAACAGCACCACACAATGGACTAGCAGCAAAAGCCTGTAACTTGCTCAAAAGAGTAATATAGGCCTATTGCTTTTATGATGTGATATGATCTGGGAAATGTACCAAAGCAACTGAGGAAAAACTGTAATATCCATAGAACCTTTCAAAAGGTTCTTTATTGTGGAAAAATTGACTATTAAAATGTTCCAGAATGTATTGTATTTAGACCTCACTAATTAAATAAATGGCTATAAAACTGATCCTCAATAACCTTTTAAAAGAGAAAAATACACAAAGACAATTGAACCTGGCATACACTCTTCATAATTATCTCTACTGTTCTTTGTAATCCACATGGTCATTCATGAGGAGATGGCCAGTATTAGTATATATGAACAGGTCAATTGTTCTAATGGCATTTTTATGGCAAGAACCAAATTAGAGCCTTTCAACAGCCTGCATTTCCTATTTGAAGCCCAAAATAGAGGGCATTATTAATTCACAGGAAATGGGACAGCCTGGGGGAGGGACAGGCACGCACGCGGATTTTACTCCAGGCTTTTATTGAATGCCATTGTTCAGTCACAGAGGGAAAGCCGTTCCCATATATCCGAATGATGTCATTCCCCTTTCTTCTGTTCTTGAGAGCCCCTGGACTGTCCACGGCAGTTTGTTTGGGGTGGGCTAGGAAGTTAGGTCACATTGCTATTGCTCATACTTGGAGTTAGAACAAATACCTGACTCAAAGTCTTCATCTTCAGATCATAATTCATCTCTGAGTGTTTGTGCTACAAACATAGATTATACTTCAAATGATGCAGCGTGTTGAGGAGAGGTGTGCTAGTACTTTGATTGCATTGAACTAATGATTTTTGCCAGGAGGATGATAAAACGGGTTAAAACAATCTCACAGACTTACACTGAACAGAACCATAAGCAGTTAACAACCACAGAGAACAGCCATAGCAACCAACAAAAACACCCTAGCAAGTGCATAACAGCTCGCTAACATCACATTAAATGATGCACAACACCATTCGCATTTTCTATAGAAAATATAAAAATCTAGTTTTTTTACAAGACAGATTGATAACAGATTACAAAGCGATTAATTTTCAAAGCTACTTGTAATTTAACTTTTCTTCAAAAACAAACAAATATAAAAAAGGCACATTTTTATTTAATTTATTTAATTTTACTTTATTATTTAATTTAATTTTTGTTTTTTATTTTATTTTATTTGTATTTATTTTATTTTATTTTTTAGGGCACACTTGAATGTCCAGATACATTTTTTTTTTTTTTTTTAGCATTGTGTTTTCTTGTTTTAAGCATGAATCGGACACAATTTTGTAAGGTGTAGCATTAAAGTGATAAATAAACAAACAAATAAATAAATAAAGCAAGCAAGCTGCTATAGGGTAAATTTGATTGCATAGCCAAATCACATAAGCAATAATCCATAGATTCACCTAATGCAACAATAAAGAAGATTAGATAATTTACTAATTCTGATTAAAATGTATAGTCCTATATTCTCAAAATCATTTCCCATTAGTAAAGCTTACACAAATTGCCAGGTAAGCCTATGTGTTATAATTTTACCATTGTTTTGACAGGAGATTTTGTAGGAGAGATGGGAAGTGACAGCAAAGGAGAGAGGAGAACGGAATCACTTCAAGCCGATACTCGAACTCGGGTCGCCTGAAGCGCTGCGGCTCCGACATGGTGTTATGTCACAGGCCGCCTTTAGTCAAAAACCTTCCTTTGACTAAATAGTTTGTCTATTTCAGCATGAGTGAAATGCTGATTTTGTCCTCAGGACACCAGCAGTCATGGAGTCAGACGCTGTGAGATCACGAGGACACCAGAGCACATGTGTCTCAGCCTCCAGCTGCGTCTCGCATGCCAAACCTCCTCCGCTCTGTTACGGGTGTTAAAATTAGAGCTTTTTCAAATCCAGCAAGACTTCCCATTCTCCCGTCTCTCTTCCCCAGAGCTTTCTCCCCGACTTTCACAGATCAAAGCTGCATTTCTTTCTTGGTGGCTGTTGAGTCAGCAGTCTAAATTAGAAATGAAGAACAGCAGAGGAGAGAGAGAGAGAGAGAGATTTACAGGAAATATTCCATCTTTTCATTTGAAGTCATTATTTTTTGCTGGCATTCCACAAAGAATTCTATAAAGAACTGGACCTTAAAATATCAGTAATAAGCATGACCCGCAAGACTGTACAGAATGAAGGAAATACTGGATGGATGGACAGACAGATGGATGGATGGACGGACGGACAGATGGATGAATAGATGGATGGACGGACGGACAGATGGATGAATGGATAGATGGATGGATGAATGGATAGATGGCTGGATGGACGGACAGACAGATGGATGAATGGATGGATGGACGGACGGACAGATGGATGAATGGATGGATGGATGGACGGACGGACAGATAGATGGATGGATGGATGGATAGATGGATGGATGGATGGACGGAAGGAGGAATGGATGGATGGATGAATGGATAGATGGCTGGATGGACGGACGGACAGATGGATGAATGGATGGATGGATGGATGGATGGATGGACGGACAGACAGATGGATGGATGGATGGACGGACGGAAGGATGAATGGATGGATGGATGGACGGATGGACAGACGGATGGATGGATGGAAGGACGGATGGATGGACGGATGGATGGATGGATGGACGGATGGACGGACTGAAGGAAGGAAGGAAGGAAGGACGGATGGATGGATGGATGGATGGACAGATAGATAGATTAGATGGATGGATGAATGGATGGATGGATGGATGGATGGATGGACGGACGGACAGACGGATGATGGATGGATGGATGGATGGATGGATGGATGGATGGACGGACGGACGGAAGGATGAATGGATGGATGGACGGATGGACAGACGGATGGATGGATGGATGGATAATAGATGGACGGACGGATTGAAGGAAGGAAGGAAGGACGGATGGATGGACAGATAGATTAGATGGATGGATGAATGGATGGATGGATGGACGGACGGACAGATGGATGGATGGATGGACGGACAGATGGATGGATGGACGGACGGAAGGATGAATGGATGGACGGATGGACAGACGGATGGATGGATGGATGGATGGATGGATGGATGGATGGATGGATGGATGGATGGAAGGACGGATGGATGGACGGATGGATGGATGGATGGATGGATAATAGATGGACGGACGGACTGAAGGAAGGAAGGAAGGAAGGAAGGAAGGAAGGAAGGAAGGACGGATGGATGGATGGATGGATGGATGGATGGATGGATGGATGGATGGGCGGACAGATAGATAGATTAGATGGATGGATGGATGGATGGATGGACGAACAGACAAACAGGCAGACAGACAGACAAACAGATAGATGGATGGATGATGGATGGATGGATGGATGGTCAGATAGATAGATAGATAGATAGATAGATAGATAGATAGATAGATAGATAGATAGATAGATAGATAGATAGATAGATAGATAGATAGATAGATAGATTCTGTGTCCTGTCAGCTCAGATTTTGGCTATTGTTCTCTCATCTCAAGCACATGTGAAGCAGCCGTGTGGATGGGCGAATTTGCTGGGAGAGATGTGAGTCTCAGGGAGGATGACCTACTTTTGATCCCAGCACTTCTCAATGCTCTCTCTTTCCCTGGAAGGAGCAAACCTTCCACAGAACATGTAACAGTATCATTTGTGACTGCAGGTGCTACAACCGACAGACACTGGAGTGATTTAGCCACTTTCCTGCCAATAGTATATCCTGCATGCTCTCTCTCTCTCTCTCTCTCTCTCTGTGCAATTCGAACTGTCTCTGATTCATTATTCATCCTCAGTATGTTTGCATTTCTTCAGTACACCTGGCCTTTCCTCGTACTGGGGGACATGTTTTAGTCTCTACAGTCTGACTCTAGTTTTCTGTTCCCACCAGAAACTCAAACTGCAAACAGTTCATCATCTCAGTAAATCAACAGATGCACAGACAGAATTTCGAAACTGATTACCAGGAGTCTTGCAACCCATGCCACTAAATTCTACTAAATTTCCTTTAGCTCCTCTAAAACAGATTCTGCAGCTCAGTCCAAGTCAGCAGAACATATGAGACAATAGCGGAGCCATATGCCAACATCTTAAAATGGGTCTCAAGTGCATTTTTAAATGGCAAGTTATACAAGTAAATAAACAAACTCATATAACTGGTTTTTAGACCATCTGGGAGCATTTAAACATTTAGTGGGTCTGAAAAATGAAAATAGCAATGAGAAACAAATTGCAAATATGATGTCAGTTGGATTATTTGACCGGGCCAGAGCTTGTTTCAGGATCAGCATAAAGGATCTGGGCAATTGCACCAACAAGATTCAAAATGGAATAGACATTTGTCTATTTCGCAGTTACTGGATGTGAGCCTTACCAGAGGAAAATGAGCACACACACACAAGACAAAAAATAGCCGCATTTATAAAAATGACCCCATTCAAAAGTTTATGTATTTCTTCTTAACATGTGTCGTTACCTGGATAAGAAAATCACAACTTGTAATTTTGCTTAGTACACGGTGTGACTACAGAAGAGTCAAGTATTAAATAGGAAAAATATCGAAACACTTTGTTCATTTTTTAGAGCGAGATGCTAACGGTCTAATCAGATTCACTCGGCTGAATGATCGGCTGAATGGATTCGAAAATGGTAAAACTCGACAGTTTAACTCTATTTTCAAAAATCGTGGAGTGTTCCTTTAAGAGGGGGGTGAAAAATTTGTGTTTTTGAAGATCAAGGTAAATTGTACTTCGGGGAAACATGTAAGTATCTTCTGTTGCTTCCGAGGGGAAGTACTAAATAATAAAAAAAGATATTTAAAGAAAAAAAGGCAGAATTGTGATGTTAACTTGCAAAAAAAAGTCTCAATTCAGAGTTTATATCTCTCAATTCTAATAAAAACATTCAGAGAAAAAGGCAGAAAGAAGCATGCATGCCGTCACGTGTATCTGTTTATGATTGACGCTGTCTATTTCTATAAACTCAATAAGACAAGCTCAAACAAACTACACAACACTAAACCAATCTGTTGTATCTACTAGTGTTTGAATGGATCTTTACAAGCATGTTAAATCTCTACATTCCAAACAAACAGCATCTGACCTCACATGGTTTCCAGAAGACTCTAAGCTTCTCTTGAGCAGGTGGTGAGGGTGGGAAACACCATCTGCTCCTATTTAATAGGTCAAATACCCAATCTTAGATTCAATGAACTCTCCATTAAATATTCTACTCACATTCATAAAGCAGTTAGATGAGAGATTATCACACGTAGGGCAGGATGTTATGGAAGATGACTGCTCACTTTCAGTTTCAACTGAGTTTCCTATGATTCAACACAATTTGTTTGCCATTGAGATGCTTCAGTTGCTGAAGGAGGACAGTGGATTTGTCCAAAGGACAAGGTGAAAGGTCAAAGCATGTTGCACATCCTTACAGCACATTACAGATGATCACATCAGAGCAAAGATCGTCCATGTGTTTTACTGTCGCACGATATTGCACATTTCAATGCAAACATCCTGTCTCAGCATTTTTTGCTTGCAGCATGACTTTGAAAAACAGTTATTCCATAACCCTAAAAACGACTTTGAAAATCTCAAGAATATTATGTTTGCTAAGGGTATTTTTTATTGTGAAGAGCGTGCTGTATTTAAAAGGATATAATTTACATCTGGACGCTTTGTTACAAAGTGACATTGCATTGGCGCACATGACATTTCTGCAACACTTTAAAAAGTTTAGCATTCATAATCTACATTGATCAGATAAAGTATATAACACAAATTATCTCTTCATCACAGCTCCTGTTAGTGGGTGGGATATATTAGGCAACAAGTGAACATTTTGTCCTTAAAGTTGATATGTTAGAAGCAGGAAAAATGGGCAAGCGTAAGGATTTGAGCGAGTTTGACAAGGGCCAAATTGTGATGGCTAGATGACTGGGTCATAGCATCTCCAAAACTGCAGCTCTTGTGGGGTGTTCCCGGTCTGCAGTGGTCAGTATCAAAAGTGGTCCAAGGAAGGAACAGTGGTGAACCGGCGACAGGGTCATGGGCGGCCAAGGCTCATTGATGCACAGGTTTGGCAGCAAATTAGGGACCAACACTATATTAGGATATAATGTTACCTGTCATAATGTTATGCTGATCGGTGTATGTTGTAATGCATTGTATATTTTCATAAATATTTGTAAGTAACAATAAATATAAATACATATTATAATGTATTAAAACTGTGGTTGCAATTTTATTCACAACATCACTCAATGCATTATAACATGCATTACAAGGCATAGTTAATAAATTAAAAAATACTTTTATTTTACCTAAATAGTCAATTCAAACAAGTCAATAACAATTCAATTTGGAGATCATTCCAAACCATGTTATTGTAATGGTCAACACATAGTTTCTTAATTCACATACTTTTTATCCTATAATAACAAATAATCAACTGCTGAAATGCAAACCAACAAACTTCTGTGCTTTCAGAATCAGTTTCATGTATTCCATAATGGCATGGCTGCATTTCAGAGTCATTTTCCGAAACAAATGCCAAGTGTATCCTCACAGGAAGTGTGGAATGTGATGGGCTTGTAGTCAGTGAATGCATCTATCACTACATAAAGGCCATCGGACACAATGCCACCCTTAAACCAAAACACAAATCTCATTCTTGTCCTCTGATTCAAACTTTAGAGCTGCAAACTCAGCCAAATCAGTTTCATTCAGTCAGATGGTATTTACACAATCCTAAACAAGATTTATTGTCCTCATGATGAGTTTGTACATGGCTACTAAATTAACTATTTTTTTTATTTTTACCCATAAAGACTACTGTATCATATTTGATATATTTCTAAGGCCTCAATGATCACCGTGATCAAAACTTTCCTGAAAAACCTGTTGCACACAATCTACTGTACATGCCTTCTGTTGTCTGACTGATAGTTTATACTGTTTTAGCAAAAAAATGCTGTAAAATATTGTTATTAGTATTTCAAGATGAAAACTTCATGAAGCAACTTAAGTTTACTTGACTATCCATATATTATTTATTTATTACTATTATTATTTAGAAAAATCGTGTTAAAATGGTTTGTTCAAATGCAATAGTAATAGTTATGCTTGCCTTGGAAATAAGATATTAAATAAAAATATTATTATTATTAAGAGTATAGGCCTATGATAAGGGTTTATGCGCCATCTTGTGTTCAAATGCCAAATATGGCATCCAAAACTGAAACGGACAGATTTAGATCAGCAAAACTGATTCTACACAAGAGGAACAAAAGCAGTTTCGATACAACCAATCTCAGCTGAGTGACTACTGAGATCTTCTGGTCGTAAGGAGCACTCACTCACTTTACATTTAGGGATGGTAGTATTTCAGATACTTTTATTTAAAATACCCCAACTTTCATGCACGTGAGCTTGCTGCATTAATAGGTAATAAGATAAGGTGAGGTGAGGTGAGGTGAGGATGTCATGGTTGATTCTACTTGTTGATTGAGGTTAAAACAGAACATCGTTCAGATATTTCTTCAGTTCACTTGAAGGAAAGAGCACTGGCAAAGGCAAAGAGTGTTAGCCAGTCAGTCTTTATAGTTAAGCACTATTTAACTTTTCCATCCACGCAGAATCTTGGGACATGTGGTCTTCACCTCACAGCCGGTGGAAAAGAATCGGGATAGGACTCGGGCAGAAATCATGTTCATGGATGTGATTATTAACGTTACTGTAGTATGAAGCAGAGCAGGACTGAGTGTTGTGGGAGCTGAGCAAGACTGCTGGAGCGATTGATAATAAGAAGAGCGCAACACACGCCTCGCGAGCAGCAGGACTTTTATTATGGCATAGTCGCCGGCGGGACTTTTATTATGCCACAGTCGCCGGCGCCACTTCCGCTTTTCCGGTCATGAGTATGAGGTAACGCTGCTTGTTTATCATATCAGATACATCTGAGTGTGTTGAAAATTATGTTATGACATTACTTTGCGTTCGCTTGGCGGCTGCTATGACACTTGTTCACACTGCAGTCAGAGTAAAGCGTTTCTGCAAAATAAAACCGGAAACTGAGGGGAAAGCAGATATGACACAATTGACAGGCGACTTCCTCACACATCCCGGTTCCTTGGTTAAAATAGCAATTTTCTCACGATTTACAAATAGTTGGAAACATTTGGGATATTGTAAGTACTCAACTGAACAAAATATATAACACTGGCCTAGTGGTTTTTGGATATTTTACTGAAATTTTTTTACATAGTGCACCTTTAATCAGTTGTTGGGTTCATCAACTAGCTAGTCAAATGTGTTTAAAGGGATAGTACCAAAAATGAAAATTCTGTAATTGATTATTCATCCTTATGTCATTCCAAACCCACAACTGCCACTCTGAAGCTTCAAAAAGTTCATAAAGAGATCATAAAACATATGAATTGCGGTTTAGTCTAAATTTTCAGAAGAGACACGATCATGTTGGCTTAACGTCGAGAACCAATGAGGTTCATTCTAGTGTGTAAATGCAGCCCTTTGCAAGAACCAATGAGGTTTGTTCTTGCAGCTTCGGTTTATTATGTTTGGTGATCAATGTTTATTTGTGAATAAAAGCCTAAATTCAGTCTGTTCATCATATAAAGCGATCGGTCTCTTCAGAAAATTTGGACTAAACCGCTCAATTCATATGGATTAGTTATGAACTTTATGAACTGTCAAAGTTGTAGTTGCGTAACTGTCAATGGAGTGACAGAAATCTCTCAGATTTCATAAAAATATCTTCATTCATGTTCAGAAAACGAACGGAAGTCTTACAGGTTTGGAACGACATGAGAGTGAGTAAATGATGACAATTGTCATGTTTTGGGTGAACTATCCCTTTAAGCATTAATGTTTGCTAGGACTGGGTGATATGACGATATGCATCATGGTAATGATATAAAGTGTAAATCAATTTTTACTGTACCCTTTAGGCCTATATATTGCAAATATAATATATCCATGCTGCTTTTAGTGGGCAGGAGTTATTCACACGTTAGAGCGATAAAGAAACATGGACGAATGAGTAGGCCTGCTTAATAAAGAGCGGGACGGGTTTGATGTTAAAAAGAGTTATTAAAAGTGCAATAAGTGAAAATGCAGTGAAAGAGAAAACTCATATTGACTATTTGCACACTGACAGCTGGCAGCTCAACTGTCAAATACACAAAAATATGTATTCAAATAGTTTGTTCGGTATTTCATTTTGATTCATTTCAACGGAGGTATGTTGTATTTTTGTTTAAAATATATATTCATGTATTTATGCTCATCTGTGTACATTAACTCTGTTAGACCACCTTTCAATTTCTAAGGTGACTCATTTATTTTAACACAGCAAACTCAACAATATCTAGACAATACAGTACACTGGGTGGAACAATAAATGCATAATTTCCACATGGTAAAACGTATGCATGTCCCCCACGTCGGGGGAGGCTGCACTTTTTGGATTTCCTGTTCTGTCGTTTCATATCACTGCGTCAAACCACAGCTTTTAGATAGTTTCCACCACCAACAGAGCAACAGCTTTCCCGCGACTTGATGAACACAATGTGCCTTTCTCTGTAACTCAAAGTCTTCAAGGACAATCCTTCAAATCTTGTAAGTACATGTTAAAAAATTATTTTAGTGTGGTGTATGCTTAATTTGCCTTTCTGTCTAATTGAATACACATTTTTAAATTATAAATTAGCATAGAAATTTGAGTGACAAGTTGAATTGAGAAACGAACATGGATTTTCTTTTAAAGTCCTAATATTCTGTGTTTAGTGCAAGTTAATTTCAATCAACGGCACTTGTTGCATATAATGTTGATTACTTCAAAATGTTAACCTTTTAAAAAGTGTGTCCACTTACTGGAAATCAAAAGTACAGCCACAAAATGTAAACGTGTGTTAACATGATTTTACTAAGCCATCTGGTGTACCCTATAAGTTATAACATTTTACGACTTTGTTGAGATAACATAACGTTTAAAATGACAGTCAAAATAACGAGAACAAGTAAGTGCTTTTATACAATTATAAGCTTCACATTTTGTCTTTGATATCCTTTAAAAATTTGCCTCATTCACGATATCTCGTGACTGCGATTTATGCCTTTTTTCCCTTCAAGAATACAAGCGACAATTCGAACACCATTGTTCAACCTTATGCAACAAATGCAGAATATATCTTTAATGACAGCAGCAATAAAGTAAACCTGCGGCCGGTTGTGTAAACTTTGACTAGTTAGTCATCTACTGTAAATGTTTTCTTCAAGACTGGTTCTAACATTTTAAAGTCAGTTACATAAAAAGGTAGATAGTGTCATTTGAATTGGAAAAGTACAACTCATGCCCCTTGGTTAACTGCTAGTTAGTCAAACTAGTTCTTAAAGGGATAGTTCACCCAAAAATGAAAATTATCCCATAATTTACGCACCCTCAAGCCATCATATATCAGCCAAACACAATCAGAGTTGTGGCTCTTCCAAACTTTATAGTGGGAGTGAATGGTACCTTAGATTTCGAAGCCCAAAAAAGCGCATCCATCCTTCCATCATAACATCCTGAAACAAAGAGATGCATTTTGTAATAGTTTTGTGGATATTTTTCTTATAAAAACGCATCGCTTCGCTTCAGAAGGTCTTTATTAACCCCTGGAGAGTACTTTTATGATGGATGGATGCACTTTTTTGGACTTTAAAATCTAAGGTACCATTCACTGCCATTATAAAGCTTGAAAGAGCCAGGATATTTTTAATATAACTCCAATTGTGTTCCGCTGAAAGAAAAAAGTCCTATACAGCTAGGATGGCTTGAGGGTGAGTAAATTATGGGATAATTTAACATTTCTGGTGAGCTAACCCTTTAAGACAGGACCCTAGTTTAATGATCTGCACTTAGAATCCACTTTTGCTAGTTTAACGACGGGAAAAAATGGTCTGCGCGCCAGGAGCATGGTCCAAAAGGGCTGTACCTGTCTTTTAATGAGTCATGGGTGTGTTGTAACGTGCAATAAACCAATCAGAGTCTCATCTCCCATTCCCTTTAAAAGCCAGTTGTGCTTGAACCATGGCGGATTCGCTATTTACTTGGCGGAATTTGACTGAACGCTTCTCCAGAGAGGAATCCTTTTATTTTGAATATTTAAAAAATGTTGGCGTGTCAACTCGCTGTCGGTCGGAGAGGAGAGCGCGGCTGTTATCGATACTATAGAAAAGGAGTATCGTATCGTTTCAGATATTTCAGTATCGATACATATCGAAATATCGATATTTTTGACAACACTAGCCTGTGCTACACTGAGCAATGTACACGGTCTCAGTATTTCAGGCACTTGTTGCGCTTACTCGACTCTTCATGGCCAATCGCTTTGTGTACTCCCAAGTTGTAAGTCGCTTTGGATAAAAGCGCGTCTGCTAAATGCATTAATGTAAATGTTTCTGACATCACAAACAACCTTGTAACCAATCATGTGCCGGCAGGCTTTAGCATGTGCTGGCAGGCTCATATTCATTAATCCGCGTATACTCAATGAAGCACAAGTGTAGAGTTACATTCAAGCTATTTTAAAAAATGTACAGTGAAAAACATTTAAATTATGAGTTTTAAGGGATACAATTATTGACTACAAGGGGACTTTAACTTAGTGGTTAAGTTTATGTCACTAGATGACTATGTTCTTTTAGATATATCAAAGAGCTTCAATGGAAGAGTCAAATGATCAATGTCACTAACTTACCATTTCAATGTTCTCTTTTCACAGCGGAAACTCGCAGACTTTTACCTCCATCCTGATGGGGAACCAAATATCAGACTAGTAACCAAAACAATGAACAATAATTCCTTTATTTCAGTTCTAGTAAGTCATTGATGTGAGCAAATCTCTAAAATCCAACAACCTTATCAACCCAAGCAACACGACATCATGGTAAACAACACCACCTCAGTCCACGACTATGAGTTTTTGGCTTTACAGCGCTACCTCTTCCCACCCGTGTACGGCCTGGTCCTGTTTTTTGGACTGATAGGAAATCTCGGAGCGTTGTACTACTTCATCTTTAAAATCAAACAGAAATCTCCTTCAAACATATACATCATTAACCTGGCAGTGGCCGACACACTTTTCTTGTTCGCCTTGCCGTTTCGCATCCACTACCATCTGAATGACAGCAACTGGATATTTGGCAGCACCATGTGTCTCATCACCGGCACTGTCTTCTTCGCCAACATCTACATCAGCATCACCTTCATGACCTGCATCTGTGTGGACCGCTACATCGGCACCGTCCACCCTCACACCTACCTGAAGCACCGCAGCACGAGTCTCGCCGCACTGGTGTGCACCGCCGTGTGGCTGGTCTCTGGGGCGGTCATGTTGGCCTTCATGCTAACATGCCCGTTATCTTCTAAAGGGAAAATGTGCTTTGAGCGCTTCACTTCAGAAGAGTGGAGCGACTTGGCCCCCTACAGCATTTGCAGTCTCGTTTTCGGATCCCTTCTGCCTTCTGTGGTTATCCTGGTGTGTTACCCCATCGTGGCCCGCCGCATCGCCCGCATCAACAACTCCACCGCCCGCGGGGCACGGCGGGTCATCTACGCCATCCTGGCCATCACAGTTCTGTGTTTCCTGCCTTATCATGTCGTGCATCTAGTGTACCTCCTGATGCGCTTGAGACGGATCGAACATGATGATTGGATTTACGTCCTCCTCCGGAGGGTGACCATGGCCCTGGTCAGTCTAAACAGCCTCCTGGACCCAATACTGTACTACTTTGCCACCGGCCACTATAAGTGGGTGTTCAAAGGACTGAGGCTGAAGAAGAAAAAGGGTGTTTATTCCATTTCCAAAGGTTTTTAAGCTTCTGAAGGCTTCGTTCTGACTGAACTATTTGTTTTAAAGTCCCCCTGTGGTGAAAATCAAGTTTTTAATGTTGTTTATGTCTATATGGTGTTTTAATAAGCTTTAAGGCAATATGTCAACAGTATTTTCTCTTTAAAACTGCAGAGTCTCAAAAACACGGTTTGAAATCGCTGGTGTTTCTGACGTCACAAACTACCTTGTGACCAATCACGTCAACATGCTGGCTGGCTGGCTTTAGCATATCATTGACTATTCTCTGAAGCAGTGAGACAGAATATAAAGAGAAGAAAAGTTATACTGGTATATTTTTCTGTTGTTTTGAAAAATCGGGTACATTTAGCAATATAGTGGGTGAATTATGTATATGATGTATATTACAATGTTATGATGAACTATATGCCTTTCTCCACAAGTTGTTCAAAGCAGGGGCGATTCTAGGACTTTCATTTTAGGGGGGCTCAGCCCCCAGTGAGGGAATGAAAAAAAAATTGGTAAGACTTTAGTTTAGGGTCTAATTCTCACTATTAACTAGTAGCTTATTAGTATGCATTTTAGGATATTGGCTGTTTATTATTTCGTTTCGGGGGCATGGCCCCTCGAGAAAATTTTGATTTCTATGATCTACATATGTGCATTTTAAAAATTAGAAAACAATAGCTTGTAAACCATGTCAGTGGGCTGATCAATATGACTGATAAAGTTTTTCCATTTTTGTCAGTGAAGAAAGTAAACATATGTTTCACTGATATTTATAGGCTATGTGTTATGAATCATTTTCGAAGGCTAACAATAAAGCTAGGTAACAAAATGTACAATATGCACACATTCATTACTAATCTTATGTCCAATACAAGCTGGAAAAAAGCTGAACTTTTTTTATTTACTGAGAGCTACAAATGGAATTTATTAATTTACAATATGCACACATTCATTGTATGCACACATTCATATCATGTCTAATCTGAAGAAAACGGCTTTGTTAATATTTCTTGTTTGTTAATTATATTATAAATGACATTACATAGGCCTATTTCAAATCAAAATGGCGAATTTAGACAGAAGTTTATTAATTTGGCTAAATATTTTTGTCATTTGTTTAACATTTCCGATTTAAAGAAGCAGCTGTCAAATATGAAACGTTTAGTTTAGCTACATATCTCGCGCTTGACGTCGAGTCCTGCTGCTAAAATTCGTGCTCAGCCTCAGCAGCTTCTGTGTGAACATAAAGCCTTCGCAAATATTTTGACATTGACGAGCGGTGACAGACCAATGAGGCTCAGATAAACGCACACACTTCTGCCTCTGACGTGCGCTGTGAGAAAACGGGACGAAGCTGAAGCTGAAGCCTCCCGCCAGTTTCATAAGTTTGAAAGGTTAATAATCACACATTTTTTAGGGGGGCTGGACATAATTTTAGGGGGGCTGAAGTGACTAGTGACGGCCATGGTTCAAAGAATGTTTCTAAGGATACTGACAATACTGAAGGCAGACTGAGATGGCAAACGGGAACATGGTTTGTGTAACATTAGCAACACATTATTAATAACGTAGTCAAGCAAAATGATAATCATATTCATATTAAATCATGCGTCCGACATTGTAACGTTAAAGAGCGCCATTGTGCAGCATTTACCTCAGTAAGTTGGCCGACTGTATTTCTGAGCTTGTGTGAGTGAGTGGAGGCGGGGCTATTGTGCATATTCATGAATCTGCATATACTAAATGAAGCAAGAGCCTAGTTACATTCAAGCATTTTTAAGGCACAAAGATGTCTTTGGAATGGCTTTTGATCATTTTGGTGATCAAAGATGAGTTTAAGGGGACACAATTATTGACTACAGGGTAAGGTGACCAGATTTCTGAAATGGAACCGGGGACATTTCCTATTTGAGTGGTCAAAATATCACTAAAATCTCATTTGTTATTATCTTTCAAATAAAAAAACAGGGACAAGACATTTTTGTATGTTTTGCTGTTATTGTTATAGGCTCCCTATATTATTATTATCATTAATAATTATTATGCTTTAGTTTGATTGTTAGGATTGGTTTGGATTTCAACAACAAAAACAATGAAAACTGTTAATAGTAACCACAAGCAGTTCAAAACAATATTATAACATGACTTAACAAAAACACATTACAAAAATAAAATAAATATGATAAATAAAACTATTTAACAAATATTTTAACATTTATAATTGTATTTAATATTTTTATTTTCACAAGTTGTTCTATATAAATTGCTTTTTTAATTCAAATGTTTTGTTACATTTGTGCTCGCAAATAACTCTTACTATCCTCAGTTGGTCTTGTTGTTTTGCATTTTAGGCTTATTTTAAACAGAAAGTATGTGTATTTGTTGCAATTGTAACGTTAATTGTTTAGGTTTTTTTATAGTTAAGATGTGTGGTAATCACTGCTTTGTGACTGCGGAACCTTTGGGGACAAAACAATCCCGCACCCTGTTGAGGCTCTTTTATTGAGCACATACAAACAGTATTACTTTAATTTAACATGAACAGTTAGTATGTTACTACCTTGAAAGCGATAACAATGTTTCTTTCGATATTTGACGATAATGGCGCCCTGCCCTCAGTTACGTTTTTCATAAAGTAAGTAGCGGCGTGCGCGCGACCAAGTAGAATCAGCGTATCTCACAGGCTGCTGTATGTTGGTTGGGAGCCTTTTTTGCAATATATCTACAATATACCATGTAAGATTGTACATTAGAGGTAAGAAAGGGTATCTCCAATGTGACTTGATGTAAGCTAGTCAGGTTTTTTACTGAACAAGAATGACACATTTTTATTACATACCAGCAAAATTATTGACAGACCAATATTTCACCATTTTGAAATGATCTCACCAGCTAAGCTGATCCCCAGTTGAGTCAGTAGTTTTTGCAATTTTGATGTTTTAAAATATTTTGTGTAAATATCTGCATGTCTCATTTCATATAATTGAACTATTGCATTTGTATCAGATGTAGATATTAGTATCACCACTGGAAAAGGCCATACTAGTTGTCCTCGAATGAAAATACTGTTAAAACAAATAAATATGTTTTCCACAAATGGAAGCCTTCTGAATTTTACTTAAAAAAAAATCTTTATTGCTTTTTTTTTTTCAACCAAAGACAAACATTAAAAATCAGTATCAGCAGTCAGGAAGGCAGACCTTTCTTCAACAGCGTAGACAAGAAACTGCCCAATTCTTCATCCTGAGGAAGACAAAGATAGTTTTAAAACTCTATGACAAACAGGTTAAAAGGGTACATTTCAAAACCTAAAAATGCTCAAATCTTTAATAATTATTATATGAACAACAGTATATAAATTAGAATAAGAGTTAAGTTTTTCAATGGTATATTACTATTAGTGCTTTCAAATCGATTAACATAGAATGTAATTTATTCCAGTGATCAAAGCTGAATTTTCAGCATCATTACTCCAGTCTTCGGAGTCACATGATCCTTCAAAAATCATTCTAATCTGGGGATTTGCTGCTCAAGACACAATTTCACACTTTTTCCAGGATTCTTTGATGAATAAAAAGTTTAAAAGAGCAGCATTTATTTGCATTTGTAGAATTGTGATACATTTAAAGGGATAGTTCACCAAAAATGAAAAGTTGATGTTGATCTGCTTACCCCCAGGGCATTCAAGATATAGGTGACTTTCTTCAGTAGAACACAAATGAAGATTTTTAACCGTTGCAGTCTGTCAGTCGTATAATGCATGTGAATGGTAACAAATGAGAGTATGAGAAACCGATCGTTTCGTGTCTTAAGACATCAACGTGTCGTCACAACCCGCAGGGTTTAATTTGGATTTGCATGTTCTTTTTACTCTCATAGATTTTGTTACCATTGACATGCATTATACATATACTGACAGACGGCAAAGGTCGGAGTTAAAGGAACACTCCACTTTTTTTGAAAATAGGCTCATTTTACAAGTCCCCTAGAGTTAAATAGTTGAGTTTTACCGTTTTTGCGCCGCTGCAGCCATGGTACGGCCGCGAAGATCCACGACTATTACGCGGGAATGAGAAAGTAGTTCCTTGCCATATAGGTGTAGAAAATCGCAACTTTTAATTTTCAGTTTGTCTTAGCACACGATGTAACTGTAGAAGAGTCAAGTTTTAAATAGGAAAAATATTGAAAGTGTCTTTGGTCATTTTTTGAATGAGATGCTATTGGACTGATCAGAATCAATGATGTATGCTAAGCTATGCTAAAAGTGCTACCGCCAGATACAAAGATCGGCAGAATGGATTCAAAAACGGTAAAACTCAACTATTTAACTCTAGGGGACTTGTAAAATGAGCCTATTTTCAAAAAAGTGGAGTGTTCCTTTAACTCCGACCTTTGCCGTCTGTCAGTATATGTATAATTTAAAAATCTTCATTTGTGTTCTACTGAAGAAACAAAGTCCCCTATATCTTGGATGCCCTGGGGGTAAGCAGATAAACATCAAATTTTCATTTTTGGGTGAACTGTCCCTTTAATGCAAAATCAAATAAAATGAATGAAAAAATTTGTCTAAATAATTGCGGTTAGAGGGGTTTCTATTAGACGCAATAACGGAGGTGGTGACATTTCACTTTCTCTCAAGCATTTATAGCTGTTTCAATCGCAATCCAATTGTGATGCACTGCGGTGTAATGGATGGTGACATTTATAGAGGGTATGCATTGACGTCATTTTCCCACCGGAACACACCCCATCTGCCGGACTGAGTGGCTGCATGACTGGAGTTAATGGGGGAAACTGCGAAAACGCAAGTTATCAGTTTAAGTTGGGCTCGATATAGTGTTACGGTTACATACGTGGTACGTATTATGAATGTGGTGTGTATATGTGTGGGTAGTTTCTAGTGTGTGTGTGTGTGTGTGTGTGTGTGTGTGTCTCTTTTAGATATTTGGGGAATCCCGGCCTCAGTCGTCATTGAGGGAGATGACGTCTTGGTCATTTCACCAATCAGATTCGGCCACCCTCTTCAAATACCGGACCTTCCTCTCACTTGATGTCGATCTTTGAGAACACGTTCTTTGTTGCATTGTGGTTGTCTTGTGATGTCGAATATTGATCTTACTTCAACGTTGTAACTTGTTACAACTTACAAAGATATTGACGTGCAGCCAGGATCGTGTTTCCTGACATTTATATGTGCCTGAATTTCGATGCCAGGGAAATACATAAAGCAAATCTGCCTGTGAACATTTTATATATAAGTACATTATAGGTCTAAATCCAGGTGATCACTTTGTCGATGTTATATATAGTTTCATACCGTCCAGCCCTAAAACTTGTATAGTTTTTGTCAGTGTTCATTTAATTATACTTCAGGTCTTGCGGTCTCTAATAATGAGCTCATGAGTTGAATCAGGTGTATTAGATGTGGGAGACATACAAAATGTGCAGTGCTAAGGGTCCTCCAGGACAAGTTTGAAAACCCCTGATATATAGTAGGGGTGGGAGAAAAGGTTGATGCCGTGATGCGTTGCGATTCGTTATCCAATGATTCAGAATCGATTCTCAAAAATTCGAAATTGATTCTGTGTTCAAATCAAATGGCCACTTCACCACAAGTGCCTTAAGATTCCCACCCCTAACATATAGGGTATAATTTTACCCCAAAATTCAACATATTGACACAAAATGATAACCGCAAATCCAGTTTCTGTGAATTGCAGCGATCCATTTGCTTCTCTTTTCTGTAGCTTTCGGCAGTTTGTAAAAATATACCTCAGATTTCTTGTCAAATCTGTTTGTATAGTCAATCTCAAAGCGGTTCCCCGTTTTAGATGCGTTTTGTGTGTTTTACACGGCATTCACGCTGAAAACCCTCTCAGGGATTTTTTTGCCACTCAGTGGGCGTAACCGCAGTCACTCTGTCACGTGCATACCCTCTATTGTGATATGTTTGTGTGGTGAGCTTGCTGGCGATACCCGGCCCATGTGCAACCCATGTTTGTTCGGAAACATAAGGGCAAACATTTTCCCCCCGTGGGCTGCGAGATGCTGAAAATTCCACTAGACCAACTGTCTGACTACACGCATAGAAAACAAGTGATGTTTTCCACAAACACAAACGCGAAAATATTTAAGACTTTATTATAATATTCCTCAGCTTTAAAAAAAAACAGTGGTTAAAGCTGAACACAGTATAACCCCTATTAAATTACGAAGCAGAAATTTATTCACCTGATAGCTCCAAGAAAGCAGAATGACTTTGAGGTTGGGCTCCTCAGCCGAGGACGTCACTTTAATAACGATGGATTCCACGATGACGGTGCCGTCTGGGACGTGCTGGATGCTGTAACTCTTTAATACACTGAAAGAGATTGTGAAAAATAACTTGACTTCGAATGAAACCTTTAGGAAAGCACAAACCTCATACAGTATTTGCCCACATGGGCTGACATTTGCACTGTGGTTAGAGGTAAAAGTTTTGTTTACTGAGGGCAAACGTTTGGGTGAAATGACTCACCTGAATGTGATAAAGAATGCAAACATAGTAGTACATTATAAAACAGTGCTATAATAACAAGTTCAGTGTGTACGATTATATTTATAAAAATTATAAATGGATGCTGCCTTGTTGGGACATTATATGTCTCAAAAGCCCACCCCTACCCATTAAAGGGGTCATGAATTGAGAAATCAACTTTCCCTTGAGCTTTTGATATATGAAAGGTCATGGTTATATAAGAATATCCTGTACGTTTCAGAGCTGAAAAATTCCTTGTTAGTCAAAGAAAAGCTTTTATTGACACCAGGCCAAGCAAACGATCGATCTCAGAATGTGCCCGGCTATGACGTGAGAGTGTAGTGAAGCACCGCCTCAACAGAAGAAGAACAACGCCTGATTCTGTAGCCCCGCCCACCGACTCGTTCCATTAACATAACAGCCAAGAGCAGCATTGAGCTAAACAGCATTGAATTTCTAAGCAGTAAACATACCACATAAGCTTTTCAGATTCGGATTTTTAAGCATTCGGATTCTAATATTATGAATGCATGGATGAACTTTATTTTTAATGAATACCCAGCTCACGTGGGGAAAACATTGCACGTGTGTTCTTTTAACCATGGAGTCGTTTGTAAACAAGAGACTGGATTTGCAGACAGGATGAGATTACATGAACGAATGAAGCAACACACTAATGTGAGTAAAACATTTTTTTTATATGAGATATAGGGCTGGGCGATATGGCTGAAAACTGTATCACAATATAACCGTTTCATATCGGTCGATATCGATAATTATTGATATGTTTAATGACCTATTTAAAATAAGGCCCAGGAGAAAAATATATTACATTTAAACATTTTCATTTTAAACTTAACCTTCCTCTGATTATAATCCCCTCAGTTATAACGGCAGAAATGTCACACAACCATGGAAAACACTCAAATAAGTCTAAAATCTCAATGAACACTTAATTATCTCTTAACATTAAGGTGCAGTCAGTGCCCCCGTTATTTCTTTGTACCGTTTAGATGCTTTGTCATAAGGCATTGATGCAGAGCACCTCTCCATGGTTGAATCTGAAATCGCCCCTATACCCTCAAATAGTGCACAATTTGAAGTATTTGAGGGGACAGCCATTTGAAGTAGTGTCCGAAATTATAGTGGACGTTATTGAGTGCACTCATTCAATCCCACATTGCACCGCAAAAACGAGTGTGCAACTGATGTACACTCAACGGCTGTCCAACTTCACTTACCTGTTTTCATTCACTCCTTCAAGTGAACTATATAATTGGACTAACGTAGGGATTAGTGAATGAGGGTTTAGGGGGCGATTTCGGTTTCAGCCCATGTCGTTTCAAAGATGAGCGAGCGTGTCGAGTATAAACACCTCCCCAAACGAACTGTCAGACAGTATAAACAAGGCTTAAGGTGGTAAAACAAGTTTGTGGTGGGGATGACGGTTTTGCAAAATTTGCAGACGACATTGGTCTGACTACGGTCAGACTTATAAAATCCCAAAAACTGCCATACTGGCGAGCTGACTTGTTTTCCTGATTTATCAACAATTTCCTCGCTCGCTGCGGCACTCACTTATCACTCCACGCCGGTTCTGTTACTGAAGAATCCAACACGAGACAACGATATGGCGCAACCAAACCTGATACTGTTACATGATTGGCTGTTAGCGTGTCACTCCCTACATGGCTAGGTTACCAGAGAGTGAGTGTCTTTGTTCATGAAACCAAACTTGCTTCTTCCGACGAAGAAAAAAAAATTATCGAGCGTTTTATCGAACGCATTTTTTTATTGATATCGATGACGTGTCAATCGCGATACATATCGTTATCGTTTTATCGCCCAGCCCTAATGTGATAGTATTGCATTGTTACAGATCGTTTGATATCTATGGATTATGTGTACGTGTCTAACTGAACATACCTTAGCACGCTGTCACAGGCTGGAGAATACTTTATTTGTGGTGTTCTTGGTTCATTACTATCTTGATATGCGTTGTTCACTCTCTTGACTCAATATTTAAAGGGCGCGCGTGTGTGTGTGTGTGTACGGTTCGCGGTTATATTCATTGATCGGGCGGGCCAAGTAACGTTAATAAAACGATATAATTCCAATCAATCGCTGGTGGATGAGAGATGAATCATTGTGTTTGTTTGATAAAGACATTTTGCGAGCCCTGGCTGTGGGCTGGGCGATTCATTCCGGTTGCTGTTTGCCACACACTATCACTGACAAGGGGAGCAGAAGCTCATTAAATATGCAAATGTTATCCAATCCTAGCCGTGGCCGTTTACTTCGGTGGGATTACAAATGTATACATTGTTATATCTAGGTTCCAATGTAACAGAATATAACTGAAAACATTATCTATATTGTGTTTTACATGTTGAAGTAAACTTGAGGAAATTCTAAGGAGATTACGTCAGGCTGTGTAAGTGTTTGAGACATTAAGTCTTTTGTTTTTATGCACTTCCTGACTATTTACCATGACAAGCTTAGAGCAATACTGCCTGAGTGATTGGATAAGCATCTATGCATTTGAATGACAGGGTTATGCTGATTGAATAAGGACGGGTCACACCGTTATGTCTGAGGTGTGTCCTTTACCTACACAACATTTGCATTCCTTTGTTTGAATGTCTCCTCCCCTGCTGTATAATCCCTCCCTCTGAAATGTAGATCAATTGCATTGTTTTGTACTGTTAAGTTAGACTTGATAACCTCAGCCGAAAGACAGCACGTTTTCTCATTAAAGAATCCTGCTGAAGAACTTATCCAAGTCTCCTGGTCTCTTCTTCAAACGAGGAAAAGGAAGTTCACAACACTTCCAAGTTTTCAGTGCGGCTCGCCCATCAAAACAGAGCGCGTCTTGAGAGAGCCTTAAAACCAGGTCAAAAAATAGCCTATTATTCATTTTGATGTTTTTGAATGTAAAAACCACGTGAACGCAATAAGTTGACCTCAGACAACAGTATAAAAAATTTTAAAAAGCCAGTTCATGACCCATTTAAACACTTTCCCTCCCACTTCATTTCCACATTTCAAATCTTTTCTTAATTTTTATTTAAAATGAACTCCTCTCCAAGCTGATATCCAATGGGAAAAGGGAGAAGAATGAGTTTAGGAAAAAGGTGGATTGACACTCGGGTCGTTCTGCCCGTCTTATGCCACTGATCCTGTTATCAGTAGGATTTCTTTTTGTATTTTTTTTCTGGCTCAATCAGTCAAATGATATAGTCCCCAATGTTCCCTCTAAGCTGCGGCCGCGCTGAAAGAATAAAATGCCGCACAGACAACAGACACGAAATTGTTGCTAGTAGTTAGTATTGTAGCTCAATATGAGAGGCAACGTGAAACTCAAAGACATGCAAAGTAAAACCTCATCATGTTTTAAAGAAGAGTGGCTGGATTAAGTGGTGGAAATAACAGATGATGGACACAGCACGGTAACAAAACAGACATTTACAGTTGCACACCCACCACAAGTGTAGCGTGCAAACTCTAAACACCTTAGTAACACACGTCAGTTGAAATAGATGTGTGTGTGGTTTGGGTTTCAGGGAGTTCAGATGTGAACATATTTAGCTATTAGATCTATTTAATTACTTCAGTATGTTTTGTTTTATTAAATAAATTGAAGCATTTAAACTGATATAATATGTAAGCCTAATAAAGAATTGGTCTCACAAAGGGATTGTTTGCTATTACAATTTTTGAAAACCCCTGATATAGAAAATCTTCATAAGCAATAAACAAACATTTAATTTTGATGGTTTATTGCTGCCTGCCGCCAATAAATGACTGTACAAAAACACATTAAGAACCATCTCAGTGTAACTGCTTAATTTTTTTCATATTTTATTTTATTATATTATATTATTATAAAGAATCAAACTGTCCTGGGGGAGATTTTAATGGTATTTCTTGGTTAAGAAGACTACAGTTAACAGCATTGTAAATTGTGCTTAATTTAGTGACTTCTGAATTAACCTTTTTTATTTTAATTTAATATATCACTAAGTTACATCAAGGGTTAAATAAAATAGAAATGGCACATTAAAGTTAAAAGTTATAACTGCATGATGAAACCACTTTTTTTTGTGTGCATTTACGTACGCTGTACAGGTAAAGAATGTTTTTGCTCAGGTGACCAAAATGTCCGCCCAATAGAGAAAAGTTTTGCTCAGCAAGAAAAGAAATTAGAGGGAACATTGATAGTCACTCAACAGTTAACAGAGTCAATTGCTTGTTTAGCTTTTAGAATCCACTTTCATCTCATTTGAACAAAACCGTGATAATATTGATAATCGTGATCATTTTTGTCACTATAATCGTGGTAGGAAATTTTCATATCGTCCCATCCCTAACCACAAGGTGATTAAAACCATTTCCGTATTGTTCTGTTGCATTTGCGACCAATTTTTGTTGCGTTTTTTAATCACGTCACAATTGACTCAATGAGGTCCTCTGAAGTAAAAACTGCTTAAGATATCTCACCTAACCTCTACTAAAGTGTAACATCCCACACCATCTGCGGCCTTGGAAAAACATGACCTTTTTTTCAGTTCAGGAATCATTATAAACTATTTTAGTGTTACAAAAATGTATAATTTTCATTTAATTTAAGTTTTCTAATGTAATATTTAAGCTTTATTTCAATTGACAAAAATAGTTTTATTTAACGATAATAACCCTGTTGCATATGGGTGAGGGGGGCATGATAAGCTGCATTCATTTAACAAAAGCAAAGTGTGTGTGTGGTATAGTTCGCTGACCTCTTAAGGTGTGTGTAGATGCGGCCGAGTGTATCGGTGTCGCTGTGGGGGTCGTGGAGCTGCACGCGGCAGGTGAAGCGCAGCTGATGTTCACTGAGGCCCAGCTCTTTGAGGGCCTGCTCTGGAGAAACCAGCCGCAGGCTCTACACACACACACACACACACATATTCAGAGAACATGGAATTAATGACATCCAAAACCACACATCAGTCAAATAAATGATGAAATCCAACCTAAAGAGGCATGTTAACTTACATTGTCCTTCATTATTAATGTCCCGTGCATGGTGCGAGGTCTTTTAGCATCAGGCAATGGACCTGCAAGAAAGTTATTATTATATATATATATATATAGAGAGAGAGAGAGAGAGAAAAGCAGAAACTACAAGAGCTCCTAACCACAGGACAGAAAGTCATGATGGCTTCTCTGTAAACAGGTCAAATAAAGCAGTCAGTGGTCAGTGGTGTATGCGTCAATGATCACCTCCGAGAGCCATCTCTCTCTTCAGCAGGTTGAGCGAGATGTCCACGGGGACGCTGGGGTTCGTCACTATGGTCGTCGTCTCTCCGTTGGCCGGCATATAGCAACTAACACCTGCATTGGGTAAAACAAAATCGGTTTATTTCAGAAGAGAATATCTAGCAAACACTGAAAAGTCAACTATTAAAGTGATCGTATGCTACAATATCGCTTTACTAAAAAAGGAACTAACTGCGTTACGTAGTTACTTTTTATGTAAAGCATTGCGTTAAATTACTTTTGCGTTACTTTTCCTCACCTTTGCTGGGCTTGTTTGCTTGTTTTTTAATAACAAAAAACAAAAGTTCTATTTTTGGCAAATGTAAAGGCCCTCACCATAAGTGAAATGAATAAGCCTCAGGCTGAAGGAAATGCATTCGCGCGTGTACAGTAGAGGGCGCAACTCATTCAAACCTTTCAGCTGTGCTGCCATATGGGTCACAGAAAAACAGGATGGAGGAGAAGAAAGTTCAACACGCTTATTAAAAAACAAAACACAAATGTGATGTTTAACTAATGTAATTTTTTTTACTGTTTAACTGAATTATCGAAGGTCAGCAGAAAAGACATTGGCTAATAAAGTGAGATTAAAGGGTTAGTTCAACAAAGAATGAAAATTAGCCCATGGTTTACTCACCCTCAAGTCATCCTAGGTGTATATGACATTCTTTTTTCAGACGAATACAATTAGAGTTATATTAAAAATGTCCTGGTTCTTTAAAGCTTTATAATGGCAGTGGATGGTTGTGTCATTTTTCAAGTCTATAAAAGTGCGTCTATCCATCATATAACTGCTCCACATGGCTCCGGGGGGTTAATAAAGGCCTTCTGAAGCGAAGTGGCGCGTTTGTGTAAGAAAAATATCCATATTTAAAACTTTATAGACTAAAATAACTAGCTTCCGGATAAAAGAGTAACCCCTGATGTTATGTATAGGAGCATTGCACGCTTTGACGCCTCTCGTGGCTAGGGCTGGACAACAAACACACGCCCCTCTTCTCTTATATCGAAATCCTCCACCATTTCTCTTTAAAAACTTTCGTTTTAGACTCTAATTCATGATCCGTGTTTTTTTTTTCTCTATCCTCTGTGCTTCTGCGTTTGTCAAGGGTATCAAGGGTCAAGAGTTACTCTTTCACCGTAAGTTGACTTGCGTAGCACTGACTGCCAGAAGCTAGTTATTTCAGTCTATAAAGTTTTAAATATGGATATTGTTCTAACACAAACGCGCCACTTCGCTTCAGAAGGCCTTTTTTAACCGCCGGAGCCATGTGGAGCAGTTATATGATGGACAGATGCACTTTTATGGACTTCAAAAACGACACAACCATTCACTGCCATTATAATGCTTTAAAGAGCCAGGACTTTTTTAATATTACTCTGATTGCGTTCGTCTGAAAGAAGAATGTCATATAAACCTAGGATGACTTGAGGGTGAGTAAATCATGTGGTAATTTTCATTTTTGGGTGAACTATCCCTTTACATACATTAAGTATATTTGTGCTTTTTAACATTTAATTATGTCAGGTTTCCGTAATATTGCGAGTTTGCATTTCACTGTTTGTATTCGTTTTTGAGGAATATTGAGTCTGTTTTGTGCAAGTGAGATGAGTAAATGCCTGCTCACATTTAGTCTAGAACTACAATAACCATCATGTTCACACAGCGCCTCTGCACTTACTCACGATTTCTCCCAACATGGGGAAAGGAGAGGTGTCAGTCATGACATGGGAAAATAAAGTAACTTGAGTTACTTATTTGAAAAAGTAACTCCGATATTTTGTTGTAAGTTGAAAAGTAATGAGCTACTTTACAAGTTACATGAAAAAGTAATCTGATTACGTAACTCGCGTTACTTGTAATGTGCTCCCCTAAGACTGCCCTTGAATAAATCATAGAACAGGAAATTGTTTAAAACAGGGGTCTCAAACTCGCGGCCTGTGGACCCCTACTTGACATCAAAGTTTAGTGTTAGTGCGGCCTGCGCGTTGTTCTGAAAAGCACCTTTTTGGTGAGTCGTTGTGTGTGCCATGCTTGCCGCCTCACTTTGTGTGTGTGTGAGAGAGAGTTAGCTCGGCCCTCCCTCGTGCAGTATAATTGGTTGACACCGCGTGTGACAGGAACAGAATTTGAGGCTGATCCGATCAGACAGTCGAAACCAATGTGGTCTAACAGCGCTCAGATGGCCAATCAAATCAAAGTAGGCGGGGTTTGTGCACAATCTTCACACACACACACACACACACACACACACACACACACACACACACACGAGCGCGTCAATCTATCGCTTCATGCCGTAGCGGAGAGACTACATTCTTTCCGGTGAAATCAAAAAACTAAATGCACACACACAAAATGCAACATGTCCATGCTCTTAATATACAATCATTGATGAACATCTTTGATTTTAATGAAGAAGAAAAAAAACTATATGAGAGCGGATTAGAACTCGGAGCCTTTGAGACGGTTTACTAAAATTCTACCACTAAACCACCTGGGAACTCAAACATTTGTAGCGAATCTATGCATTTAATCACTCATGTGAAGAATCTCGGGATTGATAATATATTTGACGCAAATTAATTCAAATATTGTTTGCAAATAGTCCCAAATAGATTATTTCCCAGCTAGAATTAGACCTAGAATTTCGTCACTGTTCTGTTTGACCTGGGTACGACCTTGCTTTGAATTAGTCTATTATTTTAAATAAAATTAAAATCATTCATTATTACATAATGATTTAATTTCTATAGGCTATATTTAAAGAGAGAGTAGGCAAGATAAACCTTCATGAAGAACCATTCATGTTCAGAAGTAAAGTTCAAATTCAGAGGAACAGTTCATGTTCAGAAGAAACATTCATGTTGAAGAACTGTTAATAATAAAGATTGAGAAGATTTTTGTGGAATACTTGATGCGGCCCAGCCTGACCCAGAGTCTACCTCCACCGACCCTCAGGTAAATTGAGTTTGAGACCCCTGGTTTAAAACAATCCAGTACATTTTGAGTAGTTGTAGACTTACTGAACTCCTGTTCGATCTTGTCTTTGAGGAACTCCATTTTCTTGGCCTCTCCGTGCACCAGCAGAATATTCCTGGGTTCTGCCATGCGGATCAACTGCATGATGCCCTTGGCGTCGGCGTGAGCGCTGAAGGACATGTACTCCACCTGCAGCTTCACATCCAACTAAACACACATCACATATATGAGACTACGGCTTGCATAGACTACTCGGGTAGTCAAATACCTCAACCACTATTCAGCGCTGTCGGAAGCCATCAAGTACCCGAGCAATGTTGACCCGAGCAAATGTTGACCCGAGCAAATGTGCAATGTGGACGCACTTGTTTTTTTACCCAGCGAGCCATGACTGCGACCAAAGAAAGCATGTCTGATATTATTATAAACTATTTTGAATCAGTTGAGTCTAAGATCTAAGTGAGTACAGATCCATTATTGTTTTTCCTTTGATTTTTTTGAAGAAATGTTATATGAGGGGGCTAATGTTATATAATACCCCTAGGCTAACTGTTCAAATTAATTTTAGTAATATAAATGCACATATTGCTCAACGTCAAAGACGTGGATGTTAAGGTTTTAATATTGCATGTCAATTAACATTCACTGTTATTTTTATGTTTTTGCAATACATGTAAGAGACGTAATTGTTGCAAACATTGGGCTGTCAATTAATAAACAGTTTTTTAATGACCTTTTCTTTACGCTAACATATAACCACAAGCACTCAAATTATTTGGGTATTGTTTTGACAAGTAACCAAACAGATATTCAGACGTGAAATATAGAGGTTTGACACAAGAATAAACTTCTGGTTTGGTCAAAGAAGGTAAAAATTGTCTTTTTTTTTAAATGATGGGAAATGGTGGACAATATAAACCAGAGACTATAGTTCAGAGTTCTCTGATGCCATCTAGTGAAGGTAAATTAAAATCTGTGTTTGCAGCCAGTAATTACCGTTGCTCTTCCCTCTATCTCTAGTTTCTTCTGTCCATTCAGGATCTTGTGTCCCACAGTGCCTTGCACACAGTATCCTGGCATGATGACCTGAGAAACAAATACATTAAACTTCCATATTTTCTCTTTCGATGAACCACTATGAGCTCATTCAACGGGCATTGAGTGTTTAGCAGTAACATCTTCTGCTGTTTTCAAAGGTTTCTTACCATGTTCTTTTCATTCCCGGCCCATTTCTTGAATATCTGTAAAGACTGCCCAGCATGCAACATTCCTGGGGTGGCGAACACAACCTGATGGAACAGATATCAGTGTCTCTGGCTGCTTTTCCATAATATCATGCACTCACTTGACTCGCTTCACAGCAATCCATCAATTATTTTTGAATGCTATAACAACAGAAATGGCTACAAACGTAAAACGTCTCGCCAAAACGAATCAGCTCTTCGATTCTGAGGCAGTTCTTGAGAATCGAGAGTCAAATCAAAGCTCAAATCTTTTGATTCTGATCACCAAAAAGACTTGAGTTCCGATTTGTTCATTGATTTATTCTGTGATAGATGTGGAAAATCTTTTGAAATATTCTACAGTTATACCAAAAAAGGTACAATATTAAATCTAAAACATAATTATTTTATTAAATAAAGAAAAATATAATTTAAAGATTTCATGTTAAACATACTTTAAAGGTTTTCTATATGGATAATTTAATAATAATCATAATAATAATAATGATAATACATAAAGTAGTGGTAGTTGTAATAATAATGCATAAAGCAGTAGTCATAATAATAATAATAATAATACAATATATAATGTAATAATATCATTTTTTTAGAATACTCATTAATATTCTAAAAGTTTTCTATATGTATCATTTAATAATGAGAAATAATTAATGATATATATATATATATATATATATATATATATATATATATATATATATATATATATATATATATATATATACAATTATATAATTTGCATAATAATAAATGCATGAATGCCTCATCGATATTTTTTTTGTAGCGGGCTTACCATTGGTCCAGGGTTATCAGCATATGTGCGATCAAAGGCTTTGATGTGCTTGAACTCAAACATGTTTCTTTGTACAAAGGTCTTGCGGATCTTCTGATTGGTCCAGGTGATGAAGAGTTTGTAGTAGTGATTGGCTTTCTCTGTCAGCCCAGTGGAGAAATAAATGGGTGCTTTCAGATTCATTCTCTCCCTGATAAAGTGAACAACCATCAATTAGACACCGTTCTGTGCCAATATACAGTTTCCATAAGCATCTTTACAGAACATATCATGCCTTAAACATGTTCAAAAAGATCAAAAATAAAAGGTGAGCAGCAGTAATTTCACAAGCTCACCAGAACGTTTCCAACAAAATACAGAGTTCCTGTGCCCTTCCCAGAGCAAACACCGGAATCAAGACCTAAAACATAGAGATGCCAAAATGAACAGAACATAAACACACACGCCTGAGAGTGCATGATTGAACTGACATCACAAAATGGAGAGTTTTAGCTCTGAAATCTGATTGGATGAGTCTTGTTTACCTTGCCTCCTCTTTCCACTGTCTCGTGAACCTTTTTCAGGAAATCTCTCTCCCTGCAGCGTTTGGAGTCTCTGATCGTGGTGGCATACGTGGATTCTGATATCAAAATATCTGGCCGGCATTTGTCAATCCAAGCAGCTCTGAGTGTATAAAGTCAGAGAAATTAAAGGGTTAGTTCAGCTAAAAATTTTAATTCTGTCATCTTTCACGCACCCTCATGTCGTCCCAAACCTGGAAGACTTTCGTTCATCTTTGGAAAACAAATTAAGATATTTTTGATGAAATCTGAGAGATTTCTGTCCCTCCATTGACAGCTACGCAACTACCACTTTGATACTTCATAAAGAGATCCATTTGAATTGAGCGGTTTAGTCCACATTTTCTTTAGAGACTCGATCGCTTTATATGATGAACAGATTTAATTTAGTCTTTTATTCACATATAAACATTCATCAACCAATGAGGTTCATTCTGGTGTTATACAGGACGTTTGAGCTTCAGCAAGAACCAATGAGGTTCATTCTGGTGTTAAGCAGCACTTTTGAGCTTCCTCAAGAACCAATGAGGTTCATTCTCGTGTTACGCAGCACATTTGAGCTTCCACAAGAGGTTTGTGTTCTCGAGCGCCAAGCAGATTTGGTTGAGTTTATGTTTATGTTTGCTAATCAATGTTTTTATATGTGAATAAAAGACTAAATTAATTAATTAAGCCGGAATTGTTCATCATACAAAGCAATCGTGTCTCTTCAGGAAATGTGGACTAAAGCGCTCAATTCATATGGATTAGTTTTACGATCTATTAATTAACTTTTTTAAGCATCAAAGTGGTAGTTGCGTAGCTGTCAATGGAGGGACAGAAATCTCTCAGATTTCATCAAAAATATCTTCATTTGTGTTTTGAAGATGAATGAAGGTCTTACGGGTTTGGAACGACATGAGGGTAAATGATGACAGAATTCTCATTTTTAGGTGAACTATCTTTTTAAACATGACTTACACTTGAAGAGTTACATACAATTTGTGCCAAAATAAGAGATTTTTACTCACCCCAAATGTCTGTCTGGTGTCATGTTGTAATCACCCTATACAAATTGATTTAGATATAATTAGCAAATTAAGACAATAGCTGGAACATCATAAAATTGTGAGTATGTAATAGGTAATGTGACACTCACTGTGTAGACAACAGACTCCAAGCCAACTTTGATTTGAACCATGGCGGCTCCCAGCACATGACCTGCATAGTACGCTTTGATCTCAAGCTCTTCATCTACCTTGATGGAGCAAATAAAACAGATAAAATTCTCAAAAAAAGCAATCAGTAGCAACATAAACTAATTATTTTGAAGCTTAAAGCCACAGTATGTCATTTTTAGAGGTCGCTCATTCAAAACAAAGCTGTAGCTTGATGACGCCTGGATTTCGTGGAGCTTTTATTATACCACAGACGAGCGCTTCCTCTTCTTCCGCTCATGTGTATGTGGGGTAACGCAGCGCTGTTTTATCATATTACATTCATTATTTGAATGTGTTGAAAGTTATGCTATAATGCTACTCTGTGCGTTCGCTCGGCGGATACTATGAGACACTTGTTGCACACTGCAGTAAGCCAGATTGATATTAGGCATGGTAAAACATGGTACTCGCAGTAAATCAAGAAAACGAGATTTTAAACAATAAGACTAACTGTGTTGATCTATATAACAATGATTATTTTTCTTTGGATTAATGTATTCATCAATTGCTCATCTATCCAATAAAACACATCATATATTAAAGCGTCTTTGGTGTTTCCATGGTTTCTACAAAATAAAACCGGAAATCGAGGGTAACACGGGTGTGATGTCATTGATAGGCGACACACGGACACGGTCCGTGTCCTGGTTAAAATTGCTTATTTCTCTGGATTTAAACATTCTTGAAAACATTTGGGATAATGTAAGTACACAAGTCACCAAAATATATAACACTGTTCTAGTGATTTTTGGTTATTTTATTTTAATCCAAAAATCTTACATATTGTGCCTTTAAATAACATTTTCTTTTAAACATTTTCAATGGGGAAAATGTACACTAAAAAAATACATATTAAATTACTAAAAATAATTAAACAAATGAATTTACTATTTTTAATTAATTAATAAAAATTTATTTAAACCAATGAATTAATTTAGACAGCAAACTTTACCTGAACAGTTTGGTGGAGGTTGAGCGGCACAACTTTCTTCATACAGTCTTTGATCATCTGTGAAGTGAAGAAGTTGGTCTCTCCCTTTTTGTCGACTGTGATCTTTCTGAAGTCCTCCAGCAGGATGGGACAGATGGCTTTGGTGGGGTGGGTCATGTAGATGGGTCCGTCGTAACCCACCATCTCGCTCATGTAGGGAAGAGCACCGCAGTGATCCAGATGGAAATGACTGAGAGGAACATAAAGCAGGAAAAATCACCATGGAGAGCAGGAAAACTTACATAATACAGTCACATAATACAAATCAAGTATAAACGAACCTTATAATGACACAGTCCAAGAACTCAGTGAGGCGACCGTTTTGGGTAATGTAACTAAAATCTGGGAAGCGTCTCTGAAATGAAACGCAGAAAGTTAAGGGACTAGTAGACTACAGAATTATACTCAAAATACACATATGTGAACGGAGCAGGAACTGTTGTAACGCACATCATCGTTGTAGCCCATGTGCATCCCACAGTCAAGCATGATGTTTTTGCCTCCGATGGAGACCAGAATACAGCTGCGGCCGACATCCTGACCTGCCCCTGTGAGACAACAGATACAGCACACACACTCATTTATAATATTATAAAATATATCATCAAATATATATAGTTATTTTAATGTATAGTTATTATAATGATATGAAAAGTGAACTCAGGGACCCAGGAATAGACATTTGTCCTCTGTAATGGACATTGTATTTGAATTTTGGCTCTCTTATAGAAATATGGAAATATGATAATATGATGACTTTGTTAGAAAACAGTCAGGGCACTGATTTCATACATGTCCAATGTAGAGGACAACAGGACTTAAATCATGTTTATCAGGCATTTTGGGAGACAAGTGAATAGGGAAAGAAATTATACATTAATATATTCCTATGAAATATATATATATATATATATATATATATATATATATTATTATTATTATGAAAATGTTGCCAGTTATTACCCCCATTATTATACTTCTTTTGTCATTACATGTTGCCCCAAGAACACATTAATATACAAATTAGATACAGTGTGAAGATGTAAAGATACATTAGACTGAATGAGACTACCCATTTATGGCCCTTTTACCCACATATTGCATAAAGTATAATAGAATATAAATTAATTCTGTTATATCTTTCATAACATAGTTGACAATCATCTGTATACGAAGTTTGGTTAAAAAATCCTGAAATATAAAAATTGTTTGGTGAATGGGGAAAAAAAATCCCATTGTTTTTGAAAGTCATTTTAAGTCTTTTTGTCATTTAAAGTTATGACAGTGGACATAGCATAACATATGAATAAAATATATTTTCATTTTTTCCCCCATTGGTTTCTTATGCTTTAATGACATTAAAAAATACTAAATTTATAAAAAATAAAAGTTTCTGGTTCTGGTTCTCACAGTATACATGCATGCTAAATGGTATTATATGGTATAATATTAACAATTAATAATATTATTTTAATGTATAATAAGCATATTAACATAAACACTTGAACTCATTAACTCGCTGATTAATATAGAATAATATTTGCATATATTATAGGATTTGTTAAGAAACATGTGTATGAATGGCTTATTTATACATGCTTCTCAGATGTGTTGCCTACAAAATTGAGCAAATGTCTTACCTAAAGGCGTGACTTTGATTTCAGGCATCCTGACAGCTTTCACAAAAGATTATAAATGAATGTTTTCTGTTTACAGGAGACTCTAACTGTAGATCCGCGGGATATTAACTCTTGGCGGGTACATGTCAGTCCGCTTGCACACTGTCCAGGGATGTAAACCAACTGTGAAGATTTTGTAGGTGTGGATATGCTCGAATAGCCTAGTAGATAATTCAAAAACAGGTTAGCACAGAAGCTAAACAACTTCACGCCACAGCCACAACACCAAATGAGAACCGTCATTGTGTGGGCGTGGCTTATTATTCTAAATAATAATTATCTTATTTTAATTCTTCACTGTATATGTTTAATGTAATGGCTATTAATTCCCTTCGATGTAATTCAGCTATAAATTATTGTCTAGACCGCAACTAAAGCGGAGCAAAGACAGCCATTTCACGTGGTAACCGTTACGTTTCACAGCGCTGGTGCTGGTGAGGTTGGACCAATCATGGTCGTTTGTGATTTCTGGAAATTATTTTTAAAAGTAATTTTCATTCAGATTTCAGAGGTTTATTTATATTGCGTTATTATGTACAAATCTGCGGAGTTAACATATTAAAAGATTATAGTGTTCAATGTATAAATATCTCAAACAAACAACCTCCAGAGATTTGAACGCGGCTCAATGGAGAATTCGACTTTCTCAGCCCTCAAGCGCCCCCTCATGGAAGAACTAATTTGTGCATCATAGGAAAAAAGCTAGTAATAATTCATAGAAAGTATACATAGATGTCTCATTAGCGGCCCTTTCAATGGGCCGCTATCAGGCCGCTATGCGTATGTGCGTTAAGCCGTCCGCCATATTGGAGCGGTCCAGGGAACATTTGAGAGCTGAGCGTTGGAGATTTCACAACTGCACAATGTTCCACGCTGACCGTTCCAAGATGGCGCGCCGACGTGTCTGGAGCAAGCCTGTAGTGCTTCAGTCAGAAATTGAAGCTTTCGGGCCTCGATCGCCCCCCGGTGGCTGGTCCCAGTATAGCTCCTAAACCCCGCCTCTCCATGCATTTCAATGGGCGCGAGACACACTAAACTATTTAATTACATTTCAAATAATTGTTTCCTAAAGATGGTTTCTGTCATTTTAGGCAGTTTTTATTACAATAATTTCATTTCAAGTGTTCGTTTTTTAAATAAGTTTAGTTTTAGTGAGTTATTTGATGCTATAAAAACGGGGGTGTGACGTCATGATTGACAGCTGAGATTGACGGCTTCTCTGAGTGAAGTTGTCACTGAGGCACTAACAGACTTTTTTCTGGATTTTTGTGAGGAGATTGGAGCTTTAGCTTTCATTTCTACACTTCCATAACTGTTTATTTCACACCAACATAATTAATTATTCTGCATCTGTGAGAGTGTGGGCGGGCTTTTGATAATCGCGCCTCTACTTCCTGTTCTCTACTGCGCAACTCCGGTCCCGAGATCGCTACTGCGCAGACTCGGTCCCAAGATGTCAGCGCCGTGAGCGGGCCTATGAAAGCTTCAACTTTGGTCAGCGGAAGTCAATGGAGTCGCGTCGTCCATATTTTTTTACAGTCTATGGTCTGGAGAGGTCGAATGTGGTATATACGTAAACAAACCTATAGCAAGAATTGACGTCCAACGCGACGTTGCGTGACTGCGTTATCTCCAACCCCATTGGTTAAATTCTCCAAACAACCGCAGGCCAAGACCATAGATCCAATCACGTGGACATTTTGTCATGTGACATGAAAAAAACGTGATTTGATTGGTCTGATGCTGCCTACGTTGCTTAAAGAATGCAGGAAATCCATGAAGAGAGGGTCAAAGGGAAAGCAAAGCATTCTTAGTGATATGATCCCAAAGAAGAACACATAAGATACTTCTTTTCTGCCAATTAATATATATTATTCCCTTGTAGATTTTGTTATAAGGATTTGTCACAAATTTTCTTTGGTTTATTTCGTGGTAGAATAAGAAATAACAAACATGGCAGACACATTCAGTCTTCAGAGGGTGTTGGAAACATTCAGATCAAGCCTAAGTGAGAATAAGGAAGTTTACATTAAACATTATATAGCAGGATGGAAAGAGCTGGTCAGGTGGGTACATGTTTTATTAATGTTTTACATTATGGCTACTTTGAAAAGGGTTGCCACAGCTCTTGAAATATTAAGGAATTTTTATTTTATATTTCATTTGTATTATGGTTTCAAGACCTGTACAATTCACAGAAAGAGTCTAGAAAGAGTCATATTGTCCATTTAAAAGTGTCTAATGCTCAGATATCTTGTAATAATATTTACAAATGTCTGGAAAAGTTATGAAAGAATTAGTGCTGTCAAATCGATTAATTGTGATTTAAAAGTTTGTGTTTACATAATATATGTGTGTGTACTGGGTATAATTATTTTGTATATATGAAAGTATATATTTAAGAAAATATATATGTATATTTATATATAATATAAATTATATAACTATATATATATATATATATATATATATATATAAAGACATCTAATATAAACATCTAAAGACATCTCTTCCAGCAGCACCTGACCAATCAAGAATAGCACTTATCATTCTATTCATTGTCTGTCTGTCTAATTTATTAAAAAATAAATAAAAATAAAAAATCCATTCTGTTCTGTGCTAGATTAACTGAGACTTGTTACAGCACTTGCATACTGTTGCCCTTGACTGCTCTAGTTGCTTCTATTGCCCTCATTTGTAAGTCGCTTTGGATAAAAGCGTCTGCTAAATGACTAAATGTAAATGTAAATATATATACACACAGTATATACATGCAAATATTTCTTAAATATATACATGTATGTATGTGTGTGTATTTAATATACATAATAATTATACACAGTACACACATATATTTTATGTGAACACAAACTTTTATTTTGGATGCGATTAATTGATTTGACAGCACTAGAAAGAATTAATTGGTACGAAAACGTGTCTAAATATGGATTGCCTGCTCTTTTTCCATATCAGCTTCATGAACAGTTTAGGGAACGTGTTTTCCTTCATCTCCAAGGATGTGATATGCAAAATCCAGATCATAGAGAACTTCCTTTCAGGAGAAAATGGATCCCATTATGTCACCATCCAGTCCATGGTGAAGTATGAGCTGGAAAATGAGCTGGTGGACCTCACCAAAAGAAGCAGCCACCCAGAATCCGGTTGCCGGACTCTTCTGAGGCTGCATCGTGCTCTGCGCTGGCTGGAGCTCTTCCTCGAGAGACTGCGAACCAGCGCCGAGGACAGCAAGACCTCCGTCATGTGTTCTGAAGCCTATAACGAGTCTCTATCTCAGCACCACCCCTGGCTCATCCGGAAAGCTGTCGGCGTGGCCTTCTGTGCCCTTCCGGGGCGCGACACGTTCTTTGATGTGATGAATGCTGGTGATCACACACAGGTGGTTGCTCTGCTGGGAGAGTCTCTGCCCCTCATCTCTGAAGTGTACCAGATCACAGAAGACTTATATGCGAAGAACAACCTCCTGGAGTTACCATAGAGGCATAGATTTAATTCAGTTCTTGTGGCACATACTCACACTTATTTACTACAAACATAGACTGTCTTTCTGTTTTAAAGTGTTCATTCATTTGGTTTGCCGAAGGGACATGCAATATGCACATTATTATGCAGGGATCTGCTCATTTTACCAATGAACTACACAATATTTTTGGCAGAGTGGGCATTTAATGCTGGGTGTATTTTAATATATTTGAGCTTAGGGAACAATATAAAGTCATGATGTTTATTTAAAAGTACAAGATGTTTATGATATATAAAGTGCTGTGTATTTGAATATATAGGTCATTCCCTTTTTTTCTTGAATGTTAATTATCTTATTGGTAATTTTATTTCACTTGAATTCATGTTGAATGTGTGTCTTACATATTACACTACAAAGGGGGGAGTTTTGTTGTAGATGTAAAGATATAATATGCAATGCAATAAATAAGTAAAATGAAATCTGTGTTGTTGTCATGGTTGTTCCTATATCACATTTAGTGGAATCCAAACATTGTTTCTTAAAGTTAGGCTTTTTATATGGTCACTCTCTGTAGTAAAATTTGCACCAAGATTATTAACGGGTCAAAAAGTTCCACATGATATCACGTGTAATGATATGAATAGATTCGTTTTTTTCCACAGCCGCACCAGTGGACTCAAATGAAAAGCATATAAAAAAATCTGAAAACAAATAAATTAACAATATATAATAGGTGTATAATAATTCAAATTATACCAGGACATATACACATTAAATGGAAAAGAAAGATGAAAAACAAACGACGCCCAATCAGTGAAAGATAAGAACATAATCCTTAAGAACCTTTTTTTTTTCTCATATTATTTTAGTGTTTTTACTGTATGAGAGATATCTAAAGCAAGAAAGACTTCTAATCTAGGCAAAGTGTTACGAAATTTTGTTTGTGAATAAAAAAATAAGTTCAACAGCATTGTGACTGCCAGATAATTAAAGAAATATATATATTTCAGAGAAAAGTAAACCACATTTTTATAAGGAGAAGGATAACAACCACCAAAGGGAATGACTGTATCTGATTGCAATGATGAAATAAAGGTTTACAGTATAAGTTGGAAATATCAATTAAAGTAACAATTTGGGAGCTAGTTGGATATTACACAGTATATTTTACTTCTCTCCAGTGAATACTGTCAAAAAAAGCTGTTCCAGTGATACGTAATTGTTTACAAAAACGCTCATTACAGCACTTCCGCTTCTGAAGCGTTGCCACGGAGACGCCAGCGCGTCGGCAACACTAGAGACTGAGGTGAAAATGCCTCCTCACTCGATCTCTTTAACAACGATTGAAAGAAGCAAAATATAACAAAATAAAGGTACGACACATCTAAGATTTTACAATAGAACGATTTATTGAATATTTGATCAACTTTAACCTATAAACAGAACCCTAAATGTTAAGTTATTTGCAATGCATACACTCGTCTGTCTGTCTGTCTGTCCGTCCGTCCGTCCATCTATCTATCTATCTATCTATCTATCTATCTATCTATCTATCTATCTATCTATCTATCTATCTATCTATCTATCTATCTATCTATCTATCTATCTATCTATCTATCTATCTATCTATCTGTCTGTCTGTCTGTCTGTCTGTCTGTCTGTCTGTCTGTCTGTCTGTCTGTCTGTCTGTCTGTCTGTCTGTCTGTCTGTCTGTCTGTCTGTCTGTCTGTCTGTCTGTCTGTCTGTCTGTCTGTCTGTCGTGCAGCTGGAAAGCATTCACAGTGCTTCACTTTTTCCACATTTTGCTGTCACAGCCTTATTGCAAAATTGATTAAATGCATTTTTTTCATCAATTCTACAAACAACAACCCATAATGACAACGTGAAAGAAGTTAGTTTGAAACAAAAAACAAACAAAAAAATCACATGTACATAAGTATTCACAGCCTTTGCCATGACACTCAAAATTGAGCTTGGGTGCTCCTGTTTCCACTGATCACCCTTGAGATGTTTCTACAACTTGACTGGAGTCCACCTGTGGTAAATTCAGTTTATTGGACATGATTTGGAAAGGCACACACCTGTCTATATAAGGTCCCACAGATAGCAGGTCAGAGCACAAACCAAGCCATGAAAGGAATTGTCTGTAGACCTCCGAGACAGGATTGTATCGAGGCACAGATCTGGGGAAGGGTACAGAAAATAATTCAGCAGCATTCAAGGTCCCAATGAGTACAGTGTCCTCCATCATCCGTAAATGGAAGAAGTTTTGAACCACCAGGACTCTTTATAGAGCATCAGGCCCCGATCACACAGAATGCGTTTTTCAGATTCGAAAACGCGAGGCGCACTGCACTGCCTTTTATTGGTCGACGTTTTTCAATTTAGAAAATAGCAGTGCGCTGCAGGTTTTTTTTATGTTGCTAGGAAACCACCAAATCAACTGTCCTGTCAGTCTCATCGAGGTTAGGGTCACCACAACGGAAGGCCTGCCTCTTCATTCATTCGATTGGACAATAGGAAAAAACGCGATGACATCGGGCGCTTTTCCGCTCAGAGATAATTTTCTTCAGGCGCTCCTTCTAAAAGGCGAGGCGCCCGGGGCGCATAAGCAGCGCGCATAACGTTCTCTGCCATCAGAAATCTATTAAAAAAAGGTGCAAAAACGTGTTCTGTGTGATCGGGGCCTCAGTGTACAGACATTTTCAGATCTCTCCAGAGATGTTCAAACGGGTTCAAGTCTGGGCATTCACATTCACATTTGTCCCATAGCCACTCCTTTGTTATCTTGGCTGTGTGCTTAGGGTCTTTGTCCTGTTGGAAGATGAACCTTCACCCCAGTCTGAGGTCCAGAGCGCTCAGGAGCAGGTTTTCATCAAGGATGTCTCTGTACATTGCTGCATTCATCTTTCCCTCGATCCTGACTAGTCTCCCAGTTCCTGCCGCTGAAAAACATCCCCACAGCATGATGCTGCCACCCCCATGCTTCACTGTAGGGATGGTATTGGCCAGGTGATGAGCGGTGCCTGGTTTCCTCCAGATATGGCGCTTGCCATTCAGGCCAAAGAGTTCAATCTTTGTTTCAGCAGACCAGAGAATTTAGTTTCTCATGGTCTGAGGGTCCTTCAGTTGCATTTTACTGAGGAGTGGCTTCCTTCTGGCCACTCTACCATACAGTCCTGATTGGTGGAGTGCTGCAGAGATGGCTGTTCTTCTGGAAGGTTCTCCTTTCTCCATAGAGAAACGCATGAGCTCTGTCAGAGTGACCATCGGGTTCCCTGACTAAGGCCCTTCTCCCCTGATCGCTCAGTTTTGCCGGGCGGCTCTAGGAAGAGTCCTGGTGGTTCCAAACTTCTTCCATTTACGGATGATGGAGGACACTGTACTCATTGGGACCTTCAATGCTGCTGAATTATTTTCTGTACCCTTCCCCAGATCTGTGCCTCGATACAATCCTGTCTCGGAGGTCTACAGACAATTCCTTTCATGGCTTGGTTTGTGCTCTGACCTGCTATCTGTGGGACCTTATATAGACGGGTGTGTGCCTTTCCAAATCATGTCCAATAAACTGAATTTACCACAGGTGGACTCCAGTCAAGTTGTAGAAACATCTCAAGGGTGATCAGCGGAAACATCAGCACCCAAGCTCAATTTTGAGTGTCATGGCAAAGGCTGTGAATACTTATGTTATTTTTTTTTTTTTAAATACATTTGCAAAGATTTCAAACAAACTTCTTTCACGTTGTCATTGTGGGGTATTGTTTGTAGAGTTTTGAGGAAAATAATTAATTAAATCCATTTTGGAGTAAGGCTGTAACATAAAATGTGGAAAGAGTGAATCGCTGTGAATACTTTCCAGATGCACTATACAGGGAGTGCAGAATTATTAGGCACGTTGATTTTCTGATCATATTTTTTTTCCTGGCACATTTGACCAATTCCAAACCACAGTAATCCTAATAACTACTATTAATTTAGTATTTAATAATGTATAAGTGATATATAATTGTTCATTTCACCCTTAATTCTTCACCTTAATTCTTAATTCTTTTGCGGTTAACAGGTGTCTTTTCTTCACCACCTGTTTTTGTCAGATCCTGCTGACCCAACGAGCATTTCACTGTTCAATGGTCATGCCTTAACTGCAATGTCTAGTATTGCATTAGTATTGCATCCTTCTCATGGGCATTTAATACTTTTTGACTTTTCAGTCTGAGTTAAATCTCTTTTTTGGCTCAATTTATCTGTAAAAGAAAACATGCCTAATAATTCTGCACACCTGAATATAAGGTGATTTTCATTTCCAGCCTTCATGAACAATTATATATCACTTATACATTATTAAATACTAAATCAATAGTAGTTATTAGGATTACTGTGGTTTGGAATTGGTCAAATGTGCCTGGAAAAAAAATATGATCAGAAAATCAACGTGCCTAATAATTCTGCACTCCCTGTATGTGTGTGTCTGTCTGTCTGTCCGTCTATCTATCTATCTGATCAGAATTCAATGTCTTCTGGAGACAGGATGCATGTGACCAGGCCCAAGTCTTCTAAGGGACGCAGCAGACCCATGATGGCTCACACTTTGAGTGTGGACCCACCTTCTCAGCCCTCGTCTCTTTCTCCCCAACCTCCAGCTGCCAAGGCAAATGAAAGATTAAACCAGAGCCTTCGATCCCGAGCCATTCTGAGACGCAGCAGTCAACCAAGTACAGATATACTGACTGAAATCTTCGACAGACCTCCGGATGAGCCCATCTTACTCAACAAATACAGGGTTCTGCCATCCATAGAGAAAAAAACAGATACTGACCGGTTCAGCCAAGATGACAGCAGCCATAGGATACGTCAACACACTTCACATGTCCACACAAAGCCCCGGCCGGATGTGATGTCAGAGGGGACGGGAAGTGAGACAGAGGAATCAGGCCTGCTGCTTGCCATCAGAACTCCATGCGGTCAGAGATTCAAGTGCCATTTCCGGCCAACAGACCAGCTCCGGACGGTGCTATCAGCCGCAGAGGCTGAATTCGGGGAGAGGTTTGACAATTGTGTGATTGAGACTATGGATGTACCACGCAGGACTTTTACAAACCTTACAATGACCTTGGCTCAGTGTGGGGTCCTAAACAAATCGGTTTTATGCATTTCCCAAGACGACAGCAACATGGATTTAACTTGAAACATTAATGCAGTGCAACTTTTTATGAACACTCAAAACAGCACGCAGATAATCAGATTTGCTGTCTGATAAACATTTTTATATTATGAATAACATTCCACACGATTAAATACATGATTTAATGGTAAAATTATTATATATCCAATCAGTTTAAGTTAAAGAATTAGAGAGTAACAAGACAAAATAATATCAGACTGAACTGAAGGCAAAGCTACTTAATTAAGATTAATCAACAGGGAAAAAATAGATATTATAGATATCTAGATAAAAGATTAAGCAACATATAAGATTGTTTTATCTATAATATGTAGCGAAAATTAAGCTTATTTGTGGGACCATTAAGACTTTTTGAAATAACATTATTTTCTTGATGATTAGACACATTCTCTCTCTATATATATATATATTCAGGATTTTTGATATCTTAAATACTGTTGCCATGGCAACGTGTCAAGCTTTAATAATCTCGGGTGTTTTTGAGGCTCTTAGCTAAGCATGCTTGAAATTGCATGAAACTCGACACACACATTAGGGCAGGGGTCTCCAAACTCGGTCCTGGAGGGCCACTGTCCTGCAGAGTTTAGCTCCAACCCTTTTAAAACACCTGAACCAGCTAATCAGTGTCTCACTTGGGCCTAGTAAGACACTGATTAGCTGGTTCAGGTGTGTTTATTTGGGGCTGGAACTAAACTATGCAGGACAGTGGCCCTCCAGGACCGAGTTTGGAGACCCCTGCATTAGAGTTTTCAGAGTAGACATGGGCAAAGGGCGTGGTGGAGGAGCTCAGTAGCGCCACCGTTTGACAAAAGTGAGGGTTTTACCTACAGTCACCAAAGTCGGTACATATATTGTTCTCATCGAGCCGGACAACTTTCTAATATACAGTCATTAGCTCCGACCAACAAGGAGTCAGATATTTTGGTTTGAATGTGGATTTTTTGAAAAATCAGGCTCTGAATTTTAAACTACTACTCTTAAGTGGTTTATTTGATTCACATCAAACGTTTTCAACATGAAGACAATATATTAAAGATGCTAAATTGTGAACTGATATTGGATATCACAAAGTGTTGCCATGGCGACCGATTAAATGAACGTCATCCAAACGATTTTAAAATGGTCTTTTTACATTTACCCGGTTTAAATGCATATTGCCTGTCGTGCACAGTTGCCCTGAAGCCACCGGGGCTTGGGCCTTTCATTGCTGCTTGCAGTGTTAAAATCAGATGCGTGTTAAAACATCTGCAAACTATGTTAAAAGTGCTAAAAGTGTTTCTCATTGTAAATGCAAGGAGCTGGAAAGACCAACAACAAAATAATAAAAGTATAAATCCACACTAAGAGTATGTTGCATTTAATGCTGGCAAGGAAGTGAAAATGATAACACCACACAGAAATGCCCCATCTGGTAGTTTTATTATTATAAGAATATAGAGGAAACAACTATAAAACCCTAAATGCAGCTAATGTACAAAAAAAAACCCCAAAAAACTGAAATGCAAATGGGTTTCAGTCAAACAAAGTGCATCACTTTGAGCAGCAAAAATGTAAACAAACTAAAATAATTTAGCTTTTTGCAAACAAGAGTAGAGCAGCCATTCCTAGCAATATAGCTACAATACAACATTCACTCTTCAGTAGCTCTTTGTACTTTGTAAAAGTGCTGCATTTCCTGCAACGGAACAGAACATGCTAGCAAATGTTCAAAAAAATTCAGTGCAACTAAAACTCAAACTAATATTTGGTCTTTCTGAACAGAACAAAACAAACTCTTTCTTCTTCCAAAAGCTTAAATGGTTTTTGGCATCATTATATAATCACAATAATACTCTATTGTGCGTTTACACAATAATTATCATAACAAAATGTCTATTCTAAAGTGCTCTTGTCTTGAGGAATGTTAGTGTTTTGAGTTGGTCTTAAGGGACTGCGTCATTTGTGCGCTTTATAATTTGGTGCGAATTTGTAGGCACGCTGAAATACTAATTATGTTTATCTGAGATTGTCTTCCTTACTGACTTTTATCTTCTTAGATACTGTGATACTGAATAAATACTGAAGTCTGTTATAGTTCTATTCACTAGCAAGACCAAAAGGTAGTCGACTTACTTCAGAGTGCAACACTATGCAAAATATGCTTCATTAGTAAAGTAGATAACAGACAAAATGCCTGTGTTAAACTGTCTCCAGTAAACAAGATTAAATGTAGGAATAAGTATTGCAATCCACTTCTAAATCAAAACACACTCTGTCAATCGCAAACTGATCCTGTAATAATTATCAGCTTAGAATCAAAACTATTTGGCATTAAGCTTGGTGAGCTAAAGCGTAAACATCACAAGGTAACAGCAGAACTGATTTTCATGAAAATAATGTGGATTTCACTCTTCATCACTTCAGTTGGCGATTTTTTCAATTTCGTCCAGATCATCCGTGTCCAGCCTTGCAATTTTCTTATCTGTTGGGAAAAACAAACAAATAGATGAAACAATCTAAATTCTGAAGTATAAATAAATATAATATTTAATGTGCACACTAAGGTCTGTATATTTATTTTTGCAAAGGTCCTTTAAGAGGCTCTGTAATACTGTGCTAACAATAAAGTGAGAAGAAACCAAAAATATTATAATAACCTGCATTTTTGCATAATTAAAAAGTGCACCTTTAATTAATTCAGTCGTTTTTGACACTCACCAAAGAATCCCTAAACAGCTGCCACACTTCTTGTATGATAAATTAAATTTTCATTAAATTCTTAATTTTTTATTATAGAAAACTAAATAGGGGCAATAGTCTGGAAATGCAAATATTTTTCCATACTCTGCTTTCTTTTTTCCATACTTTTCCGGACCTGGAAATTACTCAAATCAAATTCCAAACTGTGTAGGAACCCTGTTAAAATGTGCATTATATATATTTATTTATTATAATTAAGAAAAAACTATTATGTATACAATTATTACATTTAAATAAAACTAGAACTGAAAATAAAAACATAAAAAAAGTTGTTACTTGAAAAAATGTAATATATAAAAGAAACTTTATTTCAACATTTCTCATTTAGTTTAACGTGATGTACTAAATTAAGTAAAGCTAAAATAAAAATGAATAAAAACTAAAACCGAAAACAGTAACACTTTACAATGAGGTCTCATTTGTTAACATTGACTAATGTATTTGTTTTAGTCAATGCTGTTCATTGTTTGTTCATGTTAGTTCACAGTGCATTAACTAATGTTAAAAAATACAAAATTTGATTTACATTATGTATTAGTAAATGTTGAAATTAACATGAACAAAGATCAATAAATACTGTATAAGTATTTTTCCAGTGTTAGCTCATGTTAACTAAAATAGTACCCCAAAAACTATTAAAAAGGCAAAAACAACAACATTTGAAAAATTAATTAAAATAAAAACTTTTTGTTGATTCAAAAAAAATATTAATAAACACTATAATAGTATCTCAATGATACTACAATAACCCTAATATAAATGATACAAATAAAAATGAATATTTATAAAATGAATTACAATTGATGTGTGTGTATATATATATATATATATATATATATATATATATATATATATATATATATATATATATATATATATATATATATATATATATATATATACTATATGTATTATTACATTGGGTGAACTATTCCTTCAAGAGACAAACTAATATATAGACTTACTAAAATGCCTCTCATATGTCTTGAGAATCTCCATGCTGCGCTGACTGTCCACCATGTTGACAGCGAGTCCTCTCTTGCCAAAGCGTCCAGTCCTACCGATCCGGTGGAGGTACGTTTCGTTGTCTGGATTGCTATCTTTGTCCAGTGGAAGGTCAAAGTTGATCACCACTGACACTTGTTCAACATCAATACCTGTGAACGGACAGCATGATTATTTGAAGATGGCAGAATTTACGCATTGGCCCTGTTCACACTGGTATTAAGAAGCGTTGTGGTCGGATCACAAGTGGACGGCACTAAATACAGGTGTAAACGGGGTCTAAAATGTTTTGAACTTGTCCACTTTCGACCACTTCCAGAGGGAGTTGAAAAAACACATTTGACCGGTTTGCTTTTGTAGAGTAAACAGTCATGTTGTCGAATGCATCTTAATACCAGGTGTAAACAAGGCCATAGTTGAGTTATATAAAAATAAATCATATTTTGGTTAAAATAGCATATTCTATCAAGGATGTAAAAATACAGCTTTGCATCTGATGAGATGTATATTAGGTAGTGGACTTGCCTCTGGCACAGACATTGGTAGTGATGAGAACTTTCTCCTTGCCATCTCTGAAACGTTCAATAACTGCTGCTCTCTGCTCAACCACCATTTCCCCACTGAGGAGCGCCACCTGGTGGCCCTCTTTAGACAGCTGGCCAGCAAGCCAGTTGGCTGTTTTTCGAGTCTGAGAAAAGACGACAACATGAGATGATTGAGTGAAAGAACAACAAAACACAGAAATATCAACCAGAGGCAAACACTCACATGACAGAAGATCATTGCTTGTGCGATAGTGATGGCTCCGTAGATGTTACAGAGCGCGTTGAACTTGTCCTCCTTGTTGTTGCAGAGCACATAGTACTGCTTGATAGTGTCCAGGGTCTCCTCTTCTCGTTTTAGCTTGATAATGTTGGGATCCGGCACGACCCGCTCTGCAAACTTCCACACAGAGTCCTCAAAGGTGGCAGAGAAAAGTAACATCTGACAGCCTTTGGACAGCATTCTGTAAGAGACAAGAAACAGAAACCTTTTATAGTCAATCTCTTATAGTCCATGTTCCACTTCTTTGCATTTTAAGCCAGAGAAGCCAGTATATCTGAAGGATAAATCTGTTGGTATTTTTGTGAAAATATGCAAAAGGATTAGCGGGAAATACGGACATCAAGAAATGTAATCTTTGCTTTAAAAAAACACAAAAGAAACAACCAAAGCTCAGCTTTAATGACTAATTTAATTAAATTACATTTCATGACAAAACAAAATCATGTTTAAGGAGGAAAATATTTTCCTTGCATAAATTTCTCAGATTTCATCAAAAATATCTTAATTTGTGTTCCAAAGATGAATGAAAGTCTTACGGGTTTGGAACGACCCCGAAACGAGTAAGAATGACAGAATTTTCATTTTTGGGTGAACTATCCATTTAAAAGGAACACGCCACTTTTTTTAAAAATAGGCTCATTTTCCAACTCCTCTGGAGTTAAACAGTTGAGTTGTACCGTTTTTGAATCTCCGGGTCTGGCGGTAGCAGTTTTAGCATAGCTCATTGAATCTGATTAGACCATTAGCATCTCGCTCAAGTTTCAATATTTTTCCTATTCACGCAGCACCTGAAAATAGGCTAACTTCCAACCGCCAACGTGACAACCTGCTTACACAGAGTGTGCTGGGGACTATTTTCAGGCGCTGTGTAATATCATTGTGCCGCTGCACTAATGGTACGGCAGCAAAGTTCCTTGATTATTACGCAGGAATGAGAGTATAGTTCTTAGCCATATCGGCCCAGAAAATCGCAACTTTTCATTTTCCGTCGGTCTTAGTACACGATATAACTACAGAAGAGTCAAGTTTTAAATAGGAAAAATATTGAAAGTCTTAAGGTCATTTTTGAGCGCGATGCTAATGGTCTAATCCGATTCAATGATGTATGCTAAGCTATGCTAAAAGTGCTACCGTCAGACCCAGATATCGGCTGAATGGATTCAAAAATGGTAAAACTCAACTGTTTTACTCTATGTGAGCTGGAAAATCAGCCTATTTTCAAAAATAGTGGAGTGTTCCTTTAAATGTCAAAGTCAAATGATGAAATATTTTTGAAGATACATAATTTTTGTTGACACACTTGTCATTAGGGTCTACATGTGTAATTGCATTCATAATATCAATTCCTGTTTTGTCATTTTTATGTTACATGACAACAAAATGGTATACTTCATGTTGATTATATATATATATATAAAAAAAATCAAATATTAACAGTATTTTAAAAGAAAAATAACTCACTACCCAATTAAGTAATACTACTACTACTAATAATAATTTTTATTTTTAAACTTTAAGCAAAGTTCTTTCGAGAATTTCAGCTGAAATCTGAAAATCATGCACATATTTGAAAATGTGTCAAGGTATTATATGAAATGCACTTTTAAATGTTTTTAATAATAATAAATGAATTAATAGATCATGTAAACATCAGTCCGTCTTTGTGCATTTGCCTGCAAGGTTTGAAAGCCAGTTCTCCAAACACTAGGGAAAGTTCACCTCTGAATGCGGATGCTCTGGTCTTGGTGTCCCTGTGTGGCGATCATGACATCAGCCTCATCCAGAACAAACACTTTGATCTTTTTCGGGTCGATGAACTTGAGCTTAACGCACCAGTCCAGAACCGTCCCAGGTGTGCCGATGACGATCTGCTCCTCGATCTTAACGCCACGCTCCACTGACAGAGGGCACAGCAGCCATCATGCATTTAGATCTGGTTTACACAATATTCTGAGGCTTAATTTGAGCCACTTACTTTTATTTCCTCGAACAGCATATGCCAGTTTAACTTCAGGATAAAACTTGCCCATTTGCTCGATGACTTTACCCGTCTGCAGAGCGAGCTCATATGTGGGAGAAATGCACAAACACTGGAAGGAAGACACAGATTGAACACCAAAGTATTATTAAAATTCAAATGCGTTATTAAAATCGCATTACCTAATAAAATATGCAATAATTTGCATAAATGTCCAGAACAGTTTCATTTTGTTGACATTTTAGAGTTAAAGGTTTTGACTGATGGGATTTTGCTATTTTAGCTATTTTTATCACTCCATATATCAGACAATACTGTCAACAGTCAGAAAAAAAAAATATTCACCATATTGTTTAGGAATAAAATATTATATAAACCAGGCAAATTATATATGAACCTCTGTAAAAACGTTCAGATGTGATTGGAATAAAACTGTAAAGTTTGGTCTATGTACTGTAAGTGCTACTGACGTGGAGATTTCGGTCTCAGAAAACAGCCTGTAAAAATATGTATTGAGATTGAAATCTACAGATGCAGACAAAGTATAATAAAATAAACACTTAAAGGTGTATCTAGGATGTTTTCTTTCCAATAGTCTGACAGAAGACAAGTTATGGAAGCAAAATGGCATTAAATCTCAAAATTGGTGAATCTCAGTTTTCAAACTCACCTGAGGCCATTTTAAGCCTGGGTCCACATGACTGAGCATGGCCAGCACGAAGGCGGCTGTTTTACCAGTGCCAGACTGCGACTGAGCGATCAGATTTTGAGGTCTGCGAGTGAAGGAAACAGTCAGTTCATGTGAGTGTTATATGAAACTTATTTCACACTTCTACTCTCAGAGATTTCACAGAACACATTTTATAATAGTCCAATATTGTGCATCAAATATCCAATATGTTCCATTCTTCTTTTAGTTAAATAAAATAAAAATTAATTCCAATTGTGTGTGTGTGTGTGTGTGTGTATACAACGATCAGCAGGGGCGGACTTACCATTAGGCAAAAGGTAGGCGACCGCCTGGGGCCCCCGAAAGCCAAGGGCCCCCTAAAATGCTCTTTATATACAATACATGTTCAGCGCGGATGCACAAGCGCTTGCTGTGGTGTTCATTACCACGACAACCGCCTTTGTAGAAAGTATAGGGCCTTATTATTTGCCGTCACATACACTAGTCCATATCGCGATTTGATTGAAGTGTGCGGACTTGCATTGGATTTATTAATCCAAAATACAAATTCTGTGTTAAACAGTAAATTCCGGTTGTATGACTGGATTCTGTCTGCGTTTTCTGCATCGCGGAAATCATAGGTGTTTAATTTTCATTGGAATAAAAGATAAATGTTGTATGCCTTCATTTGATTACCAGAAAAATGTAAATACATAAAACAAAAAAATTAATATTTTGTTAAACTTTTAATAAATTGTTGTTAAATCAAACACGTTTCATGATTTCAATTAATTAGACATGCTTTTTTATTAATATTTGTTTCATTATTGGTTTAAATAATAATTGTTATGTGTGCAATAATTTCCTTCAGTCTAATTTAAATTTGTGGGGGCGGAGGGGTCGTGCAGCAGCAGCATTAATTACAACAGTGAAAATAATCTCAAGGTTGTAAATGTGCAATTGTATAGGGCCCCATTCCTGTATTTTGCCTGGGGCCCCCAAATCACTAAATCTGCCCCTGCCAATCAGGCACTGCCCAAACTACGAAGTTTGGAGATGCTCCGCCCATGACCCTGTCGCCGATTCACCGCGGTTCGTTCAATTTTGACAGATACTGACCACTGCAGACCGGGAACACCCCACAAGAGCTGCAGTTTTGGAGATTCTCTGAACCAGTCGTCTAGCCATCACAATTTGGCCCTTGTCAAACTCGCTCAAATCCATACGCTTGCCCATTTTTCCTGCTTCTAACACATCAACTTTGAGGACTAAATGTTCACTTGCTGCCTAACTAATCCCCCCACTATCCCACCCACTAACAGGAGCTGTGATGAAGAGATAATCAGTGTTATACACTTCATCCCATAATGTTATGCCTGATCGGTGTATATACACACACACACACACAGTTATCAGCACCTTTTACATCAAAACATTGTTATTTCTTATTATGGAACCTGCCATAATACCTGGAGTGTTTGGAGCCAAAGGGGCTCAAGTGCAATTCACTGTTCGCTACAAACACTCAATGTGACGTCTGTATTCAACTAAAATCTAATGTATAAAATATGTGGACTTACGGTTCAGCGAGCATCATGGGAAGGGCATTCTCTTGGATTTTAGAAGGTCTGTTGAAGCCCATTTCATAGACGCCTTTGAGCAACTGAGGTTTCCTGAGTTACACAAATAAAAACAAATAAAACGAACACATGCGAGCCACCTGTGAGGTGTCATAGCTTCCAAATATAGTGCATTGTCTGTCTTAACTGAATACTTTTTTTTTTTAATTTTCTCAAAATATTCATCAGACATTTAGCAGTAATTGTTATGAATGCTAGCAATACAAACTACCATTAAAAAGTTTGGGATTTGGCTCTAATGTTCACCACGGCTGCATTTAGTTGATCAAAAATACAGTCAAAAGATTCACATATTGTGAAATATTATTCCCATTTTAAATAAGTGATTTCTGAAGGATCATGTGACATTCTAATATGCTGATTTGCTGCTTGAGAAACATTTCTTATTAATGATCAATGTTGAACACTCGTATGCAGTACTCACAGTCTCAGCTCCTCGAAGGTCTTGACTGAATACAGTGGGGAGTTTGGGTCTCTCTGAAGAACCTCCACTTGGTTTGTGTTGTTGACCACATTGCTTCTGATCAACTTATTAAGGAGAGACTGTGTGGCTTTGTCCTCTAAAATAGTATAGTGGGAAAAGAGCAGGCTTACTAGGAGTTTTTTTTTGTTTGTCATTTGAATGAATACCTTAAGATGCAACCACACACTTTTTAAACTACTTAAATAGCTCAACAGATTTAAAGTCAGAATCATTCACAATAGCACTAAATGTGTATTCAGCAAATAAATAGGCTACATTTTTAATGTTTGTTGACTGTAATGGTTTAAAGATTAACCTTTTTCCTCTTCATCCGATTTGTCACCATTATCTAAAGGAGGGGGAATAAATGACACTTAAGAAAATGAAGAAATCTTATAATGCAATTATTGTTAACAGTTATCTTTAGTAACAACACATCAACACATCTCTATACCGTTCCAAACCTGTATGCCTTTATTCCTCAGAGGAACAAAAATGGGACATTTTGAGAAAGACTGGTTGTTTCTTCTACCAAGAACCAGATGATTTTGATTCACGTCAGAAGCCACGCCCGTGTCCAATACGTCACCTTGTGACTCCCCATCCCGTTTCACCCCGGAAACCGGATTTGTTTTAAGCAAGTTTACGATTGAAAGGGTTTTTTTGAGTCGTAAGGGTAGTTTTTGAGGTTTTTTTTTTTGGCGTGTAAGTGTCGTTTTTTTATGGATTTCAGGCGTAAGGGTAGGTTTTGAGTGGGTTTCGGGCATAAGTGGAATTTTTGAGTAGGTTTCAGTTTGTAGTTTCCAGATTAAAAGAGTTTTTTAGGCATAGGTGTAGGTTTTGAGTGGGTTTTGGGTGTAAGGGTAGGTTTTTAGTGGGTTTTGGGCGCAAGGTGGGTTTCGGGTGTAAGGGTAAGTTCTGAGTGGGTTTCGGGCATAAGGGTAGGTTTCGGACGTAAGGATAGGTTTTGAGTGGGTTTTAGGCGTAAGGGTAGGTTTTTAGTGGGTTTTAGGGGTAAGGGTAGGTTTTTAGTGGGTTTTAGGGGTAAGGGTAGGTTTTTAGTGGGTTTCGGGCGTAAGGGTAGGTTTTTAGTGGGTTTTAGGCGTAAGGGTTTCGGACGTAAGGGTAGGTTTTTAGTGGGTTTCGGGCGTAAGGGTAGGTTTTTAGTGGGTTTTAGGCGTAAGGGTTTCGGACGTAAGGGTAGGTTTTGAGTGGGTTTTAGGCGTAAGGGTAGGTTTTTAGTGGGTTTTAGGGGTAAGGGTAGGTTTTTAGTGGGTTTTAGGGGTAAGGGTAGGTTTTTAGCTGGTTTCGGGCGTAAGGGTAGGTTTTTAGTGGGTTTCGGGCGTAAGGGTAGGTTTTTAGTGGGTTTTAGGCGTAAGGGTTGCGGGCGTAAGGGTAGGTTTTTAGTGGGTTTCGGGCGTAAGGGTAGGTTTTTAGTGGGTTTTAGGCGTAAGGGTTTCGGGCGTAAGGGTAGGTTTTTAGTGGGTTTTGGGCGTAAGGGTAGGTTTTTAGTGGGTTTTAGGCGTAAGGGTAGGTTTTTAGTGGGTTTTAGGCGCAAAGTGGGTTTTGGGCGTAAGGGTAGGTTCTGAGTGGGTTTTGGGCGTAAGGGTAGGTTCTGAGTGGGTTTCGGGCGTAAGGGTAGGTTCTGAGTGGGTTTCGGGCGTAAGGGTAGGTCCTGAGTGGGTTTCAGGCGTAAGGGTAGGTTTTAGGTAGGTTTAGGGTGTAAGGTGGGTTTCGGGTGTAAGGATAAGTTGTGAGTGGGTTTTGGGTGTAAGGGTAGGTTTCGGGCGTTAGTGTAGTTTTTGAGTGGGTTTTGGGCGTAAGTGTAGTTTTTGAGTGGGTTTCGGGCGTAAGTGTAGTATTTGAGTGGGTTTCGGGGGTGAGGGTAGGTTTTGAGTGGGTTTCAGTATGTAGGTTCCAGATTAAAAGAGTTTTTTAGGCATAGGTGTAGGTTTTGAGTGGGTTTTGGGTGTAAGGGTAGGTTTTTAGTGGGTTTTAGGCGTAAGGGTTTCGGACGTAAGGGTAGGTTTTGAGTGGGTTTTAGGCGTAAGGGTAGGTTTTTAGTGGGTTTTAGGGGTAAGGGTAGGTTTTTAGCTGGTTTCGGGCGTAAGGGTAGGTTTTTAGTGGGTTTCGGGCGTAAGGGTAGGTTTTTAGTGGGTTTTAGGCGTAAGGGTTGCGGGCGTAAGGGTAGGTTTTTAGTGGGTTTCGGGCGTAAGGGTAGGTTTTTAGTGGGTTTTGGGCGTAAGGGTAGGTTTTTAGTGGGTTTTAGGCGTAAGGGTAGGTTTTTAGTGGGTTTTAGGCGCAAAGTGGGTTTTGGGCGTAAGGGTAGGTTCTGAGTGGGTTTTGGGCGTAAGGGTAGGTTCTGAGTGGGTTTCGGGCGTAAGGGTAGGTTCTGAGTGGGTTTCGGGCGTAAGGGTAGGTCCTGAGTGGGTTTCAGGCGTAAGGGTAGGTTTTAGGTAGGTTTAGGGTGTAAGGTGGGTTTCGGGTGTAAGGATAAGTTGTGAGTGGGTTTTGGGTGTAAGGGTAGGTTTCGGGCGTTAGTGTAGTTTTTGAGTGGGTTTTGGGCGTAAGTGTAGTTTTTGAGTGGGTTTCGGGCGTAAGTGTAGTATTTGAGTGGGTTTCGGGGGTGAGGGTAGGTTTTGAGTGGGTTTCAGTATGTAGGTTCCAGATTAAAAGAGTTTTTTAGGCATAGGTGTAGGTTTTGAGTGGGTTTTGGGTGTAAGGGTAGGTTTTTAGTGGGTTTTGGGCGCAAGGTGGGTTTCGGGTGTAAGGGTAAGTTCTGAGTGGGTTTCGGGCATAAGGGTAGGTTTCGGACGTAAGGGTAGGTTCTGAGTGGGTTTCGGGCATAAGGGTAGGTTTCGGACGTAAGGGTAGGTTTTGAGTGGGTTTTAGGCGTAAGGGTAGGTTTTTAGTGGGTTTTAGGGGTAAGGGTAGGTTTTTAGTGGGTTTCGGGCATAAGGGTAGGTTTTTAGTGGGTTTCGGGCGTAAGGGTTGCGGGCGTAAGGGTAGGTTTTTAGTGGGTTTCGGGCGTAAGGGTAGGTTTTTAGTGGGTTTTGGGCGTAAGGGTAGGTTTTTAGTGGGTTTTAGGCGTAAGGGTAGGTTTTTAGTGGGTTTTAGGCGCAAAGTGGGTTTTGGGCGTAAGGGTAGGTTCTGAGTGGGTTTTGGGCGTAAGGGTAGGTTCTGAGTGGGTTTCGGGCGTAAGGGTAGGTTCTGAGTGGGTTTCGGGCGTAAGGGTAGGTCCTGAGTGGGTTTCAGGCGTAAGGGTAGGTTTTAGGTAGGTTTAGGGTGTAAGGTGGGTTTCGGGTGTAAGGATAAGTTGTGAGTGGGTTTTGGGTGTAAGGGTAGGTTTTTGGTAGGTTGCGGGCGTTAGTGTAGTTTTTGAGTGGGTTTTGGGCGTAAGTGTAGTATTTGAGTGGGTTTCGGGGGTGAGGGTAGGTTTTGAGTGGGTTTCAGTATGTAGGTTCCAGATTAAAAGAGTTTTTTAGGCATAAATGTAGGTTGAGTGGGTTTCGGGCGTAAGGGTAGGTTCTAGGTGGGTTTCGGGAGTAAGTGTTTGTCTGGCTATCACCAGACCAAGCTCAATTTAAGATTGAACATTGGTCTGGGGAGTCTGCTCTGTATTTTCTACTGCACAAGAGGCAAGCATTATTCAAATGACACGTTACACAATCGATTAGTCCTTCAACCAATCAGACCACAAGAGGCGTGATCAACGGGCAACAACCCATCACTTCTCTATCCGTCATCTTGTTAAACCCGCCAATAGCGCACCAGGTGGATAAGCCAGTCTGTGATTGGTTCCCGCAAAAGTGTAACAGAAGCAGTAGAAATTAATGCACAGGTTTCCAGACTGAGTTGCAGGGCGAAATCAAAACGCCAGCAGATCAGGCTGGGTTTACCCAGTCTACGTAAGTGTAGTTTTTGAGTGGGTTTCGGGGGTGAGGGTAGGTTTTGAGTGTGTTTCAGTATGTAGATTCCAGATTAAAAGAGTTTTTTAGGCATAAGTGTAGGTTGAGAGGCTTTTGGGCGTAAGAGTAGGATTTACATGGGTTTCGGGCGTAAGGGTAGGTTCTAGGTGGGTTGTGTTTTTTGGGGGGCTTATTGTTTTAAAAATATGGTTGCTAGGAAAATCTGACAAGCAACTTTGTTTATTTACATTTATAGTTGCTGTTTTCTACAAAACATTTGGTTGACACTGCGGGGTCTACATTTGTCAAAGGTTCTCTTATTGTGTTCCGCGGAAGTCATACAGGTTTGGAACTACATAAATATTAATTTCTGGGTGAACGATTGTTTTAATGTTATACAATAATGCAAAATGTTATTACCATTAGTCTTGCGTGAAGGTGCATCTCCCCCTTCCCTAATCCGGGAGTTCCCAATCTGTTCAAATTCAGAATTTACAGTTTTAGAAAATACAAAGTCAATATCCACAAGAACTTTCAAAAATTAAACATTTGTCAATAGTAACGTCTTAAATTGATTAAACAACAGTCAATGATGTAAATCAAGTAGGTATATTTGATGCTAGTTGAAGTGCTAGCTAGCAATAAAATACACGTCATGTAAATTACACAAACACTCACTAGCTTTTCAAACAGCACAGGCAGAAAAATCACATAAAAGTTATGTAGACTAATTTCATAGCGAAGTGGTTCAAAGTCAAACTGTAGTCACTAAAACTGATATAGATTTAAAATATCATACAGGCTCTAGTTAGAAAGCATTTTGATGGTCAAACCCGTGTTTGGACGCTGTGACATTCAGAAATGCTCACGTGGATTTGAGACGCAGCCAATCCCTGACTCACCGCCGCTAGTGCCCTAATCCATTACAACACAATTAAAATCATATTTTCACTCACAGACTTGGGTGTAGACTCTTGTTCGTCCACAGCTAGAGCCCACGAGTCGGTTGACATGGCTTCTGTCGCAGATATATGAACTATTAAGCGGGTTTGATAAGTCTTCAAATGGGATGGCCACTTCACTCGACTCAGCTTCGCGAGAACGCGCAACCTGAAAGCGCGCGCTTGAACGCTGTCCGACTCCGGCCGGAAGTCAGCACATGGTACCCAGTTGATACCCAGTTCCAGTTTACTATGCACTGCAAACAATGTCATGTGTAAGTATCTGTGTTGTAGTTTGAGACATTAAAATGAGTCTATTTATCTTTATCTATCTACGTTTTCCACTGACTTGATTGTTTGGCATCCCAGAGGCCTATCCTAGACCAACCAAATGTCCTCATTTTTTATTATGAATGTATTTTTTATGCATTAGGTTTGGTCCACACAATAACTAAATAAATATTAAACATTGAAACACAGGCAGTATTTTATATATACATATGTTTTAGTTATACTGGTTTATTTTACATCTAGTTGTTTGTGCATTCTGACGGCCAAATTTAAAATCCAGTATATTCATATGGAAATCATTACAGAAATCGTTTTTCTAAGCATTAACACGTTTCTCCCCTGCATATGAATCACATTTACTTTAAATGCAAAATACAAAATTTAATTTAAAATGACAGGGGAAAGAAATCCAGATTATAAGATTGTGTCACACCTGTAGTAACTGGTATTTTAGTAGATCCACACTATATAGGGAGCGAAGGCATATACACAATATGTTTTGGCTACACATTTCTTGAATAATACCTTTGTTCCCATCATATAGGAAACCATAGTTGCGTTGGTGTAACCATGGTAATAAGGAGACATGCAGGGTTACCATGGTCTTATGAGAAATATCACAGTTAAATTATGGTCACTGTAAGTGATTTCCATTAAAATCTTCTTCTGAACCAAGTATACAGATACTATCAAAGCTATCAAATTGCCCATATTTTGTACATTTTATCGATTTAGCTTTTTTAATGAGTTATCAGGGAGAAATCGTGTATAGCGTCTGTTCTCATAAACCTAAGAAAGGTCGTGATGCTTCAACCTGATACCTCAGTGTTAGAAATGATTTATTTATTAATTAAGGTGCTTGCTTGGGGTTATTTTTCTGCTACATGCAATCTTGTATTAGTCTTAAATACATATGGTTGTGATTATTTGTGCTTGCTTTTTTCATAAGAGGAGATTCATGTGTTCATGAGATGCATGTGTTCAAATAATCGTTATTATTTTAAAAACGATCATCATGTAGCTGATGTTTATGACTTGCATCCATAGCTTTCAGATGTGTATTTTTTATTGCCGTTGGATTTGACATATTTTCTTCTTTATTGCAGATGAAATAATCAACAACAACCACTGCAGCCCTCGGTAAGTCCCAGCAGATGAGATAAGAGACATTCAGAGAGCGAGTAAGAGCGAGAGAGAGAAAGAGGGACAGTAAATAGCACATGTTAATTTAATTGAGAAACTGGAGCTGAGATTTAAGCCAAGGCAGTGCACATCACTAAACACACACACACACACACACACACACACACACACACACACACACACACACACACACACACACACACACACACACACACACACACACACACACACACACACACACACACACACACACACACACACACACACACACACTTTCTCCAAACAACCTGTTGTCTTTTAAGACGCCCTGGAGGCTCCATATTGATTGTCATGGTTACATCCTTTGCAAAAGCAGATTAATCACACATGCCACGTTCATATTGAAATCAAGATAGTGAGCTTAGTAGTCACTGGAGGGAAAACATGAATGATGGAAGGACGGACAAAGACAGAGAAGGAAATGTATGCATGTTGAATCCTTCGCATGATCTATGATCTCTTGCCCTCCCCTCGTTTCCCCCATGCATGGTGTTGCATTTCAGCCCGTGGTACCCTGGCTATCAAATAGGATACATGAATGGGCTCTCGTCACTGATTACGGAGAGACAGAGAGGTGGGGGAGTGGGTAAGTGGGTGGTACAGATGCTGAGGGGAGAATTGAGCGTTGGCGGGGGGTGCTGGGGTTCCTGTTAATCTGTTGCACAGGACAAGCTCTTGCTTCCAGCTTCCAGCGCCCGTGTTTCTGCCACAGCTCCTCTGAGCTTCATAACCACATGTTGCTGTGCTGATTGACTGCATTAACGTTCCTCCAGCTGCTTCTATTTCTCTACCTCCCTCCCATCTTTGTTCTGCTCAGTTGTTGCATTCATCTCCAAGAGGCAGAGAGCTTTCCGGAGTTGCAGACGATCATTTTGGACATCACTAATGCAGACGTCGAGAGAGAATTGTGACCGCTGCAGATGTGAGGTAAGAGTCCTGCTTTGCAAAAAAGTGCATGAGGAGCTCAAAGGGTTCGATTAGGCTGAAATCTTATGGTGAAGTAGGAGGCATTTTGAGGTGAATTTGGGAAGTGTTTCGAAAACCTCTAAAAGAGTAAGTTGATGGAGATCAACAGGTGGTTGTTTCTGTGCCGCGTCTCCCAAGGACTGTGTGGTGGCAGCCGTGGAGTGTGTGTAGTGGGGGATCTGGCTCTTTCGTTGGGAGTGATTCACACTCCGTTGCTCCAGGGAGAGGATGCATGGGAGGCGGGGGTTGATCATTGTCTGTCACTTTGGGTTCTCCTCATTTGGGTCTCCTCGAATTGAATATGGATGTTTTATTTCATGCATTTTCAAACAAAATCAATCTCGTCATTGAGGATGAAATTGATTTCAACCGTTACCTGGTCTTTCCGGATCTGCTGGAGTTATTTTAAAAAGCTTAAATGATTATTTTTGTGGTTTTAATATCATTGGTTCACTCTTAAAAATAAAGAGGTTTTCTTTCTTAGCGTGAAGAAAATTGTAATAATCTTAATTTTCAATAATAAGGAAACTTTTGTGCCGTGGGAAGTTTCCAAAGGTTCTTTGTGGAACCATAGATGCCAATGAAGACCCTTTATTTTTAAGAGTGTTTATGCAGGAATTCAGTATCTGTTATTTCATGTCTGAAGATGATATCGACACCATTGCTTTGTGCAGAAATGCCCGCTCCTCTCGGGACACATGAGGGCAGTGTTTGACCGGTTTGCTCTGTGTGTGATGGCAGTCAGGGGAGAGGGGGAAATCTATTTAACTCGTCTGTCCGCTCTCATCTTGTCACGCGGCCAAACCCTAATCCATTAGAGAGGGGGTGGCGTTCCTCTGTCTCTGAGTTATGGCCATGTGGACACCTCGATGAAAGCCTCTGTTTCTTTTCTGTAATATCGACAAGCTGTTTAATCTAAAACATTTATGTCCTCTGAGAATAATTGCTCATAAAGCAAATTATCTGGAAACTGGCTGAAAAACAAGTCAAATTTCCAAAACTCTGACCCTCTGAAGTTTGGAAGTTCAACAAGTTAAAGGATAGTGTTGTAGTCAAGACCACCTAAACCGAGACCAAGACCAATTATGTCAACACATTGAATAATGCTGCGCATTTCAAGGCACTTTAGTGGGCCTTTAACATACTGTGAGATATTGTTTGCTCAGAGAGAGTTCGGGAAACCATTATTATTTTCTTATAATTCTGTTTGATGACTTCCGCTTTGAATAAAAGCTTTATCACACATGTTTCTCCTGTAATTCATTACAGGAAACAAACAGAGACACAAATGTTGATATTAAAGGGTTAGTTCACCCAAAAATGAAAATTCTGTCATTAATTACTTACCCTCATGTCGTTCGACACCCGTAAGGCCTCCGTTAATCTTCGGAACACAAATAAAGATATTTTAGTTGAAATCTGATGGCTCTGAAAGGCCTCCATTGGCACAATGGCACGGTTCACTCTCAAGACCCTTAAAAGGTACTAAAGACGTCGTTACAAAGTCCATCTCACTACAGTGGTTCTAAAATAACTTTATGAATCGCGAGAATATTTTTTGTGCGCAAAAAAACCCTAAATAACGACTTATATAGTGATGACGATTTCAAAGCACGGCATCATGAAGCTTCGAAGCGTTATGAATCAGCGAGTCGAATCAGCAGTTTGGATCGCCAAATTTCAGCAGTTTGGCGGTTTGACACGCGATCCGAATCATGATTCGATTCACTGATTCATAACGCTTCGAAGCTTCATGATGCCGTGCTTTGAAATCACCATCACTATATAAGTCGTTTTTTAGGGTTTTTTTGCGCACAAAAACTATTCTCGCCGATTCATAAAGTTATTGTAGAACCACTGTAGTGAGATGGACTTTGTAACGACGTCTTTAGTACCTTTTAAGGGTCTTGAGAGTGAACCGTGCCATTGTGCCAATGGAGGCCTTTCAGAGCCATCAGATTTCAACTAAAATATCTTCATTTGTGTTCCGAAGATGAACGGAGGTCTTACGGGTGTCGAACGAGATGAGGGTAAGTAATTAATGACAGAATTTTCATTTTTGGGTGAACTAACCCTTTAAGTAAGACTATAGCATTAATGTCGATAACATTAATAGTTGCCTCAGCAGTAGTAGTTGATATGGGCTTTTTAATGCCTGATGCAATTGTGGTCACAAATGGCTGCAGCAAGGATGAAATAAAGGTTTTAACTAATTTCAATTTTAATGAACACAAATTCAAAATGACACGCTCCAAATGCAAAACGCAGCAAACAGAACAACCATATATATGGACGAGATCAGACAAAGGACACTTGAAACTCAGGGCAATATATACAAAGGATAATCAAAAGGAGGAAACAAGAAACAGGTGTGGTAACTTAATCAAACAATGAGCAACAAATGCAAACACAGGAAACAATGAAAAGCCAACTTAAAGTCCATTAAAACTCAGAACAAACATGATCTAGCATGACAATTGAAAAGGTGGCAGTCAAATAATATAATGTTTAATTAGTATAATTAAATCAAAAGGGATGGCAAATTAATATTAAATATATTAATGTTAAAAATACTTAGATGAACACAAATTTTACACAATTTACTCTACTGTTCAGAAGCTTGGTGTCAGGTAGATTTCATTTTGGGAAGAAAAAAATGTAATACTTTTATTCCCAAAGGATGCATTAAATTGATCAAAAGTGACAGACAATTATAATGTTACAACAGATTGCTCTTTTGAACTTTATTAATCAAAGAATTAAAAAAATATATGAAAATGTTTTAACATTGATAATAATCAGAAATGTTTTTTTGAGCAGCAAAAATTTCTGAAGGATCAAGTGACACTGAAGACTGGAGTAATGATGCTGAAAATTCAGCTTTGCCAAAACATTAATAAATTACATTTAGAATAAATTAAAATAGAAAAGTTATTTTAAATTTGAACTCTTTTTACTGTATTTTTCATCAAATAAATGCAGCCTTGATGAGACTATAAATATTTAAAAAATCGCACGACCCAAAACATTTTATGTTAGAGTATAATATCATAATCTGGCCAAATATTGTCTATTACTCGACAGTATCACTCAGGTAATTCGGTTGTGTAAAGATTTAAGAAAATGTTTGAGCTCATTGAAATCTCTGATTTTTGTAAACCAGACCACTATATGAGGCATTTTTGAAGTATTTTCCGAAACTCTGCAGTGATCTTCAGACAAATCTGAGAAGCATATTCAATAAAAGTCTTTTATTCTCATTGCTGTGTAAAAATAACTGATATTTATACACTAAATGTACTGTATATCATATAAGAGATCTCATTTGTGAATTTTTTTATTTCATGGAGATACTTAATGGAGATTTCAATTTCAACATCTCAGACAAACATGTCTAGAAAAAGAAAAAGAAAAAACAGACACAAACAAGACAATTGTTGACATGAGTATAGAGATATAAAATGAATGCAGATAACCGCTCTGATCATTTTGAAAGATGGTTTGAGTTCATATTGAGACCTTTTGATTGCAGACTTTGTATTTTGGCAAATCACAGTTTGACTTTGAGACATTATTCAAAGGAGAAAAACCTGTGATGCATTAGCTTTCCATTTCAATTCCATTACTGTAGAATCAATTGAAACGTTAAAGAGATCTAATTTGTGCACTGAAAACCATCTCATTTGAGTTTTACATCATGTTAATCGCTTTTTCTGGAACAATCATTAATAGAACTGAGACACAGACGCTAATCTGTATCGTATAACTCTTCTGGTTTTGTATTTCCATAGTCGAAAGTTCTCTGCGCTGACATCAGGTAAAAACTGACGAGTCATGACATCAGCACTGCATCTGTAACAGTGCCAGGGTTTTTTTGATGTGCCAGAGGCTTCTGTTTCCTTTTGATGATGCTGAACCAGACCTGAGCTTTGTGTGCCACAAATCCACCCATGGGACGGGGGGGTGGGGTGGACCTGTCAGAGGCCTTCATTTAGTCACCAAAGTGGCATCCAGAGCACTACGGATAATGCTGTTGTCCTCTCATCTTCATTAATGCTACAGCCATGAGGCAGGCAGTGATGAGTTATGATATGTGACGTCTGTGAATATGAATGACTTGTTTTTTACAATTGCCACAGAAATACTGGACAGTTAAGCCACACATAAATTGTATGAATGTCACTGCATTAGATACGAAACCATGTGACATTTATTAGAAAGGGCAGATTTGCACAAACACCTTTCAGAGTTTGTATGGTTATAAATGATAAAACAGTGGACATACTGTTACATTTTTAGTCATTTTCTAGTGTTCAAATGTTAGTCGAACGAACATGTCCTGTTCTTAATCAGCGTTTTTCCTTCAGAGCAAATACACTGATCAGGCATAACATTATGATTATGTGTTGGTCCCCCTTTTGCTGCCAAAACAGCCCTGACCCGTCGAGGCATGGGCTCCACTAGACCCCTGAAGGTGTGCTGTGGTATCTGGTGCCAAGATTTTAGTAGTAGATCCTTTAAGTCCTGTAAGTTGTGAGGTGGAGCCTCCATGGGTCGGACTTGTTTGTTCAGCACATCCCACAGATGCTAGATTGGATTGAGATCTGGGGAATTTGGAGGCCAAGTCTACACCTCAAACTCGCTGTTGTGCTCCTCAAAACCATTCCTGAACCATTTTTGCTTTGAGGCAGGGGACATTATCTGCTGAAAGAGCCACAGCCACCAGGGAATACCGTTTCCATGAAAGGTGTACATGGTCTGCAACAATGCTTAGGTAGGGGGTACGTGTCAAAGTAACATCCACATGGATGGCAGGACCCAAGGTTTCCCAGCAGAACATTGCCCAAAGCATCACACTGCCTCCGCCGGCTTGCCTTTCTTCCCATAGTGCATCCTGTGCCATGTGTTCCCCAGGTAAGTGACACACACACACCCGGCCATCCACGTGATGTAAAAGAAAACGTGATTCATCAGACCAGGCCACCTTCTACCATTGCTCTGTGGTCCAGTTCTGATGCTCACGTGCCCAATGTTGGTGCTTTTGGTGGTGGACAGGGGTCAGCATGGGCATCCTGACTGGTCTGCGGCTATGCAGCCCCGTACACAACAAACTGCGTTGCACTGTGTATTCTGACACCTTTCTATCAGAACCAGAATTAACTTCTTGAGCTATTTGAGCTACAGTAGCTCGTCTGTTTGATCGGACCACACGGGCCAGCCTTTGCTCCCCACATGCATCAATGAGCCTTGGCCGCTCATGACCCTGTCGCTGGTTCACCACTGTTCCTTCCTTGGAGCACTTTTGATAGATCCTGACCACTGCAGACCGGGAACACCCCACAATAGCTGCAGTTTTGGAGATGCTTTCACCCAGTCGTCTAGCCATCACAATTTGGTCCTTGTCAAACTCGCTCAAATCCTTACACTTGCCCATTTTTCCTGCTTCTAACACATCAACTTTGAGGACAAAATGTTCACTTGCTGCCTAATATATTCCACCCACTAACAGGAGCTGTGATGAAGAGATAATCAGTGTTATTCACTTCACTTAAGTCATAATGTTATGCCTATTGTAAAATATGGTTTCAATCTTATCTAGCCTTTTTAGGGAAACATCACCTATCGCCCCCTCCTCTGCATGTGAGAAGCTGTACTGGACAGATCCACCATCATGCCAGGCCTGATCAACAAGAGCAAACGGAGCGCTCTGCCTCTCAGCATCTCTGACATCACTTCCTGTGTCAGGGGTTACACCCTGGCAATGACAGCCTCCTTGACCTATGAAAACATTGAAGACCACCCTGTTGAGGGTGAGTATGGTGTCTAACGGGTGCATTACTTCTGATATTTCTGAAATTATATCCATAGCTGCTCTTTCTAAGGCATTACTATTACATGCAACAAAATATATATTTTTACTACACGCTAATTTTAAGATTATAATCAAATTTTTATTACACAGTTTTAACATGGATAATGTGATTCATATTTGTCATATATACGTAACTGAAACTAATAGTAGCAATAAACTGAATGTGTTTTAAATGCACAATAACCAGGTTTATATATTTATCATCAATAAATCTCATTAATGAACTAATTGAATATTTTTATAGCTATTCATATTTGATACATATTCAATGTGAATACTTTTTAACTGAATAAACTTTTCACAACGAACAGATTTATACCGACTTGAATAAATGCATTTGGAAAATATCATTATTTAAATAAAATCAAATAGGTGCAAATAGTTAATAGCCGTGCAGAATACTTTTTCTGACTATGGGGGACCACAAGTATCACGGAGAGGCTAAAAGGTGAAGCTAAACGATTAAGAAAATCAAATAGCTACATAAAAAGGAAAAACAGAATGTTAATGCAAATGGAATTGCCCTTTTAATTGCCTGACTAAAACCTATATTTGTACTTCAATTTGTGAACCCAATTACTTATTTCCCTTTTTAAATTTATTAATGCCTATTTTATTGTACAATAAGTTATTAATTAATTAAATGCTTTACTGCTATGTCCGTGACACTTGTGGTCCTCCATATCTGGAAAATATATGTTAAACTTGTTTAAAACGTGTGTTTCTTAGACTTGTTAAAATTCTGTGATCCAAATGGATGGACATTTTATATGCAGTTTAATTACATAAATCTTAAATTCAAATATTTTTTTGAGTGTAGTGTTGCTCATACTAAAGGGATTTGAACCTATAAACTCTAGTATTACATTTTGCCATGTAACTCTTCACACAATGTCCCAGTTGATCCACCACTGATGACTAGATTAAATATAGATATAATCTCAAAAGATGCTACATCATCAGGCCCTGTACATACACTTCAAAAAAATTATGAAATTACAAATTCACACAACAGTTTTGCTGCTCACTTTAGTTATGACAACTTCAAGTGAAATTACGTTCAACCAACAAGCTACATTGAGATAGAGGAACTTAATTTTTTTTAGTAATCAACTTAAAAATTAGTTTATACTACAAATTATTAAATTGCTCCAACTACTTGAGTTGTAGCCCTAGAAATAATCTTATCTATTTCAGTTCAAATCCACAGCTATAGCACATATAACTTATTTGGCATGTATATTTAATGAACAAGTAAGATATTACTTGTTACTGGCATTATCTCAGGCATTGCTTATAGAGTCAATGTAGTGTTTACCTTCATGTTGTCTACTCTTCAGCACAATGGTAACCACAAAAATGTGGATGATTTCATTAAGTTACTACAACTTTATTTAAAAAAAGAAAAATCAATTAATGCAGAAATTTGAGTTTAAATTACACACACTATTAAGTTGATGTAATCATCAACATTATTATGTCAACAGAATTCAACAAAATAATGTTTGCAACCTAAAAGGTTTAATTAAAACAATATATTAGAATTTTTGCAACCATGCATTTATTCAAAGGGATAGTCCTCCCAACAATGAATATGCATCATAGTTATCATTTACTCACCCTCAAGTTGTTCCAAACCTTTATACATTTCTTTGTTCTGCTGAATTTTTGGGTGAACTATCCCTTTAAGTTGTTGTAACAGGTCGCCTGAATTACCTTTAGAGTGTATTTTTAGTAGATTTGTCATAAAATATAGGGGTTTTTTTTGTCCAAAAGCACTTGACTTTATCCACTTGTGATGCAAATCACCAATATAAGAATCAATAATTAATTTGTTATTCTTATCCTCAAAAGCACAAATTGGGACAAAATGCATTAAACTCTTATAACCATAGTAACACTTTTTCAAAATGCCCTGAAGGGAAGAGAAACACTTGTCTTTCCCTCCCAACCTCATCAGCTATTTGTGTGTGAAGTCTAGAAATGTCACCTGCACATAGCTGCTCTGCGGTCTCCAGTGTCTTATTGACTCCAACAGATTGGATTTTGCATTAGTCAATGCTGAAAGCACTAAAACGAAGGATTTAATTTCTGTCAAGTGCAAAATTAGCTTTGTGGAAAGATCGCCTTTGGCTATTGTGTAATAAACATTGCATTCTCCTGAATCACTTTTTCTAATCCTTTTCCTATGATTCATGCAGGAGTCTTTATATATCCACTGGATGAGTGCAGCGTGGTGGTCGGGTTCGAAGCGATGATTGGCAGCCAGATAATAACCGTGCAGGTCAAAGACAAAACGAAAATCGATGACTGTTACTTTGATTGCTGCAATGCCAATGGATCCCCGCACAGTGGAGGTGGTAAGATTGCATGCTCATTTATAACGCTCAAAGATCTAATCCCCAATTCAGAGCTCAAACGGAAGGCCTGTCACGGTGTCTGTTCAATCCAGTTAACACGCAAAATCCTATTAAGCTCCTGGATTGACGTTGACTGTACATTTCAGAGGCTTTACTGATGAATCATCTTGCTGCAGGACATATCGTTTTGGATGAGGATCAGGAGAGGTCAGTGCTGGTGGTCAGTCTGGGGGTCATTCCCCCTCTGGAGACCATTAATATACTGGTCAGCACGTCCTCCGAGCTCAGCACGCTCCCTAACGGTGGAATTCGGGTAACCTCACCGCCCGTCTGCTCTCCAAGAGTCCAACGTTCTGTCAAAGAGGAGCAGGCGTTTTCGCCCAGCACTGCTAGGAGGTATTTTATGGATTGTAATATTGACCTTGTTTGCCATGTTAATAGCCCTGATGCTAACATGGCGTTAAAAACGTAATAAACAAACAAACAATCTAAACCCCAAACCCTAGTGGAAGTATTAAACTTTGCAAATCTTTTTTTAAACTTTGTTCTTGCATTTATTTGCATACAGATTTTTTTCTCTATTTAGCTGCATTTAATTTATACAGAATCAAAACAACAACCCTAAAATGACCTAAAAAGGAAAATTCTAAAAAAAATAATAATCATGTACTCACCCTCATGTTGTTCCTATATCTATATGACTTTGTGTAGAATACAAAATAAAATATTTTCTATTTAAATATTTTGAAGAACTTTGGGAACCAAACTAGAGTTTAGATTCTCTGCCCGAGTCCGAGCCGAACCCAACCCGACCCGGGTTTTTTTTTAATCATCACTTTATTAGCCTAATTGGGTGGGCAGAAATCTGTGCCATGTATATATATATAAAATATATATATATATAACAAAGTTGTACAAGTCAGGATTAGTCTAAAAATACGTGTTAAACTCACAGCACATGCAGTGATGAAGCGCAAGTCATGAGCTGCTTGCGTGAACAGTGCGCTTTGCTCAACTATTTTTTTTTTCGTTTCGAATTGTTTCGTTTAAAAGTAGACATTTCAAGCTTTCTATACACATATTTCTCATGTCTGTGAGGCAAGTAGCCTGCTGAGTTTCGGTTTATTTATGAGACGTGCTCCAGTTCATGTGCAATGAAAGTGATCGCCCCGGCGCCTTCATGTCACGATTATTGTCTGCTATAATCTATTTGCTTCTTATTTATTAAATCCAGGCAATTGGCTGACGAAACCTTGATTAAAATTAAGATACAATTTATACAAAACGAAATTCACTTTAAAGAAAGGCTTTCGACAAAACAAAACTTAATGAAGAGGTCAAAATCATTTCTGACCCTCTCGCATCTTTGCACTTTTCATAATCAGATGAAATTTAAAAATAACATTATAATATTTAAACATAAATATTAAACAAAATACATTGTTTAATGGCTACAATAAGTATAGTAGACTACAGTACAGATAAATGTCATGTCTGAGCGGGATTTGAGTGAACGTCATTTTACCGGTGAGCGGATCATGAGTGGATTGAGCTGAGCTTCACACCGGTCCGCTTCGCTCATTACAAGCTCGTTCTCGTCAGAACGCCCACATATTAAAAATGGTCGGGCTCGGGCTCATAATTACAGTTAATGTGTTGGGCCGGGCCGGGCTCGGGCACAATGTGCACTGGCTCGGGTAGGGTCGGGCTTAATTTTTTAAGCCCGATCTAAGCTCTAAACCAAACATCTTTGGACCCCATTGACTTCCATTGCATGGGGAAAAAAACTATACAAAATATATTTTTATATGTTCTACAAAAGAAAGAAAGTTTGGAATGACAATTTTGCAATGACATGGGTAAAGACCCCGATATACTTCAAGTGAAACGAAGAACGAACTGATGTGGCGTCATTTTGAACAAAATGAGGCCAAAACTAAGTTTGTTTGCAGTTGCCAAAAGCGAACTTTCCAAAAAAAATTCCTTCAGGTAGGTGTACGCGGAGGCTCCGCCTTCTTTCACGTGAAAATGTGTTCTGGTTCATTTGGCCAGTTCACTCTGTCGAGGTCAGACGTCCGCGAGTAAAAACACACTGGAGAGCTGTTCTATAGTAAAAAATGAAGTTATACTTCTGATAAAAGGGGACACTGACACTGTTTTTCAATATGGTAAAGCTGCTTGATTTTAAGCAATCTATTGTATAAAGTGCTGTATAAATAAACGTGACATGACTGCTGGTGTGCCGCAGATCTCGTGCAAACATATTCACGTTGCTATGATCAGATACTTTTCTTATGCTTTATTAAAAAATGCTTCCTGTTTTCTCAATTGAGTTGTGTTTTTATTTTGTCATTGAGAGGAAAGCGTGCAGCACATATTTACATATTCATCTAACCGTCGCTCTCAGCAGAGTGGGCGGCGTCAGATGTTTGATAACAGTATATCGCTGCTCACTAATTTCGAACTTCGTCATACCCCTAAACAAAGAACAAAAAATTTAATTATGACAGAATTTTCATTTTTCGTAGAGAATTTCAAATCTAGTTGAGATGTCTGCTGCTCAACAGAACAAAAAAACTAAAACTCTAAGCCATTCCTCAAAATACAGATCTCAAAATCCCTTCGAAATACAGATAATCCTCAAAATATCTTATTTTTTTGCTATACAGAGGAAAGAAAGTTTTGTACAATTTTGGAACGGCTTGAGTGAAAAATGATGACAGACTTTTCAGTTTTTCGTAAACTATCCTTTTAAATCATTACTGCTGTTCTTTTACTGCCTTGTAAGCACTGCTTTTTCCTTCAAAAATTTAAAGAGTCATATTATTAGGATTTAATGAAACTGAACTGAAAGTGAAGTTTGAATGTGTACCTGCTGATTTGTCTCAGGAGGGATCAGCATCATTGTGCACAGGGAACACACGAGCAGACGGCCTCAGGTGTGTGTTTGGCTGCTCTGTTGGAGGAAGAGACCATCAACTCCATTGACTATGAGTTCAACTTCCATCTTGAGATCAGAGGCCCGTATTTACTCGCAGGTCAGTTCCTCCATCCTCATGCATGAGTCTTGAATTAAACATTGTACTCCTAATACCCCTGATCATGGGCTTGATTTCCAGAGAACACAAATACATTTAGTGCGGTCAAACGATTAATCGTGATTAATCGAATCCAAAATAAAAGTTTGTGTTTACATAATATATGTGTGTACTGTGTATAATTGTTATGTATATATAAATACACACACATGCATGTATATATTTAAGGAAAAATGTGTAAAAACTATATTATATATATATATATATATATATATATATATATATATATATATATATATATATATATATATATATATATATATATATATATATATACACATACACACACACACACAGTATATACATGCATATATTTCTTAAATATATACATGTATGTGTGTGTATTTATATATACATAATGTTATACAGTACATTCACATATATTACGTAAACACAAACTTTTATTTTGAATGCAATTAATCGCAATTAATCATTTTAGAGCCTTCGTATAAATACATGTGAAATGTAAAAAATCGTGAATGCACTGCAACTTTATTTGGATTAAATTGCCTGGCGAATGTATGGAAGTTTAGTTCTACCATAAAAAAAAAAAAATAAAAAAAAATAAAAAAAAAAAATAATAATAATTAGGTAATTGCGAGTCTCTTATAATTCTGACTTTATTCTCATAAGTGTGCAAAATTGCCAGCATACATTTTACATTTATGCATTTATGTAGAAGCTTATTTCTGCCATGGAATAAAAAAATAAAAAAGGTAATTTCAGAGTTCTCTTTTTTATGTGTACCAATTTAGACTTTTTTTCCTCCCAATTCTTAAAAAGAAAAGTCAGAATTGTGAGATGTAAGATTGCAATTGTGAGCAAAAAAAGTAAGAGTTGTGAGAAAATGTTGCAATTACCTTTTTAATTTTGTTGAGGAAACAAAAAATAAAACAGAATTGTGAGATGTAAACTTGCAATTACCAGTTTATAACTACCAGAGATAAAAGCAGAAATGCAAGAAAAAAAGGAGAATTGTGAAATTAAGTCACAATTACCTTTTTCATTTTTTAAATAAGCTTCAATAAGATAAGATTTAAATGCATAAATATAAAACATGTGCTGCCAGTTTTCTAGCCTGAATGATGTTCGATTTTGTTTTCATACTGATAACATTTATATCTTGAATACACATCCAGGTGCATCGGATAAAAGAGCCTGCCAAATTCATAAATGTAAAGTGCAACATATGTCATTTCAGCTGGGACTCAAGCCCAGATGACGTGTTGATTGCCTAGCTGTACTACATTATTTCATACCAGTTGTTTTGCAGTGTGCGTCTTCCTGCTGGAGTTGCAGAACGGTTTAGTCCTCGCATGTGGTCTAACGTCTGTTGCTCCTGCTTATTTTAGATGCTTTAGAAGTTTCTCTGTGCAGGTGTGGAGAGCCCCTCACATGCCATCAGGGCGGATGCGGACCCTTCGGCTCGTTCTGCCACCAGTATTGTGGTCACACTGGCAGACAAGTACACCTACGACTGCCCTGTGGAGATACTGATCTACCCCAGTGGTTTGTAGCACACATAAATACAATAATTGTATATCTTGATGATCTCAATCTACAGTACGAATCAAACATTGCTGAGCTAGTTCTTTTTACTGGATCAAAAGTATACAGCGCAATAGAATAAACTGTTCAGAAAAGTAAAAAAGTCATTGCAACCTGATGCACTCTCAACTATTGTCTTAAAGGGATAGTTCACCCGAAAATTAAAGTTTTGTCATTACTTACTGACCCTCAAACCTGTATGAGTTTCTTTCTTCTGTTGAACACAAAAGAAGATATTAAAAATGTTTTGGTAACCAGACAGTTGATGGACCCCATTGACTTCCATAGTAGGAAAAAAAACCTTTTGAGGGTGAGTAAATGATGACAGAATTTTCATTTTTTGGGTGAATCATCCCTTTAATAATTGTCCTAAGTAACACTACTTTGTTTTGTCCATTTGAATTTGATAATTCACTAAATGCAAAATGCCTTTTTCAGCCAATAAATTTGTCAAGGCCACTACTGATTTCTTGTTCAGGACATTCTCAGTTAGTAACACAATAAATTGATATATCATTTTCGATATATAGTCCTGTAGGACAAATAGGTTAAGTGAACTATGCTAACTTTGTTTGTCAAGGATCACTCATTCTACAAAGCAAAGATATCCAGGATAAAGTTTTGAAAGGTCATAGACCTCAGCACTGGACACACAAACCTCAAGAACAATCACAATCACTAACAATAATTACAAAATAACAACAAAGGTTTTAATAATGTCAGTAAATCAATAATCCTATAACCGGAACTGCACAATTTATTCATGCTGCAATGCATACTGGGAAATCACAAACCCTTAACATTTCAGCAATGTTGTTCAATATGAAGTTCTTTGTTCAGACAACAGTGTTTGATTAGTTGGGACAACATTTGGGGCAATTCTGGTGGTCTAACATGGGTTTTTATGTAGTTTCAAGCAGTCCCGTTGTTGGCCGTATTGCTGCCCTAAGCGTAATTACTTTATGGTGCCTGCGATGGCGGCATTCACGATTTTGTGGGGTTTGGGTCTTCTTTTGGTGCCCTACGCGCAGCGCATGTGGGAGCGGCGGCGCTGGTTTCAAGTAATTCACATTTCTGAATATTTGTGAATTGTCCGATTCTTGAACAAATGGCTCAGATTTGGTTCTTTTTAAGTGAACCGAAAATGCCAGTGTAACCAGTGTGGTCTGACTCCCGAACAAATGACTCATACAAACTGGTTCTTTGTAATGAATCAAACATTTACAAGACAAACAATGTGGTCCGACTCCCAAACGAATGACTCTTATGAGAAAACACGCATAATAATGATTTAAATAAATATGTATGTTTAATTTGTTTAGTTGATTATTGTTTATTATATAGTGAACACCAATTATTGGATTGCATTTGTGCCACATAAAAAGATTGTGAAAAGTGGTTAAAGTGTTTGCGTAACACTTTTTATTAGAATTGTTTTAAATGTAATTTACTGAAATTGTCTCATCATTTTGCAATGCAATTGCATTTCTTATTTCCATATATTTATTCCTAAAGGCTGATTTATACTTCTGCGTCGAACCTATGCTGTAGCTACGTCGTAGGCTGTGTGTAGCAAGCGTAGCCAATGGCGTTGCCTGATGTGCACCTCTCCATTAATTCTACGTGGACCGCAAGCGCTGTGATTGGTCTACTAGAACCCCTTGTTGTGGAAATAATTCTATTCGAAGAATGAGGAGGGAGGAATACAAATGCAAACCTTCGAAAAGTCAAAGTATCAAACATGATTTTATTTCTTGCAAGAAATAGGCAGTTCACATACAGAGAATGTCTGTCATGAGAAGGGCAAAGTTTGCTCTCCGGGGTTACATTATATACCCTTCATACATCCTGAGTAGGTTGCATCCAATCTTGTTTGCCTTAAAAGGAAACATCTTTATTCAAAACCCCTGTTCAGCATAAATTCTAACTAGACAACAGAATATTCATGTCTGCAGAAGTTCCTGTTCTTAAGCTATGTTATTTTCACGTATCCTGTCTATTCCTAGTCTAATCGCAGCCGCGCACATATTTGTCACACTTAAAGTACGACATGTCATCTTGACCTCTTGCACTACCCAGCTTCCTTGCAACTGAGCACTCTATCACTCAGAACAATATGTTCCCGCCAGCTAGTTTCCATTTATCACCCAGAACAACAGTTCCTGCACTTAACGTATGCATTTCTAAAAGCTTGGTTACATTTCTTTAATAATGATTAGTACAAATACATGTTCAATGTTAATAGTTCAATGTTAACAAGTGATACACATCTAGGAATAAAAGATTAAGGTTCACATCTAAGTAAAAACACCTCCAAGTAAAATGAACACTTAAGAGTTAAAACCACATCTAGATGAAATAAAAACACATCTAATAGTAAAACACATCTAAATGTAAAATTTCCTTCACACCCTCCCTCAGGTCAAAATCTGCGACAGCATCGCAATTCTTCATACGCATTTCTGCTTGCGGATTATAAATATCTGTTCTTCGATATTTAACAACAAGCTGCAACAAAAGTCGCTGTCTATTTGCTGCCATCACTGCTACTGCTTCTCCGACAACATACACAACAAGCGGTTACACCATCAACATGGACACTGCCTACTAGCATGTGTAGTGCACGTCAACGCGGACAAAGGCGCAGAACTATAAATGAAAACTGATGCGTAGCCTATGGCGTAGGTCTGACGCAGAAGTATAATTCAGTCTTTAAGAGTACTAAAAGAATCACTAAGGAATTAGAATTGTTCAACAGAATCATAATTCAATTCTTTATGAATCCCATACCTACAAATTCTTAAACAACTCTAAAAAACACTCTTTGTAACCTTTGTAACCATATACCTGTATCTCCTTAGCAAACACCTATAGTGGCGACAAACACCACACATTTTTAGTTCTTTTATGAAGCCGTTTTCCTTCTGGACCTTCCCAGCAATGTCATTTTTTGTCAGGACATTTGGTCCCCATGGACAGACAAACAAGATCACAGTAACGCTGACCTGTGTTAACTAGACAATAGAGTCCCCCTTTTGAGAGCAAGCCAGTGCTAATCTCTCCATGTGCCTGAAAGCTTGTCCAAACGAGAGGCTGTTTATTGAATCAGAGGCTATTGAAACATCATTCCCAGGCCCACAACCATATAACATAATGTCTTGCTCTATAAGCACTGTTTAGTTGAGCTCTATATTTCTTCAGCCACCCCCATCATGCATCTCGACCTCCATCGGTGTCTGGGAGGCTCACGATGCCTCATACGCTGGCTCATAAGATTGCCTCACTCTGCAGGTGACCTGAGGCCAGTATTGTGCAATTGAATTCATTAGAAAGTTGAGTCAAAGGGGCAAACGTTCAGCCATATTGATGGCCCACTAGGAGCCGACGCACTCCCTTCCCAATGTAGCTTCTGTTTTTAAGAAATACTGCCACCGTGGGAGCCCTTCATGTCTGGCAATAATGTAACTCATCGTCTGCTGTCATAATTCACTGTTGTGCTCCCACATAGAGAGCTGTACAGAGAGAGTAATTATTCCTTTCTATGTGTAGAGCCCCATCTGCCACACGTTCTCATTGAAGACGGAGACATGACGTCGGAGGAATACGATGAGCATCTGAAAGGACGGAGCGACTACATAAAGGCCACAAAGAAGGACTGCAGTAATGAAAAGACAGTGAGTGAAAGAGAGAATGAAGAATGAAATGAAACAGTTTAATGAATGAAAACAGAAACAGTTTGAGCGTGTTGTACAAGGGCGAAAAATAGCTAAACAAGCTTGATGCTCTGTAGAAGTAGTACAACACCATGACCCTAGGGACATATTTACTAACAGCTTGCACCTGCACAAACCCTTTTTTGGTGTTTAAAACAACTGTCAGGATTTGAAAAGGCTTGGACATTATTTTTTTGCACCTAACCTTATTTCTGTCAGGACCACTATCGTCAAAGATGATTGACAATTAGCATATAGTTTTGATTGGTGGTATGGTTTTGTTCTGGGCAAGAACTCCCTGCGCATCCATGCAGCCTAGCATGAATAAGAGCAGGGAGAGCAGCAATAACCCCCCTATAGGGTAAACAGAACATAACCAATAATGTATTATCAATATTAAAATGTACTACATAATTCAGGAATTTAGTCTGATTCGAGGGGAATCAGAATACCAAATCCTGACTGACGGGAGGAGGAGCTGGGGATGGAGAAGGGTAATTAGCTCCGGAGAAACGCGATTGCTGCCGATAGTACTGAAGAAGCTTATATATGCATGTTGTGATAGACATCATATTCCTATAGGTCAGGGGTCTCAAACTCGTGTGGCCCCCTTCTTGATATCAAAGTTTAGTGTTAGTGCGGCCCACGCGTTGCTCTGAAAAGCACCTTTTTGCTGAGTCGTTGGGTCTGCAGCGCTTGCTGCCTCCTTTGTGTGTGTGTGTGTGTGTGTGTGTGAGAGAGAGAGAGAGAGAGAGTTGGCTCGCCCCTCCCTCGTGCAGTATAATTGGTTGACACCGCGTGATTGACAGGAACAGACGAACGAAGCTGATCAGACAGTTGAAACGAATGTGGTCTAACACTCAGCACGTCAATCTATCGCTTAATGCCGTTGCTGAGAGAGACTCTATTCTTTCCGGTGAAATCACAAAACAAAATGCAAACGTGTCCATTAGGGGTGTGCATTGGGACTGCCCTCACGATTCGATTACGATTCACCAGGTAACGAATTGATTCAATTCGATTCTACGATGCATTGCGATGCATCAAAATTCTACTGCACACAACAAGGCAAATTTTTAATCAGTCATGAGGCAATACAAGCAGTCAGATATTGAACAACAGATTTTATTGGCTGCTATGTGTGTATTATCACTCTCCTGTATCTTTGACATAAATGTCATTAAATAAAATAAAATTGAATGGTACAGGGTATTGGATATGGCATTTTCAAACCTGAAAAAGAAAACATAAATCACTGCTTTCAGTGCTTTGAATGAGAAATGTTTCTCTTCTCTGCTTTAGAACCATTTGAAATTAAATAGAGCAATAATAACAGCCAACTTTTTCCAGCAGTGAACATAAGTGTTTTAATTAATCAGTAATCTCCCTCCGCCTCAGCCATCTTGATTGTTGTTGTTGTTATGACCCCGGAAGTAATTGAAACTTCACAACTTTATTGTCCAACTCAAGGCCAGAAAATAAACGATGACATAATCGATTATGGCACTTAGCCGCATCGATGCCGAATCGTGCATGCCCCACATTGCGATGCATTACCGAATCGATTATTGTTGACACTGACACCACTAGTGTCCATGGTCTTATTATACAATCATTGATGAACATCTTTGATTTTAATGAAGAAAAACTATATGAGAGCGGATTAGAACCCGGAACCTCTGACACGGTTGACAAAAATTCTAGTTAGTCTAGTTCTGTTCAGCTGTATCTTGTTAATTATCTTGTTTCTATTCACTATTTAAGTTCCTCCCTGTTCATTCACTCCTTGTCTGGTCACAGTTATGTTAAGACAGTTATGTAAAGTGTATATGTTCCTGTGTGTATTACTTTTATTGAGAAAACCTTCACCAGTAAATTTTGTTTGTATAACAGATTTACCTGTCCTTGCCTTCCTGCCTGAGCGACTCGTTACACAAAAGTGTTGCGTTTATAATTTTGTTCAGTGTAATATGTAAAGAAATCTAGAAAAGATAATTTCATTGTGGCAGCCAGGATCATAAACTACATATGAAGTGGTACTTATTTGAAATAATGCCCTCAAGTCTATTATTACTGTTATTGGGACTGACAGGTCCATTAGCAAATTAGCATGTAATATAACCGATTCAAATACTTTCAAGGAATGATTTTGGTCACAAAGAAGTACCTAACAGTATCATGGTACAATTATAGTTTTTTTGGACAAGGAAAACAGTTTTAAAATGTTTGATGTGTAAAAATGAAGAGAAGCATAAAACATGGCTGTTACTAGAATACATTTTTTTTAATTAATCTAATCATTTTCAACCAGTCAAATTCAGTAAATGTAATGTTAATAGTGATACATTTAATAATTAATTCAATTATTAATATACATAATAAAATGAATATACATTCTCCGGCCACATTATAAGGTACATTTATTAGGTTGGACCCCCTTTTGCCTTCAGAACTGCCTTAATTCTTTGTGGCACAAATTCATCAAGGTGCTGGAAACCTTCCTCAGATATTTTGGTCCATATTGACATGATAGAATCACGCAGTTGCTGCAGATTTGTCGGCTGCACATCCATGATGCGAATCTCCCATTCCACCACATCCCAAATATGCTCTATTGGATTGATCTGGTGACTGTCGAGGCCATTTGAGTTTAGTGAACTCACTGTCATGTTCAAGAAACCAGTTTGAGATGATTTGAGCTTTGTGGCATGGTGCGTTATCCTGCTGGAAGTAGACATCAGAAGATGATACACTGTGGTCATAAATGGATGGACATGGTCAGGTCATCTGTGGGGATTAAACGATGCTCAATTGGTACCAAGGGTCCCAAAGTGTGCCAAGAAAATATTTCCCACACCATTACACCACAACCAGCCTGTTGATAAAAGGTAGAATGGATTCATGCTTTCATGTTGTTTATGCCAAATTCTGACCCTACCCCTTGAAACGTTGAAATCGAAACTCATCAGATCAGGCAACATTTTTCCAATCTTCTATTGCCTGATTTGGTGAGCCTGTGTGAATTGTAGCCTCAGTTTTCTGCTCTTTTAGCTGACAGGAGAGGCACCTAGATTGGTCTTCTGCTGCTGTTGCACTTCTGCTTCAAGGTTTGACATGTTGTGCGTTCAGAGACACTCTTCTGCAGACCTCGGGTGTAACCAGTGGTTACTGTTGCCTTTCTATCAGCTCGAGCCAATTTGGCAATTCTCCTCATAAACAAGGTATTTTCACCGGAACTGCCGCTCACTGGATATTTTCTCTTTTTCAGACCATTCTCTGTAAACCCTAGAGATGGTCGCGCATGAAAATCCCAGTAGATCAGCAGTTTCTGAAATACTCAGACCAGCCCATCTGGCACCAACAATCATGCCACGTTAAGTCCCTTAAATCACTTTTCTTCCCCATTCTAATGCGAAATCGTGTACTGAGTAGGTACTACATTTGAATTTGAATGTACTTCGCGACCGTTAAAAAAGTATGTTCTATAGTATGATTATGGGTGGTTTTGATGAAATTCGGATGTACTATCTGCCATGTAGTACTGCCATTCACAAATCCTCTCCCGTGGCCTCATGGGATAGTAAAGTGTCCATCGAATGCACACTTCAGAATCTCGGCGGGAGTAGTAGGTCATTCGTGTATTTTTCACTACATAATATATTCAATATGTCTGAATATATTATGTATTCAGACATTCTACTCTTTTGGCGTACTGTTTTTCGCATACTGTATTTTAGGGAAGTACTGTATTCGATTTCAGACGCAGTGCATGTCTACTTGCCTAAATGCTTGAACAGGTGTACCTAACAAAGTCATTTTATTAATGCATATAATGTATGTAATATTTTATTAATTATTACATTTATAAATATTAATATTAAATAGAATGTGTATATATATATATATATATATATATATATATATATATATATATATATATATATATATATATATATATATATATATATATATATATATATATATATATATATATATATATATATATATATATATATATATATATATATATATATATATATATACACACATTCTATTTAATATTAATATTTATATATTTAATATTTAATAATTTATAAATTTATAAATATTTATATATACATAATATATATTTGTAATATATATTTGATCAAAAGTAAATTATGATTTCCTGCTCAAGAAACATTTTTGTATTATTATCAATGTTGAAAACAGATGTGCTGCTTAATATAACTTGATCCCAAAACTTTTGTAGGCTCCGGTCATTCTCCAAAATATTCAGGGGTTTTAACGTCAAGCTGTTCGATTTAGCCTAATGACTTACATACTCAAAATCCAGTATGAAATCAAATTTAGTTAAGTTATCCAATTAATGCAAAATCTCTTGCCAATTCTTGCTAATCATCGCTTCAGGAAGTAGTTACATTAAGTGAACATGTCGACACAGACCCATGTTTCTCAGCAGCGCAAAGCTTCAATTTCATCCTTAAGTGAGTGCTGTTCCTCAACAGGAGGGAAAGAACATTCAGCCCTAAAATGATCAGCAATGAATAGAGGTTTCTATGGAAACTGTCAAAGGTCTTCAGCTTCAGCTTCAGTCCATAGTGTTTCTACCCATTGCATAGCAAACTAAGAGTTAACTTCACCTCCTTCGGGACGTATGTATTTAAAGCATGAGAGGGGAATCCATGACCTGTAAAAGATTTTCAAAATTCTTGCTAACAGTTTCATTATTTGTCTCTATCAATCGTTTACTGAATAACATCAAAAAGATGAAAAAAATGAAAATTGAACACAACAGGAGAAATTTGGATGAATGCTCCGGTCCTTTTTTCCATTCGGTAATGACAGTAATAGTGCCTGAATCTGAACTTGCAAAATAGTCAGATGATTAGCAGCTAAAAAAGCATGGAAATGAAAATCTTTGTACACATCCAAGCAAGCTCAGTTTTATACAGGACACGTTTATGTACATAAAAGAAAGCTATTTCCTCCAAATTATCGTACAATGGACCAACCAATTGAAACGTGATGTAAAGTGGTTGAAGTGCTAATCTGAAGTACTTTATTCAGAGAAGTACACAATATGCTCATATCCTCCAAATGATCTTGAGCTCTGACACATGTAACGAACTCGAGAAATATATATATATATTTATAATTAAAAAACTTTTAAACGGTGCTGTGTATTTACTCTGTTTTAAACTTTTGCCTCAAACATTTTAAAGTCATGTTTCTCACTCTTGTCTATTAAATAAATGAAAGTCAGAATTATATTTATTTATATATATCTAAATAAGCCATACAAAAAGCCATATTGGGACTTGAGTGAGCATTTTATAATAATGAGATATGTATACTTTTTTTCCTCATACAATTAAGAAGATTTTTCCAGTTTTGAATATACATACATAAATTGCATGAGAATAATATACTGCACATAAATGATATATAAACAATCCCTTATACCAATCAAGGGATAGTTCACCCAAAAATGAAAATTCAGTTTTTTAATTTACTCACCCTCAGGTTTGAAACAACCAGTTGGGTAGCCATTGACTTCCATAGTATTTTTTTTCTTCTTACTATACTATGAAAGTCAATGGCTACCGACAACTCTCTGGTTAACAACATTCTTCAAAATATCTTCTTTTGTGTTCGACAGAAGAAAGAATCTCTTACAGGTTTGGAACAACTTGAGAATGAGTAAATGACAGAACTTTTGGTTGAACTATCCCTTCAATATTCCTAAAAATGAGCTTTAATTTTTCCTTTTAGTTCAGTTGTGTAATGTGTGACATGCTTTCATGAGATTCACAAGCTTTAACCGTTATCGCCTTCAGTAACGGCTCTGTCACTGGCTGTTGTGTAGGTGGACATCATTCGGAAGAGGCTTCATAAAGACATCCTCCACAACCCCGTGGTCATTCTCAACTTCTGCCCAGACCTCCGCTCGACGACCTCTGATCTACGGAGCATCCAGGGGGAATTCATCTTCCTCATTGACCGCAGTGGAAGCATGAGCGGGGTCAACATCAATCGAGTTAAGGTAGAAGACTTCTGTTTCTGCGTTAAGCTAACTGTCCCCCTCATTCCCAGCACTCATTAACTTTTGAAGACATCCTAATTTATTCAATGGTTTAAAACCCCAAAGTGCTTTAGTCTTGATAATGACGATTAATGGAACAGGGTATTTATATACACACGGCAGCAGTGCTTATTTACCGAAGACACCCATCTTCATAAGTCTCGCCCTCAGTCGAATCGCCCCCTTGTGTGCATAATTTTCGATCTTATTGGATGGTTTTATGTATATTACAGGAGTGAACAGATTTGATAAATTCCCAAAGTAATAACGTTTTGTTTACTGTTACATTTTGCAAAGTTTAGCATGAGAGTTTTTCATGAGGTTCATAATTACAAAGAGGGCAGGGCAATATATTTAATATTTACAAAATATAATGACTTTTTCTGGAGAACTTTAATGAAGCAGCATTAGGGGCTTTGAGTATATTTTCAGTATTTTTTCATAGTTTCCTAAACTACTTGGTGGAATACCCACTTTTTGGCTTCTTGCTCACACCGCACAAACTGGGAACGATTTTAAGTATAGTCTTTTTGGGGGACTAAATTAACTCCTACTTCAGAGTAGGCTCTAACCCAGCACAATAGGAACTACTGTAAGTGTTCGCTGATTGGCCGAACGCATGCCATACGAAACAAAGGCACCCGCAATTTTTAAAAAGCGGCATAAACACAGTTTAAATATACTTACTCCAAGTGTTGGGGAAAGTTACTTTTAAAAGATTAGATTACAATATTGTGTTACTCCCTAAAAAAAGTAACTAATTGCATTACTTAGTTACTTTTTATGGAAAGTAATGCGTTATGTTAGCCTGGATGCCAGCCGAACTTAGCCCCGTCCACAACATTTGTGTTTGGGAAGTTCGGTCTGGACTTGATCCATTGTGGAGCAACTATGCCCGAACAGAAGCTGTTCGGACCAATCAAATTGTCAGGGCAGGCTTTAGACGAAGATGGACAGATGATAAACAGTGACGTAATCATCCACGTCACCAAAGAGCGTTTGGGTTGAATTTGTTCTAATCCTAAACGGAGAACTTGTTCGTATATGCATTCACCTTCACTATTTCTCTCAAAAATGATGATCGTGTCGGTAAGTACTCTGTGTATCCTTAAATAATTTTTTACAACACCTGCAAACATCGTTTACACTCACTTCTTCCAGCAGATAGGGTTGCCAAGTTTTCACAACAAAACCCGCCCAATTGCTACTCAAAACTAGCCCAAAACAAGCCCAATAGCTTTCCGGGCGGGTTCTCCGGAAAAAATGGCATTTGGGGGGTAAAATATGTGTTTTTTTGGCAGGGTTGCCTGAGTTCCTGGGTCTAAATATCACATAATTGGGGTCGCTTCAACCCGCGGACATGGAAAAACAGCCCGCGGTTTGGCATTACTGTGTGTAGTTGAGTTCTGTTGACATTTGACAACTAACGTTATGCGTCGCTCCGTTGCTCTGATTGGTTGTAGGTCTATCCAATTGAGGTCTTTCCTGGTTCGGTTGAAACACGCCCCATAATCACAGCCCAACGGAGCAGTATCAGACTCATATTCTGACTAGAATTGAGTATGACAACGTCAGGCTAGCATTATGTTACTTTTGCGTTACTTTCTCACCTGGGCTGGATTTGGTCGTTCGTTTTTTTTATCCATCCATCCATCCATCCATCTTCTTCCGCTTATCCGGGGCCGGGTCGCGGGGGCAGCAGTCTAAGCAGAGATGCCCAGACTTCCCTCTCCCTAGACACTTCCTCTAGCTCTTCCGGGGGGACACCGAGGCGTTCCAAGGCCAGCCGGGAGACATAGTCCCTCCAGCGTGTCCTCGGTCTTCCCCGGGGTCTCCTCCCGGTTGGACATGCCCGAAACACCTTCCCGGGAAGGCGTTCAGGAGGCATCCGGAACAGATGCCCGAGCCACCTCAGCTGTCCCCTCTCGATGTGGAGGAGCAGCGGCTCTACTCCGAGTTCCTCCCGAGTGACTGAGCTTCTCACCCTATCTCTAAGGGAGCGCCCAGCCACCCTGCGAAGAAAGCTCATTTCGGCCGCCTGCATCCGGGATCTTGTCCTTTCGGTCATGACCCAAAGCTCATGACCATAGGTGAGAGTAGGAACGTAGATTGACCGGTAAATCGAGAGCTTCGCCTTACGGCTTAGCTCTTTCTTCACCACGACAGACCGGTACATCGACCGCATTACTGCAGAAGCTGCACCGATCCGTCTGTCAATCTCCCGTTCCATCCTCCCCTCACTCGTGAACAAGACCCCTAGATACTTGAACTCCTCCACTTGGGGCAGGAACTCTCCACCAACCTGAAGTGGGCAAGCCACCCTTTTCCGACTGAGGACCATGGCCTCGGATTTGGAGGTGCTGATCCCCATCCCAGCCGCTTCACACTCGGCTGCAAACCGTCCCAGTGCATGCTGAAGGTCCTGGTTAGAAGGGGCCAACACGACAACGTCATCCGCAAAGAGCAGAGACGAAACCGTGTGGTCCCCAAACCTGACACCCTCCGGCCCTTGGCTGCGCCTAGAAATTCTGTCCATAAAAATTATGAACAGAACCGGCGACAAAGGGCAGCCCTGCCGGAGTCCAACATGCACCGGGAACAAGTCTGACTTACTGCCGGCAATGCGGACCAAACTCCTGCTTTGGTCATACAGGGACCGGACAGCCCTCAGCAAAGGACCCCGGACCCCATATTCCCCCAGCACCCTCCACAGGACGCCGCGAGGGACACAGTCGAATGCCTTCTCCAAATCCACAAAACAAATGTGGACTGGTTGGGCAAACTCCCATGAACCCTCCAGCACCCTGTAGAGGGTATAGAGCTGGTCCAGTGTTCCACGACCAGGACGAAAACCACACTGTTCCTCCTGAATCCGAGGTTCCACTATCGGCCGAATTCTCCTCTCCAGTACCCTGGCATAGACTTTCCCGGGGAGGCTGAGAAGTGTGATCCCCCTATAGTTGGAACACACCCTCCGGTCCCCCTTCTTAAAAAGAGGGACCACCACCCCGGTCTGCCATACCAGAGGCACTGTCCCCGACCGCCACGCGATGCTGCAGAGGCGTGTCAGCCAAGACAGCCCCACAACATCCAGAGACTTGAGGTACTCAGGGCGGATCTCATCCACCCCCGGTGCCTTGCCACCGAGGAGTTTCTTGACCACCTCGGTGACTTCAGCTTGGGTGATGGACGAGTCCTCCTCTGAGCCCCCAGCCTCTGCTTCCCCAATGGAAGACGTGACGGCGGGATTGAGGAGATCCTCGAAGTATTCCTTCCACCGTCCGACAACATCCCCAGTTGAGGTCAACAGCCGCCCATCGCCACTGTAAACAGCGTTGGTAGGGCACTGCTTCCCCCTCCTGAGGCGCCGGACGGTTTGCCAGAATCTCTTCGAGGCCAGCCGATAGTCCTTTTCCATGGCCTCACCGAACTCCTCCCAGGCCCGAGTTTTTGCCTCCACAACCACCCGGGCTGCAGTCCGTTTAGCCTGTCGGTACCTGTCAGCTGCCTCAGGAGTCCCACAAGCCAGCCAGGCCCGATAGGACTCCTTCTTCAGCTTGACGGCATCCCTTACTTCCGGTGTCCACCACCGGGTTCGGGGATTACCGCCTCGACAGGCACCGGAGACCTTGCGTCCACAGCTCCGAGCGGCCGCTTTGACAATGGAGGTGGAGAACATGGTCCACTCGGACTCAATATCTCCAGCCTCCCTCGGGATCTGGTCGAAGCTCTGCCGGAGGCAGGAGTTGAAGATCTCTCTGACAGGAGACTCGGCCAAACGTTCCCAGCAGACCCTCACAGTACGTTTGGGTCTACCGAGTCTATCCAGCTTCCTCCCCCGCCATCGGATCCAACTCACCACCAGGTGGTGATCAGTTGACAGCTCCGCCCCTCTCTTCACCCGAGTGTCCAAGACATACGGCCGCAGGTCAGATGAAACGACCACAAAGTCGATCATTGACCTACGACCTAGGGTGTCCTGGTGCCATGTGCACTGATGGACACCCTTATGCTTGAACATGGTGTTTGTTATGGACAAACTGTAACTAGCACAGAAGTCCAATAACTGAACACCACTCGGGTTCAGATCAGGGGGGCCGTTCCTCCCAATCACGCCCCTCCAGGTTTCACTGTCATTGCCCACGTGGGCATTGAAGTCCCCCAGTAGAACGACGGAGTCCCCAGTCGGAGCACTCTCCAGCACCCCTCCCAGGGACACCAAGAAGGTCGGGTACTCTGCACTGCTGTTCGGCCCGTAGGCACACACAACAGTGAGAGACCTATCCCCGAGCCGAAGCCGCAGGGAAACGACCCTCTCGTTCACCGGGGTAAACTCCAACACATGGCGGCAGAGCTGGGGGGCTATAAGCAAACCCACACCAGCCCGCCGCCTCTCACCATGGGCAACTCCAGAGTGGTGAAGAGTCCATCCCCTCTCGAGGAGTGTGGTTCCAGAGCCCAAGCCGTGCGTGGAGGTGATTCCGACTATCTCTAGTCGGAACCTCTCAACCTCACGCACAATCTCAGGCTCTTTCCCCGCCAGCGAGGTGACATTCCATGTCCCAAGAGCCAGATTCTGTGTCCAGGGATCGGGTCGTCTAGGCCTCCGCCTTCGACTGCCGCCCGATTCGCTTCGCACCGGCCCCTTATGGTCCCTCCCGTGAGTGGTGGGCCCACGGGAAGGTGTCCCCACGTCGCTCCTTTGGGCTGAGCCCGGCCGGACCCCGTGGGGGAAGGCCCGGCCACCAGGCGCTCGCATACGAGCCCCAACCCCAGGCCTGGCTCCAGGGTGGGGCCCCGGCTGCGCCATACCGGGCGACGTCACGGTCCTCGTTTTATTTGTCATCATAAGGGTTTTTGAACTGCTCTTAGTCTGACCCGTCACCTAGGACCTGTTTGCCTTGGGAGACCCTACCAGGGGCATATAGCCCCGGACAACATAGCTCCTAGGGTCATTCGGGTACTCAAACCCCTCCACCACGTTAAGGTGGCAGTTCATGGAGGAGCGTTTTTTTTTATAACAAGAAAAATAAAAACAAAACAAAAGTTCTATTTTTGGCAAATGTAAAGGCCCTTTCACACCAAAAGTGAAATGACTCAGGAGAAGAAAGTTACTCACTCTTACTTCAGCAAAAAAATTCAACACAATTGTGATGTTTAACTAAAGTAATTTTTGCATATTAGGACGGTTGAATTGGATCGTTGAAGGTCAACAGCAAAGACATTGGTTAATAAAGTGAGATTAAATACATAAAGTATATTTGTGTTATTTAACATTTAATTATTGCAGTTTGCATTTCACTGTTTTTACTCAGTTACCCCTAACTTACTCCACGTACTAACTGCACAAACATGGAAAACAGCGATAGATGGACCTATGCCGAAGTCCAGACACTTCTCAACCTTTGTGCTATTGAGTTCTTTACGTTGTTGAAGTCGCTGGCTGCCGGCTTACATCCCTACTGGTGGTGCGGATGCAACCTGGAAAATGGCTGTAGGGGAATTTTGTTCTTGGAAAACCTCCCTGGTGCCTAGTTCCTCCTGAACCTGTGTGGAAGCCCCTATTATATATATTGCAGTACTTTTTAATCCATCAAGTGTTTTATCAAATATGATGTGAGTGTTAAGACCGAGAGAAGGGTCCCTGATTTAAACTTCTCTAAGTAAAAACATGGCGGTAGAGTGAAGTGAATCAGTTCAATTGGTTTCATTGAATCAGTTGAAAACTTAAGTGATTCCATTGTATCTTCTTTCTAAAATGTTCACTCTCTAGTTCAAGTCCCTATATGGCTTTCTTATGGTTCATGCATAGATAAATTTGAACAAATATAATTCTGCCTTGTGTTTATTTAGTGAAAAAGTGTGAGAAACATCACGTGATTTTTAACATTTGCATTTAAAACTTTATTTTAAATTAAAATATTTTTAAGTTTTAACATATCTTTCAAAGGTCTGGGGGTCAGGCTTCTGTTTTTTTGAAAGAAATTAATACTTTTAATACTTTAAGTGTTTTCAACATTGATAATAATAATACATGTTTCTTGAGCATCAAACCATCATATTAGAATGATTTCTGAAGGATCATGTGATGCTGAAGACTGGAGTAATGATGCTGAAAATCCAGCTTTGCATCACAGGAATAAATAATAAACAAAAAGCCATATTGGGATTTTTTAGAATGAGCGAACATTTTAGAATGAGATATATATTTCATTTTCCAAAAGGCTTTTTTACTGTTTTGGCTCTTATTGAAATAAAGCAGTTTTACTGAACATCATGTGGCTCTGTAGTTTGAGCAGCCTGTTGAAGGGGCTTTGTAATGAAATAACCAGCTTGTTGCATTGAATAGCTCAAGCAGCTACGATAATTGAACTTGGTAAGTCTCCATGCTGTGATGCTGTGATTGGATATTTTGTGTGCTGTGAATGAGTGTGTGCTCGTGTCCTCTGTTAGCGGGGCTCTGCAGCGTGACGCACGAGGCAGCGATGACTCACTGTGGTTTTGATTGAGGATGCTCCCCTTCTGACCACAGACACCAAACTGCTCTAATGCAAAGGTTCAGGTCACGCTAGTGGTAATATCCATCACAGAATATCCTTGACCCTGAAGAAGACTTACTCCATGCTGAAATGTCATATTTCCATTGTGGTAAGGTGCAGGAGGACAGCAGCAGAATTATCCAGTAAGCTGAATGGAAAATATTTTAAAAGACTAAAAAGTTTTTAATGTTGTTTATATGTCTATGTGGAGTTTTTAATATACTTTTAGACAAACTGTGTGCAAATCCATGAGTCAACACCATTGCTGCATTTTCACTTTAAAAGACGCAGTTTGAAATCGCCAGTCTCTTACGTCACAAACCTTGTAAATCACGTCAATGTGCCGACGGGCTTTAGCATATCATTAAAGGGATAGTTCACCCTGAAATTAAAATAAAGCCATCTTTTACTCACCCTGCTGTTGTTCCAGTGCCCTGTGTCCTTCTATCTTTTCCGGACCTCATAAGCAGAAATTTAAAAATAGTCCTGCACGTGCTCCTCCTTATAATGGCAGTGAATAGCGACCAGGCTAAAACATCACAAAATGATACAAAAGTATCACGCAATGATACAGTGAGATGCGTGCCATATATGGAAAGTGTTCAGGAGGTTTTGCGAGAAAGAAAGCATATTATTCAGCCAAAATACTGAGCTCGGACGTTAATCTGAGCGCGTTCCTATGAGTGCGTGCGAACTGTCAGCAAACATTACAAATTTTCTCATCAACTCATGAATGGAGACAGAGGCTTTCAAGCTTCAAAAAAGATGCAAAAACACCATAAAAATTATCATAAAAGTAAATACGAAGATGTGCTAAATTTCAATTCTTCTGAGTTCATACAATAGCTTTGTGTGAGGATCAAACTGAAAGTATGTCCTTATTTAGTGATTTGAACTCAAGAATTGAATCTCCAATTCATGAATTAATCATTCAGACCGGTTTTGTGAACTGGATATATAATGTGTATGTATATAATTATAATAATTTGATAATTCAATAAGATTTAAATAGACGTATTTTGCATATATATAAATATATATATATAATATTTTGAAAATATATACACATTTTTATAAGTAATGCAAAAAAAATCTATGTTATTGTTTATATCAATTGTTATATACATATATATATATATATATATATATATATATATATATATATATATATATATATATATATATATATATATATATATATATATATATATATATATATATATATATATATATATATATATATATATATTTTACCTGTCCTTTTCATTCCCATCCAATCTTCCTCCTGTTCCTCCTATCTGATCTCCATTTAATCTGCCTATCTTCCATCCTCATTCACGTTGACCTCCTCATGTTGTGTGTGTTCACAGGATGCAATGGTCGTGATTCTGAAAAGTCTTTTCCCAGCATGCTTATTCAACATAGTGGGCTTCGGATCCAAGTTCAAAACGCTGTTTGCCACCAGTCAGAGCTACAATGAGGTAGGTCACCCACAGGGACCCGCAGTCAGATTACTCATTGCCTCTATCACTGCCCTCATTAGATCTGCAGTTACACTGAGTTGCTCAAGATGATCAATGTTTGTGTTTTCTACCGGGATCCAGTGGCAAAGGTCTGGGTTTATATAATGCATTTCTATTCAACTTTCTTATTGGTTTCATAATGCATAAAAACACTGCTTATTCAGTAGTCTCTGTGGCACATAGTTGTTGTTTTCCTTTAATTTAATAAAAATGTACTGTGGATAATTGCAACAAATGTCAGTGTTGGGCAGAAGGTGCTCTCCATTCCTCTTCTTTCAAAGTATCTGACAGAAGTTGACACCATTATTACTAAAAGTTTGTTAAGATTTATTTCCTACTCAAGCAAGGTGGTATTTGACTGGTCAAGCTTATGCAATAGTAGCAGACTAGGAGTGGACAACAACATGCCCAGTGCATTATGGGTGTTATAAGTTTGGTAAAAGTGTTTTCTCTAGTCAGGTAGCAGAGATTAAATCACCTTTCTAGCACAGAGGCAGCCAAGTTTTATTGAAAGCCCATTTCGCCAGTGGCGAATTGCAAACCTCATTTATTTCACAGGAGAGCTTGGCGTTGGCTTACGAACACGTGAAGAAAATCCGGGCTGACATGGGCGGCACAAACATACTGGCTCCTCTCAACTGGATCCTACGGCAGCCCATGCAGAAAGGTCATCCTCGCCTGCTCTTCCTCCTGACCGACGGAGCCGTCAGTAACACGGGGAAGGTTATTGAGTTGCTCCGCAGCCACGCCAGGTTCACCAGGTCAGTGTTTGCTAGGGTTGCAAACTTTCCAGAAATTTTGGGGAAATTACATTATATTTAATATATAAGTTTATATTATATTGTAATATATTACTTGTGTATATTACATATAAGTAATATATTATATAACTTATATATACATTTTCAAAAAATTATGACAGTATTTCTTCTTGGCAACTAACCAACTTTTTTTTAAGTTTAAGTTTTTCATCTAATATTTATATTTTCTTTAAAATATTGCAATTTTTACTAATTTTAATTTTAGTTAAAAATAATTACACTGGTTCTGAACTTGTGTTATGAAGTGGGTTGAATATGGAAGGCGGTCTGGCTGAAGCTAGATATTTTACTTTATGTGTTAAATATGGATATTTTTCTTACAAAAACCCATCAATTCACTTCAGAAGGCCTTTATTAACCCCCCCGGAGCCGTATGGAGTACGTTTATTATGGATGAATACACTTTTTTGGTTTGCCATTTACTGCCATTATAAAGCTTGGATTAGCCAAGACATTTTTTAGTATAACTCTGATTGTATTCGTCTGAAAGAAGAATGTCATACACACCTAGGATGGCTTGAGGGTGAGTAAATCATGGGCTAATTTTCATTTTTGGGTGAACTAACCCTTTAATGAAAGTAAATGGGGTCCAATGTTGTTTGTGCAGGAAAATGAACGTCATACAGGTTTGGAACAACATGAGTGAATGATGACAGAATAATCATTTTTGGGTGAGCTAGCTTTGTATAGATCATAATAGATCATATTGAATAGCATATAGTATCATTACTTGGAATATAGTGCTCAGGTCATACAGACATTATATGGTGTGCTAACCATCCCCTGGTCACAATATGTTTTAATTTGTGGAAAAGATCAAATATCCTAAAGTACCCTATTTTATTTTCCACAGATGAAAGTTGTATGCTTTTGGAATGATTTGCTGATTAAATGACTGATGATTAAAATGTGTAATTTTTGGGTGAACTAATCCTTTAATATCATAGGTTCAAGGATACAGAGCTGCAGAACTATTCAGGTAATAAGATCATAATCAGATCAGCACAGACGCTAGCAATGTCTCTCTGTTTAATCCTTTTAAATCCGCACTAGCCGTAACACTGCTGGTATTCACAGGCTTTGTTTCCGCACTTCGTTGCTTCCTAGAGGCTTCCATCTCCCACCTCCAGTCAGCTTGTCACATGCCATGATGTTCACCTGAGACACACTTTTCTTTTCTTCCTCGTCCTCCTAGAGAAGATGCAAATATAGCTTTCTTTCAAAAGAATGGAAGAAACCGTAGGCTTTAACAGCCGTTCCTGCAGTACAATAGACACAAGCTGGGGTCGGACACAAAGACGATGGCTGGGAAATGACACTGCATTGTAATTTACTGCCTTCAACAGCTCTTGCCGTCCACTGACGATCGAGAACAATCGCAAATGTGTCTTACTGCACTCCATTTCTCTGCTGTGGGGACACGACTCAGCTTTCTTTGCTTGTTAGGGAAGAATGTTTCTCAGTAAACTGATCAGACGCTGCGAGCGCCAGTCCACACTTTAGCAATTGGACAGATGTGTTCCCTGTTAGTGCGTTGAGCAAACAGTGCATCTTGTATCTCGCACGCAGTGAGCCACAGATGTCGCTGCCTACGCTGAAGTCACTCATCTTCAAATATTACTGTTTGCCTTCAGATACTGTGCATTAGATCTGGTGGGTTTCACAGACCCCAGTGAGGCTGAAATCTAAAGATTAGAGGAATTTCAAATAGAACATACACCGATCAGGCGTAACATTATGACTAATACTGTGATGGTCCTGCTTTTTCTACCAAAACAGCCCTAACCCGTCGAGGCATGGACTCCACTAGACCTCTGAAGGTGTGCTGTGGTATCTGGCACCAAGATGTTAGCAGCAGATTCTTTAAGTCCTGTAAGTTGTGAGGTGGGGTGCCATGTGTTCCCCAGGTAAGCGACGCACACGCACCCGGCCGGCCATCTACTTGATTTAAAAGAAAACGTGATTCATCAGACCAGGCCACCTTCATCCATTGCTCCGTGGTTCAGTTCTGATGCTCACGTGCCCAATGTTGGCACTTTCAGTAGTGGACAGGGGTCAGCATGGGCACCCTGACTGGTATGCGGCTATGCAGCCCCATACACAACAAACTGTGATGCACTGTGTATTCTGACACCTTTCTATCAGAACCAGCATTAACTTCTTGAGCAATTTGAGCTACAGTAGCTCGTCTGTTTGATCGGACCACACGGGCTAGCCTTCCCTCCCTACGTGCATCAATGAGCCTCGGCCGCCCATGACCTTGTCACCGGTTCACCACTGTTCCTTCCTTGGACCACTTTTGATAAATACTGACCACTGTAGACCGCGAACACCCTACAAGGTGTTTGGCCCTTGTCAAACTCCCTCAAATCCTTATGCTTGCCCATTTTTTTCTGCTTCTAACACATCAACTTTGGGGACAAAATGTTCACCTAGACAGCATTTTAAAGGGATAGTTCACCCAAAAAAGAAAATTAGCCCATGATTTACTCACCCTCAAGTCATTCTAGGTGTATATGACTTTCTTCTTTCAGACAAATACAAGTTATATTAAAAATGTCTTGGCTAATCCAAGCTTTCTAATGGCAGTAAATGGCAGCCCAAAATTTGATTTTTATTATAAAGTAAAGTTCCAGCCGATCGCCTTCCGTGGAAAAGTGTTGAAAGTTGAAATTGAAACTCACGATGCGTACGGGACGTCATGACGAGCGTACCTGGTCGAGTTAGTCTTTCGATCGGCAGAGGACCTTTCAACACTTTTTCCTTAAATTGAACACGGAAGGCTATCGGCTGGAAGTTTTAAATATGGATATTTTTCTTACACAAACGCATCGGTTCGCTTCAGAAGGCCTTTATTAACACTCCAGAGCCGCGTGGAGCACGTTATTCGATGGACAGGTGCTTTTTTTATGGCCTTCAAAAACAGAGCAACTATTATTGCAGTTATAATGCTTGGATTAGCCTGGACTTTTGTAATATAACTCTGTGTTCGTCTGAAAGAAGAATGTCATATACACCTAGGATGACTTGAGGGAGGGAAAATCATGGGCTAATTTTCATTTTTGGGTGAACTATCCCTTTAAGGCATCCTAGTAACTGTAGAAGAACACAGCATATCTTCATGTCTGAAATTAGTATCAACACTGACATTGTTATGCACATTTCAGAACACAATGACATGTAATATCTTGTAATATCTAAAAAACTTGCTTAGAAGCATTTGGCCAAATTGTAAGGTAATCCCAGAATGCAATGGGACAGCATCACTGAGAAAAAAATCCAAGATGAGTGTATTTATGTATTTTATTTATGTATTCATTATATAGTTACTTATATACTTAACTTAGATATTTAAATTGATTTAAATAGATTTATTTCAACAAAGGGTCTAATGAAAAATGGACTGGTGTTCCTGTTGTTTAGTTATTTTATACTCAGAATATTGTGTTGTTAGCTTAGCAATATGCTAACATAATGAAACAGTATGGCAATTAGTTTCTCTTAATCATCTTGATCTCAGCTGGTTTGTTTGCAGGTTTTAGTGGGGTTTGGTCATTTTTTTTCAGGCTGGTCTCCCAACTTAAACCATGTAAGACCAGTTTAGGCTGGTTTAAACAGTTTGTCAGCATAGTTGTAAGCCTCTGTGTCTACTTGTATGCTATATGCAGATCAGTCACCTTCATTTATATAGCACTTTTTACAACACAGATTGCTTCAAATGCAGCTTTACAGTGATAATAGGACATTCATTTTGTTTTTGAAGAAAAGTGTTTGATTAATAGAAGGTAGCTGCCTATGTTTTGAGACAGAGAGTTGCTAAAGAAGATTTGATGCTGCTTACTATTCTAATAAACAATATGAAAAAGTTGCTTCCCTGCTTTCTGAGAGCACGCTTGCCAGTCCCAGAATTAATAAAGCAATAAAGTTCAGAGAACTAGATGTATTTTGTCACCAAGTTGAAATGCAGTTTCTTCATTATGTTATGCTCTTCTGATGTTTTCATACACTCACCGCACCTGTCCTGTCTCTGTGTGTGTGTGTGTTTGCATCACGGCAGGTGTTACACGTTCGGCATAGGTCAGGGTGCGTGCAGGCGGCTGGTTTTAGGACTGTCCGCCGTTTCCAGAGGCACAGCTGAGTTCCTGGCAGAAGGGGAACGGCTGCAGCCCAAGGTCCTCATTTCCTCTGACATGTTTATCTTCCACCGCGATGCAGCCTGTTATTTTGAATGTCACTGCGAAGCAATTTCAGCAGCCACGTAAATTGTGGAGTGTCCGAATGTATTTGGCAATTATCAATTTGTTTTGTTTAGTCAAACATAAATTAGGATAATAATCAAAGCTGACAGCACATTTAATGTTTGTTCCTTCTCTCCCTGGCGTTTAAGACTAGCGTCTATATATTTAACTGTTTTATTCATATAGAGTACATTTATAGACCGTGCCCCCTTGATTAAGTTCATTAGGTGGTTTTTGACCTGGCCGCTATTTGTGTCATTGGCAGATGATTAAGTCGCTGAAGAAGTCCATGACATCAGTACTGACTGACATCTCCATTGAGTGGCTGTATCCAGAGACAAAGGAGATCCTGCTCTCTCCAGTGGGGGCGACCTGTCTGTTCCCTGGTGACCGGCTGATTGGATACAGTGTAGTCTGTGATACCTCACGATATCACTCCAACCCCAAATCAGTAAGTCGTCTGTCGTCTGTCCGTAATTATTATAGTATATTTGAATATTACTATTTAGATTATATTGTTATTTTAAAATATACTTGATCATAATACTGTATTTTGATTATAAATTATAATACACACAAAATATACACAAACCACACAAATTCCACAACAACAACAATAATAATAATAGTTATTATTATTAAGATAGATAATATTGTTATTTGAAACTCAAATTTTGATATATTATAATAACAAATATACAATAAAAAACACATCAATGGTTAATCTGTTTTAATCTGGTTAATATCTTTATACTACTCTTATTAATAATAAAATAATTATTATTTTGATAATATTGTTATTATTTTAGAATATACTCTCTTTTGATGTATCGATTATACACAAAACCAATTATTATAATGATTTAGATAGATAATATTGTTATTATTTTAAATGTACTCAAGTTTGATATGTTAAAATAACAAATATATACTAAAAACACTACAACGGTTAATCTGTAATAATTATACTATATTTTTATACTACTATTAATAATAATAATTATTATTTATATTATTTTGATAATTTTGTTATTATTTTAAAATATACTGTATTTTGATATAACATTGAATATACACAAAACAGATTATTATTATTATCATTTAGATAGATCATATTGTTAATATTAAAATATACTACATTTTGATATTATAATATCAAATATACACTAAAAACACAACAACGGTCAATCTGTAATTATTATACTATATTGTTATATTACTATTAATAATAATAATATTATTATAATATCAAATATACACTAAAAACAGTAACGGTTAATCTAATTAATATACTAAATACTAAAATATACAGTATTTTGATATAATATTGAATATACACAGATTATTATTAATATTTAGATATATTATCTTGTTATTAATTTAAATTACACTGTATGTTGATATAATATTGAATATAAACCAAAGAGATTATTATTATTTAGATAGATGGTATTGATATTACTTTAAAGTAAGTTTAGTTTAGTTAATGAACATATAGAGTTTTTTTTTTTTTACATATAATTATAATAGATTTGAGCATATAATGTTTGTCAATGCAAATATAGATTTTAGGCCGAAACAAAAAGCTCCCACCTTCTAAAACATCTTTTCTCTGCTGTAACAGGACAAACGGAAACGTTACAGCATGATGCGTTCTAATGAGTCGGCCAGTTCCGTGTTCTATCACTCTCAAGAGGAGGATGCTGGGAAAGTTTACTGTGACGCTCAGGGGCCACCCAGGGACAATCAAGTCGGCTCGTTGTTTGACGGTTGCCAGGAGACCATGTCTGAGAGCAGTCCTATTGCCACAGAGCAGGACATTATGGGTAAAGTACAGCAATATATCAATTAAACGTGTTCCATACATACGTGGTCCATGTTACAGAATTAAAATTTTTGGCTGAACTATTCTTTAAAGTATCCAGATGAAAGAATAAAAGAGTTTTCTTCATGAAGTCAACAAACTACTATATAAGAGAGGAAATGAAAGAGTAAAGTTTTTTTTTTGCCCAGGAACTGACACAAGCACCTCTCCTAGAAGACGTGCTTATAGCACCAATCAGATCGTAGATTACAACCCCTTGAAGAAAGCCTTCACCCCCAGTGACCCCAGCTCAGTGGTGGGGAAAAACCCTCTTAGACGAGCAAAAGTCCAGGAGCTCATCGGTCAGACTCATCCTGACTACGGAGCTCAGTGGAAAATGGACTACCAGGTAGGTGAATGCTACAGCATAAGGCCAGAAACATGTGCTATGCAAATATGTGAACGCAAATGCTTCTTGCTATGCGAGTTTGCTTTTGTGTGCCATTGCAATGAAAAATGAATAGCAGTAGCACTGGGGAAGCTATTTTAAAAAGTAATTTATAATTTTAACATAAAGTAGTAAAACTACAGTATACTACAAGCTACAAACAATTCAATTCACATTTATTTGTATAGCGCTTTTCAAAATACATATAATTTCAAAGCAGCTTCACAGAAAATGCATGCTTCTACATTACAAATTAAAGTGATTTGTTATCAGAGGAGACTTGTGTCCAAGTTATGTATTTCAGAAATGTACATATACAAAGCTCACAGTTAGCTAACAATGTATTATTAATCAATATAAACAAATTAATTAAGGCACAGACAATGGGCTTAGTGAAATAAGAATACAATGATTAGGGTGTATAGAAGTAATAATAAGCTGCTATGTACACTTAAGATACATTGGTTACTTAAAAATATAATCCAATTCAATCAGTGCTGATTTTTAAAATGAGGTTTGTATTAATTAACTCCCATAAATTTATACTAGGTACAACCATAGTACAGGGACTTGAATTGGTGAATACATTTTGTGAATCTCTTCATTAAAATTACTCATCCACATGAGAGAGGGCCGATTAGTAAGCTTGGGTATTGTCTGAATTTTTGCGTTTATGCTTATCGATTCTCAGTTGTGATTCCAGTAAGGTAAAAACATTTAGTCAAACACTTATATCAAATATATTTATTCTGTGTCTTTTGGCAAAACGTTTTTTTTTGCAGCTGATTTCCATGAACAAAAAAAGAATCAACAGCCTAAAGAACACTAATATTTTCCTATGTTTTTAACAAAAAATACCATATGCAGCAAAAACAACTGGACTAACTAATATACATTTCAAAAAAATATAAATAAACAAATCAGCAATAGCACAAATAAATCAGAAATTGTAATCAAATGTAAAATAACAGTGTTCTTTTTATAAATTAAATATAGATCAATCCTTATTAAAGCTACACAAGTTATTCAGTCAAGAGTAGCGAGTGATTTTCTTATTGTTTGTTGTTTGATTAACATTAATGACAGACTGCAGCAGGTTTATTAGGCTGCTGTCACTTTAAGAGCAGCACGGATCCAATATACTGTTACACCTGTGTTTTCTTTCTCAACTGTTTACGTTCATTTAAGACAAAACCAACTGTGTATACGTGCTCATACGGTGTTTATATGTTGACATCATTTTGTGTGCATTCAAGCGCAAGAAGACGCATAACTCACTTCGGTATCATGTACTATTTAGGGCAGCGACTCTGTGTGCAAGTGTCGAATTGAGTTCACTTTCATGCCTGAAAATGGTTTGAAATCATATTTTAAAATGCTCACACAGGAATCGAAATTTTATTACAAGTATCTGATTCCTGGCCTTAAGTATCCAATTTTTGATTCCCAACCCTACCTAGTTTAGGACAAACTGATTTACCGTCTTTCTGACTTTCCAATTCCATATATTAGAGAAAGCACTGTTTAAGATTAACTGAGTCACTAGAATGACATACACGCGCTATATATGAGAGAGAGGACCATTTAGGACGAAACTATTCACTAGAATGAATCAGATTTCCCAACAGTACATATGAAAGAGAGAGAACTGTTCAGGATGAACTGATTCACTAGAATAAATGAGACTTTCCAATGCTACACATGAGACAAAAAAACATTTAGGATGAACTGATTCACTAGAATTAATCATATTTTTCAATACCATGTATAAGAAGAGTATAATGAATATATATAATGAATCCAAATTTGGTATAGCAGTGTGTTGGCCAAGAATTAATGTCAGCATTTGCATATTTGGTAAATATGATAAGGGCACTATAAGTCGCTTTGGATAAAAGTGTCTGCCAAATGCATAAATATAAATTTATTGGACTATTCGTGATATATAAACATACTTTGTCTATTTTTATGAGTTATCATATTTTATAATTAGTGTTGGGGAAAGTTACTTTTAAAAGTAATACTTTACAATATTGCTTACTCCCTAAAAAAGAAACTAATTGTGTACCTTAGTTACTTTTTATGGAAAGTAATGTTGTTACTTTTGTGTTACTTTTTCTCACCTGGGCTGGGCTGGCTTGCTTGTTTTTGAATAACAACAACAAAAGTTCTATTTATGGCAAATATAAAGGTCCTTTCACGCCAAAAGTGAAATGAATAAGCCATAGGCTGAAGGAAATGTAAATTCACACCTGTACAGTAGAGGGCGCAACTCAAATAAACCTTTCAGCTGTGCTGCCATTCTGGATCACAGAAAAATAGGATACACGAGGAGAAACTCTTACTTCAGCAATAAAAAGTGTTAAAAAAAAGTCAAATGAAGTGAAGTCATTTTTGCTTGCTCCTGTTTTCTCTCAACGTGGGGACAGAAGAGCGGTCATTCAATAAATGGGAAAACAAAAGTAACTTGCGTTACTTTTTTGAAAAGGTAACTTTTTATTGTAACGGATGGGTGAACCAGGAACAGGCTGAAGACTCAGATGATCACAATCAAACATAAACTTTAATCTAAACTTCACAGGAACATCCAGACAGGCAACGGAAACACAACCTAACATAACAGTGACTAGACAAAGACTGAGGCGTGTGGACGGGGCCTGAGTAAACAAGAGGAACTTAAATAGCAGACATAAATGAGATAATTAACTAAACACAGCTGAACCAAATGAACTTATAATGACGGTGACCATGGAAACAAAGAGCGGCGGGAAACTGAACAAAGTAATTCATCAAAATACAAACTGAAAGTCCAAAACACAGACAGAACCATGACAGTTATACCTACATTTAAAAGTAATGTGTTACTTTACTAGTTACTTGAAAAAAGTAATCTGATTACATAATTTACGTTACTTGTAATGCATTACCCCCAACACTGCTTATAATACATGAGTATGCAATAAACATTAATACTTTGAAATGATCAGAAAGCATCTGCAATCTTCTTTGTAATCTCTCTTGTGTGTTTTGACACGAAGCAGACGGCTTCTATTTAGGAAGCAGTTGTTTTCTTTAGAAGAAATATCTGTAAGCAGCCTTCGCCATGCCATCTGCTATAGCCGAAGCATCTGCTATGATACGAGATGAGCTCCATGGATTCATCTGTCCGTTCTGAAGGGTTATTTGAACTCATTTCTGAGCTCGTGATGAGAATGTAATTCATAATTCAATGTTCTTTCCGCCACATCCAGACAAATAGAATTTAGATGGCACAGCCAGTGGAAGACGAATTACATATCCCTGGATATATAAGCAACGGAAGAATGTGCAAAAAGGAAAGATGTTTTCTAAAAAAAGTGAGTTTCAGGTGGACACTTTTGTGATGTGCACCCACACACTGAAATATAAATGCACCTTTGAAGTGCAGTAAGGAAAAAAAGGTTGTGTTTGACAACAAAAGACGTGCCAGTGTTTGAACAGGGCTGAAATAATGAGGCCAAAAATATCTTTGACCTAGAGACAAATTAGTATCTAATCAAGACCATAATGGAGAGGTGTGCATCCTTTGTGACTCATAATGATGGCTGTACTCATTTCATGCACAATAGTTGAGCTGAATGGACAAGGAAAACCCTTTCGATTCACTGCAGGCCTTCTGAGAAGACTTAAAGATGCCTGTATGCGTCAACTTTCCTAATAGACTACAGTGCTTTTCTTGCTCTTCGTTTAATAATTGAACCATTGCTTAACATTTTGGATACCCTGTAACATTTTTGTCAGGTTACCTACATTTGTGCTTTAAGTTAAACTGTCTTTATTCAAGTCAAAAATACGATTTATTATCTAAATAGTATTATTCATAATTTCATATTATTGACATTTAAATAATATAAATAAATATTTTTAAATAGTCATTAATAAGCAATATTTTTCTGGTAATTTCGGGTAATTGCATTCCTCAACATTTTTAGTTCCCTGGCACTTTTGTCAGGTTACATAAAACGTGCTATATAAATATTTAGATTTATTCAAGCCAGTTATAATATTATTTATTATTTGACTATTCCCATATTTAAATAATATAAACAATAAAATATTTATTAGTTAAATATTATTTAACAAGCATTATGGTTCAATGATTTTGAGTTAAACTGGGTTTATTAAAGTAAAAAAAATTTGTGTTAATGTTTCAATAGTATTACTTAAATATTAGTTTATTTAATAATATAAAAATAAATATGTATTATTTAAATATTATTTAAAGGTGCACTATGTAAAAAATAAAAAAATCAGTAAAATATCCAAAAACCACTAGGCCACTGTTATATATTTTGTTCAGATGAGAACTTACAATATCCCAAATGTTTCCAACTATGTGTAAACTAAAAATTGCTATTTTAACCAAGGAATATCTGCGTTCCCCTCGGTTTCCGGTTTTATTTTGCAGAAACGCTTTACTCTCACTGCAGTGTGCAACAAGTGTCATAGTAGCCGCCAAGCGAACGCACAGAGTAACGTCATAACATAATTTTCAACACACTCAGATGTATCTAATATGATAAACAGAGCTGCGTTACCTCATACTCATGACCGGAAAAGCGGAAGTGGCTTCGGCGACTGTGTCATAATAAAAATCCCGCTGCTTGCAAGGCGTGTGTTGCGTTCATCTTATTAACAATCGCTCCAACGGTCTTGCTCAGCTCCCACAACACTTGGTCCTGCTCTGCTTCATACTACAGTAACGTTAATAATCACATCCATGAACATGATTTCTGCCCGAGAGTCCTATCCCTATTCTTTTCCACCGGAAATATAATATCCGGAATAGGCGACCTCTGAATCTGCGACCTCTAGCGGACGGAAAAGTTACATAGTGCACCTTTTTAATAATACATTTTTCTATTTAGCAATTACTCATTTCCCAACATGCTTCACTCTCAGAAAAAAAGGTACAAAAGCTGTCACTGGGATGGTACTCTTTAAAAAAAGCCATTTATGTACTAATATGCACTCTTGAATGTACCTTTTAAAGGATACCGCCCCAGCTTTTGTACCCTTTGTCCCATTGAGGGTATTGCTGAGAAAATAATGATGCATCCTGTATTTACTTCATGACATTGTGTTTCATATTCAGTGAGTCCAGTGATACTCCCGCATTTCCAACAGTCTGCCAAGAGACCTATCGAACATCCAGCCACTTATGTTCATCTTCCAGGGTACAATTAGTTCTGACAACTGTGACAAAACCCTTGAGGGCCATGATAAAATTTCCAATGTCACACTCTCTGAATGGGGAAAAGATATCAATAGTCTAGGGCGACACTTTGCACTGGAAGCAATTGGCCATGGACATTTTATCAAAAAGGGAGCGAGTGATATTACAGATTAGATACGGCAATAACAAGAGTCCTTGATTTCCCCTCAATGGACATAATAATGACTTTAATGGTCCTTATTAAACATTAAGCTGGCATACATTTATCATGGTCCAAATTGCCATTTGACCCATGAACAGAGCCACGGCTATAGGAGCTGGCATGGTTGTTTTCATCTCAAAGAATCATTGTGTTCATAAACTCCCTTTACACAAGGTAGAATAAATAGGATTTCCTTTTGCCATGCTGCCTTCAGAGCGCTCTAACCCCTAGAGCGCAAAAAATTACGGACTGCAGCTTTAAATATATTGTTAACATATTTAAATAATAATACTTACATTTTAATTATGTAAATTATGTTTTATTTTTAAAAATGAATAGGCCTATTTTTATTATTTAATATACCTATATTTATAATTAAGTTATGACTGATAAATGTTTGATATTATAAATGTATATTCTATTTGTGTGTGTGGTTCTCACATTTCAGAGGAACATTTCAAAGTTTCCCAAGAAATTAACGCTAACACCTTACTTAAAGCCTTGATATATAATGCATTATAAAAGCATTTTTAATGCATTAATTATGCCTTGTAATGCACCTTTATAATGCATTCTATGGTCTCATTAATGATTGTAATTGTAAAATACTAATATTATAATGCATTTTTAACTTTGGTTACCATTATTTATGAAATGATATAATGCATATAATGGGGGATATAATGAATGAATGAATGAGGCATTTATATAGCCACAGTACAATGGCGCCAGTGCGCTCACCATACACCAGCTATTGGTGGAGAGGAGAGAGGGTGATAGAGCCAATTCAATGGATGGGGATTATTAGGAGGCCATGATTGTTAAGGGCCAATGGAGGGAATTTGTCCAGGACACCGAGGTTACACCCCTACTCTTTTTCGAGAAGTGCCATGGGATTTTTAATGACCACCGAAGGACGGTGCTTGTTACAGTATAGCGTCCCCATCACTATACTGGGGTGTTAGGACCCACACAGACCACAGGGTGAGCGCCCCCTGCTGGCCTCACTAACACCTCTTCCAGCAGCAACCTAGTTTTCCCAGGAGGTCTCCCATCCAGGTACTGACCAGGCTCAGCCCTGCTTAGCTTCAGTGTCTTGGGCTACAGGGTGATATGGCTGCTAGCAATAATGTACATTATGAATACCTTTATAATGCATTATACATAAAGGCTTTGTGGTTTTAGTGTTACCAAATTAACATTTGTGCACAAATGCACACAGCTCTGCTAACATGACATGCACTCCTTTTCCACCAGAATGAACCGAGTGCTAGTTCAGAGCCAGTGCCAGTTCAGAGTTGGTTCGACTGACGAGCCTTCTAAGAACCGGTTTGCCTTTCCTTGGGCTAGAGAGCCACCACAGAGCCAGGTCCTACGTCACTGTATACGTCTCATCTTTCTCAGCAACTCTAACGAAGCAGCGCGAAACACAAACACACCAGGCTTGTTCGAGATGCATCGGCGCTGCGCAGATTGTTCAGCGTATGATATCAAAATACTGCATGAGCGATTCAAAAGCATAAGGAGTCGTATACGCTCACTGTACTTTGATGTCATACGCCGATCGGTGCGGCGATCGGTCTGCACAGAGCCGATGCATCTCGAACAAGCCTTCCATCAACAATGGCGAACGTTGCGTTACTGTTTCTGCACTTGGCTTTGCGATCCTACATCAGCATCAAAACACAGCAAATCCAACGCATTCGTGCAGCTCGCCGTAATTTGTATAGACAGAGATTACAATCGAGCAGCTATTAGGTCGATTAGCTGCTATTTCAAAAATGGCGGTCACAAGTTTGTGTTCGTCTTGTTGGTCACGGTTATCTTGCCCCCAGCCCCTAACGCAAGAGGTTCTTACTTCTAGACCAGCAATGCTTTGGTGCTACATAAGAACCACTTTTCCTGGTTCGGAGCTGGTGCTTTGGGTGTGGAAAGACAAAGAACCGATTTGAAACTAGGCTCTGGCACCGAACCAGCACCAGCACTGCCTTGGTGGAAAAGGGGTATATGGGCTTTCGAAAGGGAGGGGTGAGCGGTGGGCGGTTGCAATCCTAAAATTTACACAGTGCACCTTTTAAAGGGAAATCACTCTTCAAGAGACATTTGAGTGCTCTTGAAGGGTTAAATATTTCCCATAATCTTACACTTTGACTTGGAGTTATTGCTATCTAAATCTTAAAAAACAATTAAATACAGGTAAATATAGGTAACAGCGGATGGCCGTCTTGTACTTCAGTAATGGTTTTAGACATTTTAGTTCCATTCAAGTACAGTGGCCTTGCAAAGATGATTGCAGAGTGAACAAAATGACTAATGAATTGTTGCTCATTTCTCCAAAAGCCACAGTTGGCCAGCCTGTGTGCCACGTCCTCAAGAGGACGTCCCATACCTGCTAACAAACCTCCAGTGCAGCAACAAGAGGGTCTCCAAGGGGAGTCTAAGGCGGATCAGACCCACTCTGGCCCCTCTGCACAGGGCCCCGTAGTGGAAGACGGCTCCAGGTCTTCAACGGACAGCCCTTCTCTAGGCAGCACCGGCGATGCAGGTTAGACCTTCACTACACTGCTCAGTGCAAGAACAAAGACGTCAATTTCTAATGCATATTAATCTTGGCGCTGCTTGTTCTCCGGGTTAAGCTGGCTTTTAACACTGTAATTTAAATACCCCTAATCAGCTGCACAGTGTGGGGGTGTAGAGGCATTTAACATATACGGTGAGTGCAGACTGAAAAACTACTCATAAATCAGTTAATGAGTTATAGTTGTAAAATTTGTTCTCTCTCTCTCTTGTTCTGCCAAAAAAACAATCTATAGTGAATTTTTCAGATTTTGTACTGCTTTAACAGTCTTTGTGAAGAGTAAAAACTTGCCCATAAGCCGGTGGTGATAATTATCAGTCTGTCCATTGAAGGTCATAATGTGGACGGCTGTACACGCTACTCCAAGGATTCAAACCTGGCACATGCATGGAGTTCATTCTATAAACATTATTTTTATTAAACCAATCTTCTTTGTTGTATCAACTCAAATTTTTCATTTCAATTAACTCAATTTTATGGCAACCAGGGAACTTACTTTTTTAAGTTAAACCAACAATAATTATTTTTTACCACTAGCGCATTCTAATGACCTATTATTCTTCAATACTAACTTGCGTCGTTGCCTACGATTCAATAGGTGTCATCATCATACAGTCTACATGCATGCCGTACCCAAGTTTATTACATACATGTCATACAGTGTGATTTGTAATGATCTTATTGGATCTGTGGCAGGCATAACCCTGATCAAACACAACTGATCCAGCTAATTAAGATCTTTAATCAAGATGAATTTGATCATTACAGACAGATGTGTTGGATCAGGGTTGGATCTGATTGGGCACCCCTGGTTTAGGCCTGGGACACACTAGACGATTTTCAAATCTTAACCACAGAAATAATTTTTAAAAGCTAATTTAAAAAAAATGTAAACTAATTTTTAGCATTATAATCCTCTGAATGGACATACTAGAAGACCGCGAGACGACACACCTGTCGATTGTAGTAACATTTTCACTGTGAGACTCACAAGATCATATGTGACTTAAAAGAACACGCCGACTTTTTGGGACTTTAGCTTATTCACCGTATCCCCCAGAGTTAGATAAGTCCATACCAGAGGTGGGTAGAGTAGCCAAAATCTGTACTCAAGTAAAAGTACAAGTACTTACGGAAATATTTACTCAAGTAAAAGTAAAAGTAACAATCGTAATATTTACTTGAGTAAGAGTAAAAAAGTATTCGATGAGAAAACTACTCAAGTAGTTAGTTACTAGTTACTTTCGTTCTGATTGATAAGAAGCGAAAACCCTGAATTTCAGGCTACTTGGAGAGCTTTCACACACCTCTCTGTAACACTTTACAATAAGGTTGTATTAGTTAACATTAGTTAATGTATTAGTTAACATGAACTAACCATGAACAACACCTCTGTTCAGCATTAGTTAATCTTTGTCAACGTTAGTTCATAAAAATCCAGCTGTTCATGGTTTATTCATGTTAGTTCACAGTGCATTGACTAATGTTAACAATATTTGAATAATGCATTAGTAAATGTTTAAATTAACATAAAGATAAATAAGTGCTTTATAAGTGCTGTTCATTATTAGTTCATGTTAACTAATGTAAGCTAATGAACCATATATGTGTGTGTGTGTATGTGTGTGTGTGTGTGTGTGTGTGTGTGTGTGTGCGTGCGTGCGTGCGTGCGTGCGTGCGTGCGTGCGTGCGTGTGCGTGTGTGTGTGTGTGTGTGTGTGTGTGTGTGTGTGATTAATGGTTAAACAGTGTAAATTAATGGTGTGCTGGGCTAACTAGAGCTCTTCTTAAAACATACTTTGTTCTTATATTTTTATAAGTATATAGGCTATTCTTTAGGTAGGAATAAAATACAATACCGTTTTTATCTGTATGTATTTTCTACACTTCAGACAGGTGTCTATCTGGATTTGTGTATAAATGCAAGACGTCACATTAGGCTATTCAATTTGTTTCGTTTTGTGAAGAAAAGGATATGTAAATGTGAAGATGTGAACGTTTGTTCGTGGACGTGTGTTGTTTGGATTTGTCATTGCTTGCACAAGAGTGCATATGAGGAAAACACTCGGACAGTGTGTGAAATAGTATTATAATAAGGGAAAATTTCCCATAGTTACCAAATGACCGTTAATAGTGTTCAAATATAGGCATCATTGTGACACTTACCGCTACATGTTCTTTTCAGGGTAGAATTCTTGAATGCAGAGATGTCAGTTCGTTTTGGTGCACAGCATGCATCGCATTATGAAACTATTCTTTTTGACATCTTGGAGTGAAAACATAGACTGAACTTGAGGCCACGGGCAATCTGCCTCCCGTAGCTCACACACATCTTCCTCTGCTTCGGCCATCATCTTCCGACTAAACGCGCGCTAATTATAAGCGGGTGATGCATAGCCACCTCTCGCGAAGCAGCCTCTCCAACGTTTCGCGAGACTTGCGAAAGTCATATTAACTTATTACCATTTGACAGTAACGGAGGAACGCCACCGAATGTAACTAAGTAAAAGTACAGTTTTTTCACAAGAAATTTACTTGAGTAAGAGTAAAAGTACCCATCTTTAAATCTACTCTAAAAGTACAAGTTACACACAAAATTTACTCAAGTAAATGTAACGAAGTAAATGTAATTCGTTACTACCCACCTCTGGTCCATATACCATTCTCATCTCTATGCGTGCCATAACTCTGTCTGACGCACCCACCGCTGGCTAGCCTAGCTTAGCACAAAGACTGGAAGTAAATGGCTCCAGCTAGCCTACTGCTCAATAAGTGACAAAATAACACCAACATTTTCCTATTTTACATCTTTTACATTTAATCTTACAGTGTAAGATTTTTTCCTATGTATATCGTGTACTAAGACTGGCGGAAAATGAAAAGTTGCAATTTTCTAGACCAATATGGCTAGCAACTATACTCTCATTCCTGTGTAATAATCATGGAACTGTGTGCCGTACCGTGGGTGCAGCGGCGCAATGATATTACACAGTATCTGAAAATAGTCCCCATCAAGCTCTCTGTGCAAGCAGGTTGTCACGTTGGTTATGTTGACGGAAGTTAGCCTATTTTCAGGTGCTGCCTTAAGTATGTATGGACTTATCTAACTCTGGGGGATACGGTGTATCGCAGGTATATCGCGTCAGAGGCAGCCCAATCAAGAGTCAATCAACAGTCAAAATGTTCAATATTTTTAGGATTCGGGATTGTGTGTGCTCCGACACAATTGGAAGCAGTTAAATTAATCGTAATAACACCAAACAGTTGAGGATTTTTTAGACATAAAGTTGATTGCGAGCAGGGCTTGACATTAACACCCGCCAACCCACCATTTGCGGGTGGATTTCGGCTGTGGTGTGTAACACAGTCACTCGCACTAGCCACTTTGGCGGGTCTTTTCAAAAGGCATCTGTTATAATCGCAATGCGCATTATAACCAATCACAATTCTGTTGCGTGTGATTGGATTGGTTTATACAATTCTGTATAAATGCAATGTCATAGAGTTCCCAACATAGGAGTTTTGTTCAGAGCGCGCTCTCACTCACTGAAATCTGCACTCAAAGCAGAGATGTGTGTGCGATGTACCTAGGAGATTAATTACTCCTACGTATTGTGAGATTGACTGTTTTTGTTCTATTTCAGCAGCGAAAATAGTTTCAAACAATTATCACAACAGAACCATAGTGCACCTGATGTGACTGGCATAAAGCTGGCTTGACGTTGGATTTTCGATATTCGCAAATTTAGGGACCGTCTCTAAAGTTACAAACGACATTGGTACACACATTTCTAACTTCAATAGCATTTGAAGAGAATGACTTACAGTCATAACTGTAAAGTGTTCATCTAGGTGTTAGGTATTATGCACACCTTTTAGATTTTTTATATTTAATAAAATAAACTGTCAAATCACATACAAATATGGATATTTATTTCACTAGGCTACTGTATGCGCTCATACACAAAATATGATAGATTTAAATATGTCATAGCTGATAAAAATAAAAATCTTTTTTTTTTCAGACAAACAGCTGTTGATGACCTGTCATGTTATACATTTCATGTAGACTTGATTTGGATGTCTACAGTGGTAATTTACATATAGCCAACAACAAATTTCCTAACAACAAAATTGTGGCCAGTGAAAATGCTGAGTGGCTAGTAACTTTGGAAAACCACTAGCCACAGTGGCTGGTGAGCAAAAAAGTTAAAGGGTTAGTTCACCCAAAAATGAAAATTCTGTCATTAATTACTCACCCTCATGTCGTTGGACACCCGTAAGACCTCCGTTCATATTCGGAACACAAATGAAGATATTTTAGTTGAAAGCTGATGGCTGAGAAAGGCTTCACACAGGCCTCCATTGGCATTCAGTACATTGACACTTCCAAGATCCATGAAAGGCACTTAAAACGTCGTTACAAAGTCTATCTCACCACAGTGGCTCTACAATAATCATACAATGCGACGACAATAGTTTTTGTGCGCAAAAAAAAATCAAAATAACACCTTTATCCAACTTGTTCTCGACTTCCGTGTATGCCTCCACGACGCATGCGCGAGAATATGACGCAGATCCGGCGTTCGGACATATGACCCAGAAGCGATTTGTTTACGAGCAGAGGAAGACGCGCGTGTCTAAGCTGTTGGATTCTACATTGATCGTGCTTTAGGTCTCGGCGTAGTGCTCAAAATGGGGCTTAAGTGTGTATTTCATCGATTCCCGAACACCGGCGCTACGTCATTTTCTCGCGCATGCGTCGTGGAGGCACACACGGAAGTCGAGAACAAGTTGGATAAAGGTGTTATTTTGATTTTTTTTTGCGCACAAAAACTATTGTCGTCGCATTGTATGATTATTGTAGAGCCACTGTGGTGAGATAGACTTTGTAACGACGTTTTAAGTGCCTTTCATGGATCTTGGAAGTGTCAATGTACTGAATGCCAATGGAGGCCTGTGTGAAGCCTTTCTCAGCCATCAGCTTTCAACTAAAATATCTTCATTTGTGTTCCGAATATGAAGGTCTTACGGGTGTCCAACGACATGAGGGTGAGTAATTAATGACAGAATTTTCATTTTTGGGTGAACTAACCCTTTAATGTCAAGCCCTGGTTGCGAGAAGCCTCGAATCGGGCCAAACCCCCCCAGATCATTAAAGGTTGCAAACCGAGCCCAAAATCTAGCTTAAAATCTTCAAGTGTGTGGCCAGCCTTACACAAACCATTGATTTTGAGAATATCCATTGAAAACAACCACTAGCCAGACCTAGCATTAAAGCAGCGTTTCCCAACCCTGTTCCTGGAGGCACACCAACACTACACATTTTTGAACTCTTCCTAATCAAGCACACCTGATTCAACACATAAGCTCATTAGTAGAGACTCCAAGACCAAAAATATATATGTCACATAAGGGAGACATCCAAAATGTGCACTGTTGGTGTGCCTCTAAGGACTGGGTTGGGAAACGCTGCATTAAAGTGCTGAAAAGCACAACAAGCAATGCTCATTTAAGTCCTTTAAGCTGTTTATGAGCTCAACCAACTGGTTTATGATATTTTTCATCAGGGGATGACTCTGTTAATACTCTGAATATTATGTTTAATATCGAACAGATGGCTACGTGCATCAGCTTTGCGAAGTCGAAACGCCCCAAGATCCTCACGCACCAGAGTTCAAGGCCAGTCACGGAAAGGGAGATTGCAAAGCGGTCGTGTCAGGACTGCTGTGTGGGAAACCCATGAAATGGGAGGTGATCTTTGACATTCAACCTAACCTAAAAGGTCGAGAGCGGGAGGAAAAAGTTCACGAGGACCTGTGGAACGAAACCTTTCATCACCTGGCGGGACGTTCCATTATTAAAGACTTCGAACACATGGTGGACAAAGAGTGTGAGATTGAGCATGGTGAGGAACTGGACTCCTAATTACCAGTCATTTAGCTGATGACCTCTTATCGTTTAAGGGATTTGACTGTCCAATGTTCAAAAAATGACTTGCATATCTGACTAAATCCCTAAAATATGCCATTTCTTGTAGGCTCTGGGAGAAGATACCAGCTTTACGCCATCCACACGAGCAAAGCCTGCAACATCTTGAGCAAATACACAGCGTTTGTCCCTTTCGATCTGGACAGCAATGAATATTTACCCACCCGCGTTGAGTACAGCCACCCTGGTAAGTCATTCTTCTAATTCATCTGAGCTCACACGGCCTGGCAGTTGCAATCATTCCGTCGAAGGTACTGTTCTCAGGAAGAAGATAACAAAGGAGAGCTCAGGGAAATGGGAAAGCAGTCGCTCCTGGCTTTAGCACACAATTAGATTATGGTAATTAGTGACTCTTTGTATATTTGTTTATCTCCAGGGGAGGATCATAAACGAAGTTCGCACTGCAGTTCTCGTTCCGGCAGCAGGAAGACCCGTGGCTACTCTGTAGGTCTGGGTCGGTCACAATCAGGAGGTTTGTCTGGGCAAGATGACGCAGCACTCTCCTACAGTAAGATTGAAGACAAAATACTGACTATTGGGCTCATTTACAAGTGAGGAATTTGATAGGTTATAAAAAAAAGGTTATAAAAAAAGGTTATAAAAGACGCATTATCAATTCATTTTCTATTCCATGGTTTGATCCTCTGGGATCAAACCATGGAATAGAAAATATAAATAAATACATTTTAAAAAGTTATTAAAATTTGGCACACCCATACTTTTATCATACCCAATTTAGGGCCTCTATTTTAAACTCTCTAGTGCAACCAACAGGTCAAAGTTCACATATATTTTGTCTTATAACTTAACCAGTCATTAGACTTTGGGTCTTGAAAATATGTTGGCATAGTGATGAAAAGACTTCAAACTGCCAAACAAACAGGAAGTAGTTTTCTTGTGCTTTGGTCTATTGAAATGAAATGTAATAATTGTCATTGCTACCATTGTACCAGTTTTTTGACAGTGCTACTGGTCAATTTTTTAAATGTTTAAAAATACTTTGGGATAACTTGGCCTAAAGTCATATGTATGTCACATTTGAATGTCTACCATATGCTTTTGGAGAGTTTTGAACAGATTCACATACTATATATTTTTTGTACAGTCCTCACTAACACCCTGTCAAATCTTCACCAAAGATCCAGTAGCCTCATAAAACGGACCAAAAACACCCACAAAGTTGTTGTGTGTAGGCAACACTTTTGCATAATGGCACAGAACTATGTATGTATGCATGTATGTGCCATGGTTCTGATAGTACAATATCAATTTGGTGAAAGTTTGATCAAAATATACACTATAGAATTCAAAAGTCTGGGGCCAATAAAGAAATTAATTATTTTATTCAGCAAGGACACATTGAATTGGTAAAAAGTGACAGTAAAGACATTTATAATGTTATTAGATTCCCATTTCAAATAAATTATTTTCTTTTGTACTTTTTATTCATCAAAGAATCCTAAAAAAAGTATCACGGTTTAAAATGTTTAGCACATCATATTAGAATGATTTCTGAAGAATCATGTGACTGAAGACTGGAGTAATGATGCTGAAAATTCAGCTTTGATCACAGGAATACATTACATAAAAAAAATCGAATGAAAAAGTTATTTTAAAGGTTTGTTTGTTGAAACTGTGGTGTAGCCAGAATTTTATTTTACTTTCGGCTTTTTTCCCTGACGACAACTGAATATACGTGAAACATATTTCACTTAACCCTTGTGCGGTCTTCGTTTGGGAATTAAACTCAGGGTCTTTGGGGTCTCCACAGAGCAACAAAATTTAATTTTGTAACAAAACAATCAGGTTTTTTTAGAACACATGTAATTTTACTCTGTTTATTAATGTTTTTCTAAACATCTGTGCAGTTTTTGGAGTATTTATAATAATTTTTAAATTTATATAAATAAATGTAAAAAATATTTTTTTAATGGATTTTCACACAAAATCAGTTTTTTTTATGTGAAATTCACTTTATAAAAGACCCAAATTTCTAACTTTCATTCGTGGGGATAACATGGATAATTTGACATGGTTTAGTGTAAGATATTTGACCATCTTTATAGTTACTTAATAGAAAATACAGTTAAAAAAAAAACAATTTAGATTCATATCTAAATGTTATGAAATCACAATTATAACAATTAAAATGAATTAATTTTGTCAAAGTTCAGCATTTTTTTTTGTACTGAATAAAACTTTTTTTCAAAGATGTTACATTATGATTAGAATCAAACCTGAACTAGAGAAAAGTTGGAGTCTTTAGAGTTTATCATTTATTTCAAACATCTGATTTTCTAATAATTCTACAAATTTAATCTACACTTCAGTTACTAACTGTAACAGAACAGAAATTAACAGTTATATTACATATTGAATAAGAAATACACAACATGAACATGAAAATGCAATGAACTGAACAGCAATAACAAGCAATAACAAATGTATTCATGTGTGTGTGTGTGTGTGTGTGTGTGTGTGTGTGTGTGTGTGTGAGCATGATCATTTTGCATTGTGGATGTTTTATGCATTGTTGGAAGTGTGCCACTTCATTTCTGTATGCGTGTTCTGTGTTGTTTCTGTTTTTGAGGATGAATTTTGTCCATTTTCTACCCTGAGTGTGACACTTTTTGTGACACGAACATAAAAACAGATATCAATCCAATTAATTTTTTTATTTGTAGATCTAGAGAGTGTTGACAACCGTACAAAGTCTCATGCCATTTGGACAAAGGGACTTTTTTATTTTATTTGAGCAAACATCCTTTGGGGTCAGAAAAGACCCCGAAGACCGGAGAAGGGTTTTAAATTCAGATTATGAAAAAAAACAAAAAGAAAGAAAAAAAACTGTGAGACAAGTATTAGCCTATACGCTGATTTTGACGTGCTCCACAAACTTCACAGAAAGGAAGCCAAAACAGCAGAAAGTGTCATTCTGTTGGTTTTCTTTACTTTACAAAGGCACGTTTTGTTCTTTGTCCCTTTACGGTTTCGAATGATGTCTTGCTCTTATCTGAATGACCATAAATGACTGAGTGTGATGAGTATTTTAAGTTGTTTTACGCTGTTATGAGATAAAATCATCTGGGGGGTGGGGGGCTGCACTGCAGTTGTTAACTGTACTAAAGCCTGCATGAATCATCTTTAGCTCAAACCCGTTTACAAATGCACTTAGATGTGGTTCCTTAGTGCATATTCAGAAAACAGCTTTCAATCTGAACTCTTGACGTCAAAAGGACTCATGTCTGCACCCTAAAACTCTTCTTTGATCTACAGATATAGACGATGGATCCCAATCCCCCTGCAAAACGCCCTCCTCCTCCAGTTGGGAACGATGTAGCTCTTCTGAAGGTACTTTTCTCTAGCTGGCTGTATTCAGGTGGTTACTTCAGTTATTACAGTCTCGCAGGTGTCCAAGCATGTCAAGCAAACACAGCAGCATTAATTACTCAAGCTTGTAGCTGCTGAATTCATTAATTAGATTTGACCTGGAGGAGCATGGGCGAGTTTGAGTGCTCTTTGCCTTGGAGTGCGGTGTATTTGTTTGTGTGTGTGTGTGTTGGGCAATAAAAATGATCAGAATACCAACCTGCTCTCTCTTTCAGCCTCTCAAAGGAGTCCGTCTGTGACCTCCGACCACTCGCAGAGATCAGTTGAGAGCCTTTTCTCTGCCAGGTGGGTGTAGATAGAGGGAACGAATTGGGGGAAAGAGCAAACCACATCCACAAATCAAGTTTTACAATTACAAACACTGTAATTCACAGAACACAAATGAATAATTCAGAAGTCTGCATCAGACCTGCGCCATTGTTTTAAATCATGAGTCGAATTTGCATTTTGATTGCTTTTGGTATTCTGTTGGGTGCATGTAATGAGTTCAACTCTCACAGAAGATAGACATTCATTAGTTATTTAAAAAATTAAAGACAGGAGATGCGTCTGACAAAAAGTTCTGTGCCGTTTTTTTTTACGAATAATTTCGCCATTATGGTTTGATGTAAAGTGCTTTCTTACAATTAAATGAGTCCGCGTGACAGTTATCTTTAGGCAATGAGTGTTAGTTCTATTGACGTCAAAAGGTTTCGCTAATAGCACTTTCCTTGAAAAAAATGTGCCTACTTGAGTTTAAGTGAATGTATGAAGTGAAAGATACTCTAGCTCGAAGAAGTGTGAAAATTAGAGGATGTTAGTCACACACTCCTTTTCAGTTTTAATTAGTGCTTGGCATTAAGAAACGTTGACATCATAGGCAGAGGGTGAATAAGCTGTGGGGTGGGGCTCTGGTTGTGATGTCACAACATACTGTAGGCTTACCTCATGAATATTAATTAGGACGTGCAAGAAACGTTACAGTGAGTGGCTGAAATGAAAGGAGATTTTAATATAAGAATCAAAACAATAAACAGGAGAATTACTCGAAGAAAGAAACCTGAAGTAAAACAAACAATGCAAGATGAAGACCTAAGTGAGACTTATATACAAGGTCAAACAAAAGAGCTGACGAGATTACTAAACACACACCTAAACCAGAATACTCTAATCAAATCCGTAACTATGGAGACAAACATGCAGGGAACGTGGCTGACTGAACTAATTAAATAAGGTGAGAAGCAACTAGAAACAACACAATGAAAACTGCATGAAAACAGAACATACATGTGACAAGATAGTAGAGTTGTAGTACTCGACTGCATTTCTCCTCGGTCTTGTCTTGGTCTCTGACTTAGAGGACTCAGGATTTTATCTCAAGACCAGTCAAGACCACAACTGCAAGGATATTACTAAATTGCCGGTGCATTGTCTGATTTAACATCATTAATGTGATTTGATGTAAAACTCACAGCTTAAAATGCAATCAATAACTTCTTTGAAATATGATTTCTTTTGTTTCTGTTCAAAATCAATGCAGCATTGTCTGAAAAATGCCCAAAATTAATATAAAAGCCCACAAAATTCTGAGATTTAGTTTTTTTAATATAAAATAGAATATAATTAAGCAATATTGCAAGTGCGCTGTTTTCATGAATATAACCGGGATTGCAAATGATATTGATTTATACAAACGTTCAATAAACAAGAAGTTCATATTAAATGACATTTTAAACTGTCTTTGCTCATTTGCAGCGTTTCATTATTAAATTAATCAGCTGCTTTGAACAAATCGCTTGAATAAAGGATTCCATGACTGTTCAATAATGTTAATGTTTTAATGTTAAATTAATCAGAACATTATGTATGCAGGTGTAATTGTACTAGTTCAGATGCAACTTCTGTGCCATGAATTGTATTGTTAGTGATTTGATTGGTAACAGCGCTATAGTGTCTTACTATTCTAATTGTATTTAATTTAATTAAATATAAGTAATTTCTCAGACAGTAGATATGGATCTTTTGGATGAATTTAAGGAGTGCTGGTCTGGTCTTGGTCTTGACTCGGTCTCGCCCTGTCTTGGTCTTGTCTTGGTCTCAACCCCACAAAGTCTTGGTCTTGTCTTGGTCTCGGCACATGCTAGTCTTGGTCTTGACTTGGTTTCAGTTTAGGTGGTCTTGACTACAACACTACAAGATAGATAAATAGTTTATATAATGTATTAATATTTGATCATTTTATTGTATGCGGCCTGGATCGTATCCTAATTCAATTCAAATTCTCAATATTTAAGACTAAAGATAGATGGTCCTCTAGACACCAAAATGAACACTTCCCTTTTGTGTCTGGAATCTCTTTCCCAGTTTTACCTCTCGCTGTCACTTGAAATGTCAGCCGAACTAATGACCAAAACGTGAGGAGCGGCGCTATCAGGGATGTGTACACGCTTCGCAAATTAATGAATGTGAAAGGGGCACATTTCACCAAGAAAAAGCACTTCGGACGTGTCTGTGCATTTAATGATGATAGTGAGGCACCGGAGTAAAAGGTGTTGTTTCTTTTTGCCTCTAGCAAGCTGAGTCTGAGCAGGACGCGTCTGCTGACGATGGCGGCCAGGGGCTTCATGAGCCGGTCACAGAGCAAGATCAGCAACTCAGTGGGAGAGAGCGATAATGACAACAAGGACTACATCCCTCTGGTTTCTATCGCCATATTCTCTCTTACATTTAAAGTCAACATTAAATTGCCTCTACAGGTGCTGGTCATATAATTAGAATATCGTCAAAAAGTTTAATTATTTCACTAATTCCATTCAAAAAGTGAAACTTGTATATTATATTCATTCATTACACACAGACTGATATATTTCAAATGTTTATTTCTTTTAATTTTGATGATTATAACTGACAACTAAGGAAAATCCCAAATTCAGTATCTCAGAAAATTAGAATATTGTGAAAAGGTTAAACATTGAAGACACCTGGTGCCACACTTTAATCAGCTAATTAACTCAAAACACCTGCAAAGGCCTTTAAATGGTCTCTCAGTCTAGTTCTGTAGGCTACACAATCATGGGGAAGACTGCTGACTTGACAGTTGTCCAAAAGACGACCATTGACACCTTGCACAAGGAGGGCAAGACACAAAAGGTCCTTGCAAAAGAGGCTGCCTTTTCACAGAGCTCTGTGTCCAAGCACATTAATTGAGAGGCGAAGGGAAGGAAAAGATGTGGTAGAAAAAAGTGTACAAGCAATAGGGATAACCGCACCTTGGAGAGGATTGTGAAACAAAACCCATTCAAAAATGTGGGGGAGATTCACAAAGAATGGACTGCAGCTGGAGTCAGTGCTTCAAGAACCACTACGCACAGACGTATGCAAGACATGGGTTTCAGCTGTCGCATTCCTTGTGTCAATCCACTCTTGAACATCAGACAGCGTCAGAAGCGTCTCACCTGTGCTAAAGACATAAAGGACTGGACTGCTGCTGAGTGGTCCAAAGTTATGTTCTCTGATGAAAGTAAATTTTGCATTTCCTTTGGAAATCAGGGTCCCAGAGTCTGGAGGAAGAGAGGAGAGGCACACGATCCACGTTGCTTGAGGTCCAGTGTAAAGTTTCCACAGTCAGTGATGGTTTGGGGTGCCATGTCATCTGCTGGTGTTGGTCCACTGTGTTTTCTGAGGTCCAAGATCAACGCAGTTGTATACCAGGAAGTTTTAGAGCACTTCATGCTTCCTGCTGCTGACCAACTTTATAGAGATGCAGATTTCATTTTCCAACTGGACTTGGCACCTGCACACAGTGCCAAACCAACCAGTACCTGGTTTAAGGACCATGGTATCCCTGTTCTTAATTGGCCAGCAAACTCGCCTGACCTTAACCCCATGGAAAATCTATGGGGTATTGTTAAGAGGAAGATGCGATATGCCAGACCCAACAATACAGAAGAGCTGAAGGCCACTATCAGAGCAACCTGGGCTCTCATAACACCTGAACAGTGCCACAGACTGATCGACTCCATGCCACGCCGCATTGCTGCAGTAATTCAGGCAAAAGGAGCCCAAACTAAGTATTGAGTGCTGTACATGCTCATACTTTTCATGTTCATACTTTTCAGTTGGCCAAGATTTCTAAAAATCCTTTCTTTGTCTTGGTTTTAAGTAATATTCTAATTTTCTGAGATACTGAATTTGGGATTTTCCTTAGTTGTCAGTTATAATCATCAAAATTAAAAGAAATAAACGTTTGAAATATATCAGGCTGTGTGTAATGAATGAATATAATATACAAGTTTCACTTTTTGAATGGAATTAGTGAAATAAATCAACTTTTTGATGATATTCTAATTATATGACCAGCACCTGTATTTACCCTTTTTAATGGATGATTTTATATTATATAACAATTCAACAACAATTCATGACACGCTTGTTAAAAAAAAGCCTGACATGTCATTGAGTGTATTGCGTCCACTTGCCTCTATAAATAGCTGGTCAATACTCACCTTGCAAGCAAAGGCAGGAGTCTTTACGTATAGTGAGTAATAGATCTGGTGACATTTAACAAGCGGCGATCAATATCTCATGATTGCTTGGTGTGGTTAAATGAGATGTTCTATTTGATTAGAATATATATGGGTCATGGGAATTACTTGAAGTAAACAGTGATGAGGCGTAACAAAATCAGTAGAGCGTATTTTTGAGGCTAATGTAATTGACAATGCTTAAAGGCCTAAAACAGATCCATGAAGTTCCGTCTCTGAGCTTGTTTATATGTTTAACCACTGATTAAATAGACAAAGCATTTCTACTTCCTGTTGCAGGTGTCATTGCAGCTGTCCTGCGGGGCGTTCATGTTGGACAGTGTCTTGTGTGACGCCATCAACGTGCCCATGGACAAGCTGAAGTGGACGTCGCCTTTCACAAGCCACAGAATCAGCCTTACCCACGTGTCCCACTCCGGCTCCCGGCGTTCCGAGAGCCTGGAGGTCCACCGTGGCTCCTCGCCTCCCCCAAGAGACTCGGACTTGAACTCTGAATGTGAGGAGCTCATTTCCCGCACGTCCTCATCCTCCTTCCAGGCCCGAAGCCCTCGGATGGAGGGCGAGCCCTCACTGCTGGCCAGCTTCTCGTCGATGTCGACCGAAGCCCCGCTGTCGCCCATCAACTCATTGTGCGACAGCGGGCGGGGGTCCGAGTCCGAAATTGCAGGGACGCCCCCGTCTGGCTCGCCTGGGAGCCTGCGAAGGGGCATGCAAGACCCCGAGGGGATGGTGTGGGCCACTGCGGTAGCTCTGGCCTGGCTGGAACACAGTTCAGCCAGTTATTTCATCGAGTGGGAGCTGATCGCAGCCAAAGCAAGCATGTGGCTGGATGAACAGATCATCCCAGAGGGCCGAGACCTGGCGTCGGTCAAAGCTGCAGCCAATCAACTCTTCATCATCCTCAGACACTGGGACGAAAACCTGCAGCTCAACATGCTCTGCTACAACCCCAACAGCATGTAAGTCCTTATAGGGTCGGGACTAAACTTCAAACTATGCTAAACAAGGATTTTACTCTCCTTGATTTGTTCTAACGTTTATTGTGTGGGTTTTGTTTTAGTTGTATGAATAGAAATCGTATTTCATTACCATCCAAGGCCAGAAACATACTTTGCACAGATATGTAGACGCCAATGAACGTAACTTGCGTTCTTACTGTGGCAGTAACAAACCTGTAAAAGACCGTATCCACCTCGGCTCATAGCGACAGAGCAAAATTATCCCATTCATATCAATGGAGAGCTCGCAATTTCCGGCAACACGGTCGATAGTGACCGTTGGCGACAGGATGTATGCGTGTCCAGCGACACGACAATGTTGAGATACAATATGTTTAACTTTATGCCAATAAAGAGTGACTTTCAAGAGCGACAACCAATAGGAGTTAAGTGATCCGTGATCCGCCACTACATCATATAGTGTAGTGTCGGCAGCAAGATGGAGAAGTTCATTTTAGCAGCCAGCAACTTCCTTATAATTTATAATACAGGGACACATTCCCCAAAAAATTATGTGTCTATCTCAGATTGCGCGGTGCTTACGCCTTCACAGCAGATAAATAGCTACAATGGTAAAGAGCACTTGCTGTTTCTCGTTCATCTTTGTTATTAAAGGGGACCTATTATGCCCCCTTTTACAAGATGTAATATAAGTCTCAGGTGTCCCCAGAATGTGTCTATGAAGTGTCAGCTCAAAATACTCCACAGATCATTAATTACACCATGTTGTAAATGTCAATTTTTGAGTTGAAGCAAAGACGTGCAGTGTTCGTGCATGTCAATTTTAAATCTTTAAATGCAAATGAGCTGCTGCTCCCCGCCCCCTATCCAGAAGAGGGCGGAGCCTTTACAGCTTGTGATACCAAAAACGATACCAAAAACCAATCTGTTTGGTTTTGATTATAATCTCACGCTCACGTGACATTGCAGATCTTCATCATCATGTGTTTTTAAAGCCATATCCGTCTAAACTTCTGGTATAGACGGTTTCAACAGCAACAACATAAACAAACGTTACTGCGCATGCGCGCTTTTGTGGCCCAAACTTAACTTCCGGTAGATGTCCGCAAAGAATCAATAACAACAGAGGCTGCGTTATCTTTCTTATGCGCTATCATCTTTCATTTTAATTGGGCAGCATTATCTTAATTTAAATGTTTTTATAGCATGTTTATTATAAATAATCTCCCATTTCTGTCTGCAATATAGAGTGGGGGAAACGCCCCCCTTAAAGGGTTAGTTCACCCAAAAATGTAAATTCATACATTAATTACTCACCCTCATGTCGACCCCAACCCGTAAGGCCGTAGAGAAGAAGAAAAATATCTTAAGTTGTGTTCCGAAGATGAACGAAGGTCTTATAGGGTTGGAACGACTTGAAGGAGTGTAATAATGACATAATTAAAATGTTTGGGTGAACTAACCCTTTAAGGACCGTGTAATGCCGTTTTCTGTACAGTATCTTGTGCTTGCACACTCGGCTTCAATCATGCAATGCATCGGAATAACATGTTTCTTTGTTTCATAACATAAGATTAATGTTGGGAAAGTTAACTTGTAGATAAAGTACCCTATTTGAGATTGATTTTATATGAATGCATCACAAAAAATCCCGTGCTTTTGCACTCCGTGATAAAGGCACATTTAAATATTTTGCGGGAAACATAAATCCGATAATTTATCCAGATGGCGACCACTTGATGTGAATAAATGTAAACTCGCCGTGTCCTGATTGAATTTGCCAAGTGTAAACGCAGCCAGAATAAGTTGCCTCTAGAGAAGATTATTTCTGATAACAAGCAGCATAAATAAGTAAATTACATTAGACATACAGTCTAAATTACATTAGACGCTGCTCTCGTATGACTGGATATTTATGAAACATTTAAGGCTTTTTGGTGAGGCACACACTATTTTTGAGCTGGTGTCATATTCTCTCTGCTTGATCGTTAATATTTGTATCATGTTATCCAAGAATAGTACGTCAAAAATGTGTTTCTACTGAGTAGTGCGCCATACTATCCCCTTGCCAGACCAATAAACAAACACAGACCGGAAGTCAACTTTGGGCCAGGCTCGTAACCGTGGCAACACGCGTGCGTCCGATGAAACCGTCTATATGGTTTTCTGAGCGCACACACCTGAAGGGCACACACAGAAAGCTGGCTGTCCGACGGCATGTCCTGTGAGTATTAAACAGACGCTGCATCCGAAATCGCGTACTATGTGAGTAGGTACTACATTTGAATTTGAACGAACTTCACGACCGTTAAAAAAGTATGTTCTATATAGTATGAATGAATGTAGTATGAATGTACTACATCCGCCATGTTATCATTATCATGTGACCTACCAGCGTCAGTTGCGTCCCATCACCTCCATTCATAAATCCTCTCCCGTGGCCTCAGGTCATCCGAGTACTTTTTGCCTACTGTTTTTCGAATACTTTGAATTCGGACATACTACTCTGTTGGCGTACTGTTTTTCGCATATTATATAGTAGAGAAGTATTCAATTTCGGACGCAGCTTAAGTTCTCTTTCACGTCTTATTGCGCTTAAACTGTCAAATACACACAAGGTTATGTCAAAAACACACAAAGTTCACATAAACACAGTCGGTTATGTCTGTGAACGTAAACAGCAGGGAAAAAAATCGCATGCTTGTATTAGATCTGTGTATTAAAAATAGAGCAGCATAATATACAGTACCTACAGCTATATCTGCTGTTAATATGAATCAAACGACAAAATAAAAACAGAAAATACCTCACTGCTCTTGATTGAATAACTGTAGTAGCTTACATTTCTTACTTGAACGCTGCTGTTAAATGTTCGGGCGAGGAGATAAAGGGGAGGAGCTAAGCTAATCGGTCAGAGTCCGTGGCGGTCGTGGGCGGGGCCTGTTCCGATGTGACGTCACAATGGAAGCACATTCCTAACGGCTCATTTTGAGACACTGATTCACACACTGCGAACACATAATTATGTTCAAAATCAATATAAAAGTGAATTTTGCATAATAGGTCCTCTTTAAGCGTTTTGTGTACTGATTCCATTTATATTTAGCCTTTTCCCTCCAAAATGTTTGTTTTTAGTGGCAACTGATTTGTTCAACACGGAATAACATCCGTTCATCTGTAATTCAATCGCATTACTATCGAAAGGGAATAGTAAATAGCTGCTATGGCAATGTTGGCAATTTCAAAACTGTGAAATCCAGTTTGCGTACTGTAGTTAAAAGTGTTTGCGCACACATATTTGCGTAGAGTATATTTCGGGCCTGCACCACCCAAAAATATTTGCATGTCTCCGCATTTTTGTCCGTAAAACGGAGAGATTGGTTGTACTTTTAAGCTTGTCTCTGAAATAATAATGTGCATTTGGTTTGATGAACTGTCTGGTTGCTGCTTTGGAAGATTTTCTACCATAAACATTTAATCGTACAAAGCCTTATAGTGACTTAGGTTCATTCGTTGATGTGGTTGACTGCTACTGTATATGTGGCATTTCAGGCTGTTTTAGCTTTCTGAGTGACTTCGGTCCATCGGTATAAGATGCAGTTACATGTATAACAACATACAGTATACATTAGTTTGCCTTTACGATCATTAAAGATGTCAAATCGTGGCTGGAACGACACTTTTTTTATTGCTGTAAGCGCTCTCCAGTCTTAAGTGCCTAACCCTGGACTGTTTCTGGACTGTTGACCTGAACGTTGTACTGTTACTGCAGTGCGTAAGCTAATTGATTATTTTTCAAATTGTTGTTACTTTGCTGATTATATTTATTGCTGTGTATGTATTATTATAGTATTTTTTTGACGTCAGTTGAAAGTTGTACTGAAAAAAAATATAATTGTGGCTGTAAATATATGTTAAAAAGTAAGAAAATACAAAAGCTAACATTCTCTTGTAATATCGCACCGGTTTATTTTGTTATTATATGTATTACTCCTCAGGTATTGCTCTTACTGTCGTCTATGTAGATGCATAAGTGGTTTGTGGAAAGATCTTTCGTCTCAAGGTTCTTTACTGATTTAAACCTCTCCTATGCGCTTGTGACGGTGGCAGCTCGTTTGTGAAAAGTGCATCACGTCAAGCAAGTGTACTTTGTACTTAAGTGTGGAATTCTGTTCGAGTCGTGCGTAAATTCTAGTGCAAATCTGGATTGTGTAATTGCATGTAATAAAGTTTATTGGATGAAAAAGTGGGTCTAGTTTTGCCATCACTATTTTTACTCAAAAACATAATATTGCATGATTTCTGGCTGCGTTAACTCAGACAGCACGAGGGCCCATTTATGCCACATATGAAAAAATAATCATGCTTTTTTAAATCATAACATGTCATAATTTAAAGTTTTTATGTCATAATTATGTATCTTAGTATCTAATACTATGACTTAGTGTTTCAATTTTGAATTTTTCACTTTTAATGTCATAATTTCACTTTTCATTTCATAATTATGACTTAGTTTGTCACTTTCAACTTTTCATCTCATAAATATGACTAAATATGTCAATTTCGAATTTTGTCAATTATGACTAGTTCAGAATTTTGACTTTAATGTCATATTTTAAGTTTAGGTCCGAATTTTGACGTTTTGATGTCATAATTTCAACTTTTCATCTAATAATTATGACTCAGTTTGTCATAATTTAGAATTTTGTCAATTATGACTTTCAGAATTTTGACTTTAATGTCATATTTTTAACTTTAGGTCAGAATTTTGACTTTTTGATGTCATTATTTTGAATTTGGTCAATATTTGACTAGTTCAGAATTTTGACTTGAATGTCATATTTTAAGTTTAGGTCCGAATTTTGATGTTTTGATGTCATAATTTCAACTTTTCATCTAATAATTATGACTCAGTATGTCATAATTTAGAATTTAGTCAATTTAACATTCAGAATTTCAACCTTTTTAATGTAATACTTATGACTTCATTTCAACTTTTCATCTCATATTTATGACTTGTATATAATACTTTTGACTTGTGACACAATTATGACTTTTAGGTCATCATTTTCGCTTTTCATCTAATACTATGACTTAGTATTTCAAATCCGACTGAATCTCAAATATGACTTAGTATGTCATAATTTTGAATTTTATGTAGATTATAACTTTTAAGGTCAGAATTTAAACTTTTTTTATATATGTTTTACTAATTATGCCACAATTATGACTTCTTATGCCAGAATTATGACAACTTATGTCAATTTCAACTTCACATAAATGACTTAGTATGTCATAATTTCGAATTTTGTCAATTATGACTTTCTATTTCAGAATTTTGACTTTTTAATGTCATAATTATGACTTAATTTCACATTTGTACCTCATCATTGACAATTTCAACTTTTCATCTTGTATATATGACTTAGTATATCATAACTTTGACTTTTATGTCACAATTACGACTTTTTAGGTAAGAATTTCAACTTTTCATCTAATACTATGACTTAGTATTTCAATTTTGACTTAGTATGTCATCATTTTGTGTCAATTATTACTTTTTAATGTCTTTTTTTACTTTTTACGACACAATAATGACTTTATTTGAACTTCATCTAAAAATGTACTTAGTATGTCATAATTTCGACTTTTATGTCACAATTATGACATTTTAGGTCATATATTTTGCATTTTAATGTTATAATTTCGAATTTTTATATCATAAATATGACTTGGTATGTCATAATTTTGACTTTTTATGTCAATTTACCACTTATGCAGCAGAAATGGGCTTCCATAGTATTGTCTATTTACAATGAGTTTTTGTTGTGCCTCTAACCTCACCATAGGCAATACTTTTTGCAGCCAGTAGATGTTGCAACACACTTTCAAAATCAAGAAAGAAAGGGTGCTGTTTTTATCAGAATGCCGCATTTACAAACCGTACGACAGCTTGTTTCTACTCTGTGCTCTCTCTCTCTCTCTGAAATACTTTGTATAGTTTAAGCTTATTAGTCAGGCAGTCATCTGGGAATTACACTGCAACTATAGCTGTCATCATATTTGTGTAACTCAAAACAATGAAATCTAGCATCTCTTTGTTACTCATGAAATCTCTCTCTTTTATGAGTCATGCTAATGTCTGTCCTGCAGCATACGCCACACTTTAATTATATCAGTTTCCACTCAGTGGGGTAAAAATGGCTTCAGGCACAAAGTCAGCATCAAAGAGAGGATTATGATAATATGCTTTTGATGATGCTATAATGCACAATTACAAGAAAGAAAGACAGTGCCAAAGTTGAGCTGCTAATTATGGTTATTTAAAAAAAAAAAATGCCAGAACCAAATTAATTTGCATGTTTCATCCGATATGGACAGAACACTGTGCTACGTTTTGGATTCAACAGTACAGTGAATCTATGGTGACGCAGCACAAGAAATAGTTTTATGTCCAATAATCTGTATTAGTAAGAGGATATTTGAATGCTTAGTTTAAGGCAAGACGCGTGAATTGAGTAAAAAATATGACTAATAGCTATCTCAATTAGAATTACAAACTTTTTTGTATTACAAGGTTTCTAAAATGTTACGTTTAAATATGCAAATGAGTTGTCTAATTAAATATGCACTAATTTGCAAACATTTCTAGATCAAAAACCTCAGCATTGAATGAAGTCAGGTTCAAAATTCTTTTTCCCTTTTTTGTTGACATATTAAGAGTCAAAGGTTTTTACAGAGAGGAGATTGGATATCTCTTTTGATCACTCCATAAATCAGAAAATACTATATGTATTTTGACTATATGGAATAAAATGTATAAAATCAAGAACATTTTATACACAGTGCATCCGGAAAGTATTCACAACGCTTCACTTTTTCCACATTTTGTTATGTCACAGCCTTATTCCAAAATGGATTAAATTCATTATTTTTCCTCAATTCCTATAAACAATAACCCATAATGACAACATGAAAGAAGTTTGTTTGAAATCTTTGCAAATTTATTAAAAAATGAAAAAAATCACATGTACATAAGTATTCACAGCCTTTGACATGACACTCAAAATTGAGCTTGGGTGCTCCTGTTTCCGCTGATCACCCTTGAGATGTTTCTACAACTTGACTGGAGTCCACCTGTGGTAAATTCAGTGGATTGGACATGATTTGGAAAGGCACACACCCGTCTATATAAGGTCCCACAGTTTACAGTGCATATCAGAGCACAAACCAAGCCATGAAAGGAATTGTCTGTAGACCTCTGAGACAGGATTGTATCAAGGCACAGATCTGGGGAAGGGTACAGAAACATTTCTGCAGCATTCAAGGTCCCAATGAGTACAGTGTCCTCCATCATGCGTAAATGGAAGAAGTTTGGAACCACCAGGACTCTTCCGAGAGCCGCCCGCCAAACTGAGCGTTCGGGGCAGAAGGGCCTTAGTCAGGGAACCCGATGGTCCCGTTTCTCTGTGGAAAGAGGAGAACCTTCCAGAAGAACAACCATCTCTGCAGCAGTCCACCAATCAGGACTGTATGGTAGAGTGGCTAGAGCCCGTCTGGAGTTTGCCAAAAGGCACCTGAAGGACCCTCAGACCATGAGAGAAAAAAACTGGTCTGCCGAAAAACAAAGATTGAACACTTTGACCTGAATGGCAAGCTTCATATCTGGAGGAAACCAGGCACCGCTCATCACCTGGCCAATACCATCCCTACAGTGAAGCATGGGGGTGGCAGCATCATGCTGTGGGGATGTTTTTCAGCGGCAGGAACTGGGAGATTAGTCAGGATCGAGGGAAAGATGAATGCAGCAATGTACAGACTGAGACATCCTTGATGAAAACCTGCTCCAGAGTGCTCTGGACCTCAGACTGGGGCGAAGGTTCATCTTCCAAGAGGACAAAGACCCTAAGCACACAGCCAAGATAACAAAGGAGTGGCTACAGGACAAATGCGAATGTCCTTGAGTGGCCTGCTTGAGATTTCAAACAAACTTCTTTCACGTTGTCATTATGGGGTATTGTTTGAATTGAGGGAAAAAATTATGGAATAAGGCTGTAACATATCAAAATGTGGAAAAAGTGAAGCGCTGTGAATACTTTCCGGATGCACTGTATATATGAACAAACCCCTCTGTAAAAACCTTCAGAATATAGATGGGAATAAAATTGTAAATGTGGTGTATGCAATTGGTACTGAAGAGATTTCTGGCTCGGTGCAGGAGAATTTTTTTTTTTGAGAAAACGACCTTTAAAGAAATGTATTGTAATTGAAATCTACAGACGCAAATAGATAAAGTGCTATAAAAGATACACTTAAAAGTATAATTTTGGATGTTTCCTTTCCACTAATCTGTAAAAACACTTTATGAAAAGCCAAAAAGCACAATCTAAAAATTGACAGATGCATGAAAAAAAAAGTTTTGCCTGTAGTCTCACCTTAATAATTAAAGCTCTGTAGTTTTGAGCTCTGTAGGACAAAGAATAATTTGATGCTTATATTTAAAAAAAAAAATTTATATGAATAATCAACTAAACCGAAGTAGCTGCAGTCTAGTAAATGTTCATCTTGAAATATTAATAAGAATATCAGCAAAAACATGTCACAAGTACCATGACCTGAAGGTGGACATTTTTGACAGTTACTAAAAGGCCTTTTACTTGCTAAAAAGGTATGAACTGTTACTCAAATGACAGAAGGCAGATTGTGTACAACGATTTGATCATGTTAATAATTCAGAAAGTCATGTATCAAATATGATGCAGCTTTATAAGGTAAAACGCTACCAAAATGTGATAAATTATTCTTCAACACTCTTAAAAATAATAGCATAGTTGTCAACAGAACTCAACTGCACGCACGCTGGAAGAATTAGAAGAGTGTAAACAATCTTTGCCAGTGTTGTAAAAAGAATTTAAGGAGACATGGAGTACTTACCAACACGATCATCATATCGGAGAGAAATAGTGAAGGTGAATGCATATACGAACAAGTTCTCCGTTTAGAATTAGAACAAATTCAACCCAAACGCTCTTTGGTGACGTAACCTACATGATTATGTTACTGTTGATCATCTGTCCATCATTGTATAAAGCCCGCCCTGACAATTTGATTGGTCCAAACAGCTCTGGTTCGAGCATAGTTGCTCCACAACGGGTCGAGTCCAGACCGAACTTCCCGACCTCAAATGTTGTGGGCGGGGCTAAGTTCGGCTGGCATCCTAAGAAAACCCCCTTTTGGAATCTTAAGAGTGTAAGGAATTTCATGAGAAACATCTGAGACGAAGTATATTCTTAAAGAGAAATGACACGCCAGTGCACAATTCTTTGTGGTCAGTGTAGGCTATTTGTTTCTTACAGTGATCATGGTTTTCTCTCAGCCTTGCATTCACAATCATAATGGGTCTCTATTAGTGTATATGCTAGAATAGTCTACAGACATTAGCATAATTCAATTTCCTCAGTCCTCACGCACAACCAACTACAGGTCTCATTACATGGTGCAGCAGGTTCGAGACACTGCGAAAATACCCTGTAGAGAGAGAAAATGGTGAGAAAAAAGGAAATTGCAAGCTCATTTTGAAGGAAAGATCCTGAGTTAACTGGATGGAACTTCTGCTTCCTTAACCATTACATGAACCATTCTTCTAGTACTTCACTCTTTAAAATAAAGGTTCCAAAAGGTGGTTTTATAGCATTATCTATATAGCACCTCTGAAGAACCACTGAAGCACCAAAATTGGTGCTATATAGCACTAAAAAAGGTGCCCCTATGATTACGAGCCAAGAACCATTTTTGGTGCTATATAGAACCTTTTTTTTTAGAGTGTACATTGAATGACGATATTCGTGTTTGAAACTACCATGGTACAAGTTTCGAGAATTGAAAAAAAAGAGAAATATGTAAGTTTTCACTGAAATCTATAGCAGGCAATAGCCATAGGACATATACAAAAAAACGGTAACACTTTACTATAAGATTTACCAAAAAATAAAATCTCAATATCTTAATTGATTTTCCTAGTTATTTTCAGTTATTAGATACAATAGAGAGAAAATGATGATATGTGAGTACGTTTCCTGTTTTCTCCTAAGAAAAAACCCCTGAAGTAACCCTGACGTAAACAAGAAGTAAGCAATAAGGTACGAAAGCACTATTGCTTTTATAAAACGGTTACCACACAATACAAATATTAAAACTTTACAGCAGATAAAAACATGTTTACAGCCTGGTACAAATTGTGGTTTTGGTCTATACGGCTAATTTTGCCCTTCATGACAACTGTGAGGGGGGTGAATTTTTTTATAACTCATTTGTTTACATTATATAAAGCCTTAAAGTTCTGCATAATTAAGGGCGTGGCCACTTTGATTGACAGGTGGATAGCCGTTTGTCTGCTGTCTGTTAGTCATCACGTCACCTCAGCTCCACCCACGTCCCGCCTCTTTGCCCATTTTCTGTTATCCGGGAGTGACGCGCTGCCAAGATGGCAACGGCCAGCTCGTCCCTACTTTATGCTTCAAAACTGCTCTTCAGAATCCTATGGATGACGTCACGGACACTACGTACATATTTTTTACAGTCTATGGTTTTATCATGAATCAAGGACTAGAACTAACAGTTTTATAAAATAGTATTAATGTTGCATTGCTCTTTAAAGCAAATATACAATATTGCCTGTAAAGCAGCCCTAAAAAGACAATAGTGTTATTTATCAGCTCAGTTTAGTTCAATAACAGTGTTGCAACATTCAGTAATGAAGTTATGAAGTGAACTCAGTTCGATGCTAAAGCAGCTCTACTGAAGATAAGTGTCATTCCACTCAAATCATTCCACTCATTATAATAATAGTGCAGCAAATTATGAAACAAGCTTAATTCAGCTATAAGCAGCTCTACAGAAGACGAGTGTCGTTATTCAGCTCACGTCAGTTCAGTGTTAATTCAGTTCAGATCAATAGTGTTGATGTTGCAGTTTATCGGGTCAGTGCTGCATCACAAAAGCCATGCCAATTTCAATATTCAAGCGCAAGAAGATGCAAAAGAGAACTCAAATCAATAGTTTGAAAAGTTTTGTCATTGAGCTCTCTTTCACCTCTTCTTGCGCTTGAACGGACATATTTACATAAAAATACATCAAATAATGCCAGTCTCGGCAAGTATCATTGTAAAAATAGTCTGTTATATCTTAAGTGAACATAAACAGTGTAACAGTATACTGGATCTGTGCTGCTCTTAAAGTGACAGCAGCCTAATAAACCTGGTTTAAAGGATTAGTTCACTTCAAAATGAAAATGTCCTGATATTTTACTCACCCCCATCTCATCTGAGATGTTCATGTCTTTCTTTCTTCAGTCGAAAAGAAATTAAGTTTTTTTTTAGGAAAACATTCCAGGATTTTTCTTCACACAAAGCTTTTCAATTGCAACCAAAATGTTGAAGGTCCAAATCAATGCTATTTCAAAGGAAGGGCTTCAGAGGCTCTGTGCGATCCCAGATGAGGAATAAGGTCTTATCTAGCCAAACCATCTGTCATTTCCCCAAAAAATTACAAATACTTTTTAACCTAAATTGCTCATCTTGCACTACTCTGCGACGTGCTAGTGATTGCGCAATCACATCGAAAAATATCACACTAGACGTACCGCCCTGTGTTTACAAAGCGCTCGTGTGAAGACTAATACAAACGCCCTTTAGCAAAAAGAGGATAAAACAACGATGTCAGACGATTTTGAAGTTGAAGATGGAGTGTTTTTTGGTAAAGGGAGTTTGTATTAGTCTTCGCAGGTTCGCTTGGGGGAGTACTTCTGTCAACATAACCAACGTGACAACCTGCTTGCACAGGAATCATGCCTTGTAACCATGGAGACATTTCTGAGAGATAATTCAGAAGATATTTACTTTGGTGCAAATCCTGAACCGTATATATTTGAAACGGAATACACTGAAGATTAGGTTGTCATATTGGTTATGTTGACGCAAGTTAGCCTATTTTCAGACGCTGCATATATATCATTGCGCTGCTGCACCCATGGTACAGCACAAAGTTCCTTGATTATTACGCAGGAATGAGAGTATAGTTCCTAGCCATAACGGCCTAGAAAATCACAACTTTTCATTTTCCATCGGTCTTAGTACATGATATAACTACAGAAGATTCAAGTTTTAAATAGGAAAAATATTGAAACTCTTTGGTCATTTTTGAGCGAGATGCTAACGGTCTAATCAGATTCAATGATCTATGCTAAGCTATGCTAAAAGTGCTACCGCCAGACCCGGAGATCGGCTGAATGGATTCGAAAATGATAAAACTCAACTGTTTAACTCTAGGGGAGACGGAAAATTAGCCTATTTTCAAAAATAGTGGCGTGTTCCTTTAAGGTTATGGGTCAAAAACAACGAAGACAATAACAAGGCCTATTTTATTTATTCATTTATTATTCTTTTTGTAGTAGGGCCAAAATTTTAGCAGGGCAAGTAAAAATTTGAGCCACCGACCCAATCCTTAGTGTTGAGCCCTATCATCAAATCTGAAACGAATTAGATTCAGCCAAAAAAACGCTCTAGGAGACTATTGTCAGCTATCCAACTCCAACATGTCACAAATAGATCTCAGTAATGTCTCAAACTGTGCTCAGATTTCCAATCAAAAGTCAGAAACATTTCAGAAAATGATCTGCGCTAGACTATATCTATATTGATTTTACGGCTCAATAATTGTAGACTATGATATTACCATGTTATCTCATTTGCATACAGGAAGTTAGGTTTACTGTTCAGAATTCCGCAGTCATCAAACATTCATCGACTGTGCAGATATCATCTTTAAACCACTGATCCCAGGAAGTAGGAGGATGTCACCACCGGGAACTTTTAGATGTGTTGTACTGATAGTCTCAGATGTATTACCCAACACTTTCACAAGAGGAACAGATTCGCCCTTCTGCTTCATTGCTTATTTTCTTCTCTTATGTAAAGACTCTTATTTAGAGAGTATTCATTGTGTGGAATGGACACACACCTTTTACATCTCTCACACTTTTGCACACACTGCTGCGAGGTGTTATCTGATGTTTTGATAATGACTGCCGAGCATAAGAGGCAGAGCACGCACAGATAAAACTGAAGCAGAAGCGTAATGACAGGTCTGTAGTTAGCACATAAGAAATTAGAGACAGCACTTTTATGCTGCACGAAAACAGGAGATATTTCATGCCACACTGAGCTTGTTTCTATGGCAACTGTAAGCATTGTTAAGCAGGCCTTGAACAATGTACTTGACATAAGAGCAAAAAATGAATAGAAACTAAAGTTTTGGTAATTTGATCAAGTCATACTCCAACCTATTAGTGGCGCATCACAAGTACTATTGCCCATACTTTGGTGTATAACAGAGAATAAAGACTTTCCTAACTTATAAGACCTGGTGGACAATTTTCAATTTGTAAATGCTTTTCATATGACAATATTTAGTTAAAGATTAATTTAATTATTGAATTGTATTAATGGTGCCAATAAAAAGACAATGCAAAAACAAATATTTAAATGTATATTTTATGTTCTATTTATGCCTTACAAGTATTGTACTAAAAGAATCGGAATAATAAGAATAATTAATTGACCCGTTGAGAGGATTTGAAACCAGGGCTGTTAAATTGCTTGCGATTCTCAGCCCAATTGAGCAGTGTCACAACTTTTGATGCACATGTAGGAATCTATTTGCATTTTGTTCACGTTTTGCCTTGGTTTTGGTATCGGTTTCTGTCAGTATGTTTAGTCACCTGTTTTCCTGTGTTTTGTTTGTGTTTCTTCTCTTGGACTATTAAACTTTGTTTATATTGGAACAAACCTTCTTTTTCTCTTGGACTAAGTGTGACACAAACTTGTTACCATTGTGGTTTATATGCATTTCTTCTTTTTCTATGCACATGTGGGAACTTTTATTTGCATCTTGGTGTTTCTATCCAGCAATTTTAAAGCAAAAACCAATCCAAATTTTAAAAACAACAAATGTGGATGGAAACCCAGCTATAAAGACTTGCAAAGCTCTAGCAACCACTCTGAACACTTTATCAGTGGATAAAACAAATTCAGTCAAGTCCACTTAAGTCAAAAACACCATAGACAAAATTTTAGTCAACTTTTTATTGCCATATTTTGCAACAAAATTTACATTTGGCGAAATGGCTCTGTTCTAAATTCCCCACATCCTTTTCATGAGCTCCATGAAAAGCTAAGACAGGGAACAGCAGCAGATTCTGGGGACAACCTCCCATTTTTAAACTGGGAGGGCAGCGAAACCCCCCATTATGCATCAATGATAACAGAATGACATTGATTAAAGGTGCTCTAAGCGATGTCACACGTTTTTTAGGCCAAAACATTTTTTGTCACATACAGCAAACATCTCCTCGCTATCCGCTAGCTGCCTGTCCCCTGAACACACTGTAAAAAAATGCGGTCTCTGTAGTCCGCCTAAGCTCCACAAACTGCAACAAAAACACATTGGTGCAGTCTGGACCACGAAGCACAACAAACAGTGCTCCAGCCAATAGCCGACAAGAATGATTTGGGGGTGGAAAACGCATGACATCGCTTAGAGCACCTTTAAGTTAAACACAGTTTAAGGAGGAGCTGGGGAGGAGGTGGGTTGCAAAAGCCGCGTGCAGCAGAAGCTGATTGAACTGAAGCTACGCTTAAGTAGGGGTGGGAGAAAAGGTTGATGAATCGATGCATCGTGATTTGTTGTCCAACGATTCAGAATCGATTTACAAAAATTCAGAATCGATTCTGTGTTCAATTCAAATGGCCACTTCACCACTGTGCGCACGCGGTCACCGGCCAAACAGAATAACCCGTTGATAGGCGAACGTTCGAATGCTGGTGAATTGCCTTCGTTTACGATAAAATGAACAAACTACGACCTGCTCAGGGGCGTCGCACCCGGGGGGACACTTTTACTGGTAAGAGGGTTCAACACCCGCACGTTTTATGCAGTTTTTCCGCAGTTTTGCTCAAACGCCTTACAGCAGTCGCTCCTCCGTTTCTCTGGCCGCTCTGTGTCTGCGCTCGCTGCGGCTGCCTCTCCATTTCAAAAATGTATTTTGCCTATTAAATGCAAAGTTTTTAATTTCAAAAGCACTTCAAAATTAAGTTAATTTTCCAACAAACGAAATCCTGAGCCAAAATAACGAAGTGGTGCTCAAGTAGGCTATACGGCGCTTTTCTTGCCATTAATGCTTAATAACACTCCTATGTCTCCGATGCGGTGGCCGGGACATAAACGACCAACATCCGTGGCATAATTTTTTGAATGACTTATCGAATATTGCTGAACTACTGCACAATGTTTCAAACGAATGGAAAATTCTGAACAAAGACTTCGTTTTGGTGAGTGATTCGTTAAATGTCTCTAACATGACTGTTGCAGCTCGGCAAGTTCTCTCATGTGAGATGTTATGCGCAAACACTGAATTTGGCTTCTCAGGGAGCGCTAAAGTTGTTTTTCTTCTGCCTTAGCCTATGTTTAAAATATTTTTTTGTGGCTCTAACCAAAGTAAACTTTTTTTTTTTTGCTTTTAAAGGCATTTTTTGATAAAATGTTCTAAAGAAACTAAACAGTTCTCAATTTACAACTAAGTGTGACAATTTTTCATTCTTAATGATTGTTCTTTGCAATTGTATATATGGCTTACTATGTTTCATTCAGAGCTTGTTAATCTTGAATATAACTTTGTTAATAAAATAAAAGTATTGAAAGAAATCTTCATAATCATTTTTAATATGGCAATACTGTCAAACAGATATTCTAACTAAAAACAAAATACATATTAGCTCCAATTTTGGTTAAAATGTAAAGTTCATGTATTTGCACAGCAGGATAATTAGTTACCAAAAATGTATGTTAAGAATCGTTTTGGGAATCGGATCGTTACTCTCGGAATCGGAACGAATCGTTAAGTGCCTTAAGATTCCCACCCCTATACGCTTAAGTAAGGCGCCCTGTTTGAGAGTTGCCGATTGAGTTCCTAGGAATTGGATCAGCTGATATGCGCGGGGTTGGAATTTTTCCAATCAGCTGATAGCGGAGCTTGACTACGTGGCCTGCCTGAACTAGCTTGATTTGTCTCAACTTTTCACTTCTAATCCCTATTAGGAATGTTTACTCAAATGTTTCTAAAGCAGGTAAAAAACATATTTATTGTCTATCAAAATGACTGAAATATTATCATTCAATGATCCAGTGAAAATGTTTTATTAAGGCAACGTATGTGATACAGACAAATTACTACAGTGATATTTAACACGTCTATTGCTGCGGAAATAATTTTAAGTTTTGGGGGTTTTCATGATCTGTTGTTGTAATTTGTTACTTGTCCTTTTAATGTTCGATGGTTGAAGCGTGAGTAGAATAATGCCATCTCTTTGTAACCAGTTTTTGAAAATACTTATTATTTCGTTCATAGAGTAAACCTTTTGCTGATTGTTTACAGTTTCACCAAAGTGTCATGGGACGTAGGAAAAAGGTGGTATTTCAAGAAAGAAAATGTTTTTATGGTTGTAGTTTTAGTTAATTTTAATAACCTTGTATGATACCACAATATTTTCTTTAAATAAATGTTTTATTTTTATTTTAGTACAGCATGATCTATGTTTTTTTCTCCTTGACTACGTTAAGTTCCCATCAATGGTCAGTCAGCAGTGAACTGTGATGGATCACTTTGAAAAACCAAAACTGATTATGCACAGTATTTTGGGCATGGCTGTCATGGCTGGTGATAAAATCAATGGCTGACGCGTTCTGACCTACTTCACTGCGTCGATGTGCATCCTGTCTCTATAGAGATTCTTCTTATCTTCCATACATTGCCTTGAAACATTATTTCAATTAAAATTGAGTTGATTAAACTGCTATTAGCATCTCGTCAACAGTTCCGTCCTGAAATAGCAGCTTGTTTGTGCTTTCCAACAGTTGATGTCATTGAAACGCAGTAAAATGAGCTTGTGTATGATGCTCTGTTTTTTCCGAAAACACGGCACTGAAGAATGTCATCAGTTCCATTAGGTGAAGCTCAATTAGGGGCTCAATTAATTCTCTCTGCAGGTTCCTCAGCATGACAATACGAGTAATCTCAAACAGCTTTCTTTTTGGACTTGTCCTCGTCGGGGGATCAGAGAGAAGCTTAGCTCTTAATTAGCTGCGTTACTTTCAGTGCAGCGAGACGGACGCCTCAACAGAGGGACGTACAAAGGTCTATAATGATGTCCGACAAGTTTGTTTCCACTGGGGTCCAGGGCTTATTAATAGCTGCGTACCAGCGCTTCATTAAAAGACTGAGGTTTGATTAAAAGCAAAGCCACAGAGAAAACATGCTTGCCCTAAATGACTCTCAATTAGCCTAGTTCTTTACACACCTGTAAATGACAGTAATGGTAGAGTTCACTTACTTTTAACCTCCGAAGCCACTTCTGAAGCTTTGCCGACTTTGCTGAATTAAGTAGTGCTTAAAAGTTAAGTTCCACACAAATTAAGTTTTAAAATCTATGGCATAATGTCAGTTAGCATGGAAAACCATTTGGATTAGTTATACACAGGTGAAGTGTATAACACTGATTATCTCTTCATCACAACACCTGTTGGTGGGTGGGATATATTAGGCAACAAGTGAACATTTTGTCCTCAAAGTTGATGTGTTAGAAGCAGGAAAAATGGGCAAGCGTAAGGATTTAAGCGAGTTTGACAAGGGCCAAATTGTGATGGCTAGACGACTGGGTCAGAGCATCTCCAGAACTGCAGCTCTTGTGGGGTGTTCCCGGTCTGCAGTGGTCAGTATCTATCAAAAGTGGGGCAAGGAAGGAACGGTGGTGAACCGGCGACAGGGTCATGAGCTGGCCAAGGCTTATTGATGCACGTGGGGAGCGAAGCAGTGGCGGCTGGTCAATAGAGGGCGCTGGGGCGCCGCCCCCATCAAAATTCCAGAACTATACATGTATACAAAAATGATATAAAAGTGAAATAAAAATAAAATAGTTTACTCATACGATGTGCTGGCTGTTAGTAAGAGCCTCAGCATTTAATAAAAACTGGCTTTGATGAGTTAACTTTTTTATATGTTTCATGCGTGAGGGACGCCGGACAAATGGATGTCTATCTGAGTTCAAAAATCTACGGGCAGCATGTGATCTGAAGCTGGTCTCTAATTGGTTCTTAAAGATCCTCCTCCGGACGCAGGTCGTTGCGTCCCTGGCGAATCAGAATTGGATGCGTGTTATTTTATCCAATCTGATTGGTTCTCGTCACCTGTCATTCAACTTTACACTCTTGGCCACTAAAGCAAAAGTGTGCGGGCGACATCGTCACTCCGACTCCGCCAAAACGGAGCAGTTGGCAGCAGTTAAACCAAATTCTTTCACAAGGCGTTCGTTGGAAGAAAAAAAATGATAAAGGATCCCGCACCGGACCAACGCGATTTACAAATCCAGCAGCAGCAGGCCAGTGACAGAGGACGAAGCTGCACTCAGAGCTTCACGGCTTGTTATGAGAAACGTAGGTGGCTGGCTGGATGTGTTGTTAGCAATGCCCTTTATTGTTTTCCCTGTCTTTTATTTCTAAGTGTCGGTACTGAAGTTTTGTGGACAACAACGGGGGTAAGAGACCTCAAATATCTGACTGAAAAATGCAAACGTCATGACACTACTGAGATGACTGACTTTAATCAGAGAGTCATTGAGAAATTTGCTGGCCAGAAAGAAAGGAGTGCAAAATGTATGTTCAAGTAGTCAACATGCTTGTTTATTCTCTTGTATTTCCTTTCCTCATTCAGTTATATGTGGAAAACGAACCCATATAAAGTATGCACACATTAACTCTTAATATGCCAAAAACTGTTTATTGTCTAGATATATATTAGTGCTGTGGGCGGCAGTGGCTCAGTGGTTCATGTAGGTTGTCTACAAACCGGAAGGTTGGTGGTTCAATCCCGTTTCCACCTGACCAAATGTCGAGGTGTCCATGAGCAAGACACCTAACCCCAGCTGCTCCCGACGAGCTGGATGGCGCCTTGCATGGCTGACACCGCCATCGGTGTATGAATGGGTGAATGTGAGGCAAAATGAAAAGCGCTTTGGATGACCATGGGTCTGTTGAAAGCGCTATATAAATGCAGTCCATTTACCATGGCTCTTCAAAAGTAGAAGTTGGCACGCAACATTTTGATCAAAAGAAAAGATTATTATACCACTTTTTTTAGAGGGCTCATATGGCATTATATAGCAGCTGACATATATGATATGGGAATGCTTTCACCAGATATTATAGACCTACTTGACTGAAATATACATGACTGAAAGCGTTTCAAACTTAAAAACACTCTGGTGAACGCAGCGGTGATTGCAATGTGATGTTCTTTATTCATGATTAAAGGGACCCTTTCACGGTTGACATCTTGCTGTTAATAATGATTGCTGTGGCTCAATTTGTTAGTGGTTTGTGGCTTTAACTCTTCATTGATTTATGAAAGATCAGACCCACCTAAAAAGCTCATTTATACTTTGGCCGAAGAGTTATTCAGTCTAAGTGAAGAGGCTGTGCTGTACGCAGAGGCCGATGTCAGTTTTAGCGTTTAACAAAACTACACTAGCAAACAGCTTTATCTGTAAATGGATATGCGACTGAAATTTGTATCTTGTTTCTAGGCAACCATAGAGCAAAAGCCTTTTTTGACAGAACTCTTTGAAGAGCCCTTTTCTTTTCAAGCAAGCTCTCTCAATTGCTTCTGTTTCTTGTCTTTGAGGAAACATTCACATGGGCCATGACCCCAATGAAACGGAGATAGTTAATTTGCCCCATTTATCCAAAGGACATTTTTTGGTCAAGCAGTGATGTAATGTCAGGGGAAAAATTGTGGTGAACCACAGATGAAGTGCAATTTGGCTTACAAGGATAAAAAGAAGGATTTTTTTTTTTGTTGCAGATTAAACGGTACAATTATTCTGAGGGACCATTTTCTAGCCAGCCTTCATTCTCATTTTGGAGCTTTATGTTCCAGTACTCATTCACTTTTATTATATTAAGAAGATCGTCTTCATGAAAATAACATGAAGGTGAATAAATCTGCACTTTCCAACAAACCCCTTAGGCTAAGAAAACCATTACAATACCTAAAAGTGAAGGTTTTATTAACTTTAGGGTTTGTAGCAAAGTGCAGATTTATTCATCGACTTTCATGAAGACGATCTTCTTAATATGATAAAAGTGAATGAGTACTGGAACCTAAAGCTCCAAATTCAGAAAAAAACATCACAATCACCAAAGTGGTTCAAGCACTAGATTTCAAGTCTTCTGAAATAATACGATAGCTTTCTATGAAGAATCGACCAACATTCAAGGTGTTAAAGTCCCCCTGTGGTGAAAATCAAGTTTTTAATGTTGTTTATATGTCTATGTGGTGCTTTAAGACAAACCATAAGTCATAGTCGGAGTCTAAAGTGAAGCCAGGTTAACCCTGTATATTTTTCTGTTGATATGAAAAATCGGGTAGATTTAGAAGGTGAATTATGTATATGATGTATATTACGATGTTATGATGAACTATATGCCTTTCTCCACAAGTTGTTTAAAAAGTTTTTTTGTAAGGATACTGACTGATACTGAAGACTGAGATGGTAAACACAAACATGGTTTGTGTAACATTAGCAACACATTATTAGCTGTTTAATAACATAGTCAAGCAAAATGATAATCATATTAATCACGCTTATGCATCCGACGTTGTAAAGAGCGCCATTGTGCAGCATTTACCTCGGTAAGTTGGCCGACTGTATTTCTGAGCTCGTGCGAGTAGAGTGGAGGCGGGGCTAATTTGCATATTCATGAATCAGGGTATACTAAATGGAGCAAGGGTGTAGAGTTACATGCAAGCTATTTTAATGCACAAAGAAAAAAAATTCACAGGGAAAAACTTTAAAATTTAAATGTCCTTTTGGTGATCAAAGATGAGTTTTAACCAAGCGGCAACCTCCTGCAGTTTCTCTTGAAGCCAATATGGAAGTTACTTAAACTGCAATTCATCGACTGGCCGCTAGGGACAGGCTCCAAAAGGGAGCAGAATCTCATTGAGCCTCATGTTAAAATGCCCAAATTTACAGCAGAAAAAAACATATTTACAGCCTGGTACAAATTGTGGTTTTGGTCTATATATCTAATTTTGCCCTTTATGACAACTGTGAAGAGGGCTGATTTTTTTTATTACTCAGTTTACATTATATAAAGCCTTAAAGTTCTGCATAATTAAGGGTGCAGGTGGATAGTCGTTTGTCTGCTGTCTGTTAGTCTTCACATCACCTCAGCTCAACCCATGTCCCGCCTTTTTGCCCATGTTCTATTATCCGGGAGTGACCCTTTACGCTTCAAAACTGTTCTACAGAAACCTATGGGTGACTTCACGGTGTAACAAACTGCTCCGAGAGACAAAGGGTTGAGAATCCAAATGCAGCTTTAATGAAGGTTAATCCACAATCGTAGTCAAAAACAGACAAAGGGTCATACACAGGCAAGCAGTCCAAACAAGCAAACAAGACAGGAGAGACAGGCAAAAGGGTAATCCAAAACCAAGAGACAAGAAACCAGGGAAAATGCTCAGAAATGCAGTGATACAACTAACAAGACTTCGCAATGAATGATGGACATGACTAGGCTTATATAGTGTGAGCTAACAAGGTAACAAGGAACAGGTGGATGTAATCAATGAGTGCTGATGAGGCCGGGCAAAGGATTATGGGAGGTGTAGTCCTTGATGGAATGAGAGTCGGGGGTGGAGTGCCCTCAGGTGGTAATCAGGGGCACTCTCACTGGTGATTGTGACACACAGACACTATGTCCATATTTTTTACAGTCTATGGTTTTTAAGGGATAAAATGATTGACTAGGTGGACTTTAATCACAGAAAACTGCCCTATATCTCCTTGACGAGAAGTTGCAGCGATGTCTGATTCATTAAAGAATCATTTTGTTGAGTTGAATCTTTTGAACATCTGGTTTGCACTGTTCGGATTCATTTGGAATCATTTGGACTGATTCGGTTTTTGTGTTTATGATCAAATCACAATTGGTAACAGCCCACTGGATTGAAAGATGAATAATCTCTCAAATCAATTTTTTTTCTGTTCAACTATCGAATACTTTAGACGACTTGAAATATAACACACGTCAAGACTACATTTATATAAACTTTTCATCAAGTTTTTCCATGCTTTTTGAAGGTCGAACACCTCAGTCCCTATAACTGCGCTGAAAAGTATTTCGAAATGTTCCTTTTTTTGTGTTCCACGGAATAAGCTTGGAGCTTGACGCTTTGAGAAAGCTCTTTAAAAATTTTGTGTGCAACATGATCAGATGGTTCAGGAATGGTTTGTGGGCGGTACGTGGGCATGCCGCCTGAGGCTGAGACTGGCTCCAGGTCTGCTAAGTATTGAAACTGTAAAACTAAATTTCCGAGAACCATACTGAGAAAAAATCTGGGCATTTTTATCTAAGGCTCTAATTGATTTGAGGTAGCCTAACACGTACATTTGAATGCTTTTGTCCAGTTGCTCCAAATTTAAACGACAGATAATCGGTATCCGTGAAGCATGTTTATCAAGTGTCTCCCATGAACCAGAGTCATTAACACTGTTTCCCACACAGATGAATGTCTGACTGATTAGATGGGCCACAGGAAGGCGGCAGCTCTAAAGGAATCATGTTGGACTCATGAACGAATACATTGGGCTTTGCTCCTGCAGTGGCAGAGGATCAAGTGTTTGTACAAAGTTTTTCAAGAATGCTTCCGGGTCGTATTATTTTTGTCAATGCAAGACATTATGCCTACAAAAGGGAAGTTTACAGTCAACTTTAAATGATTGATGTAGTTTATTGTTACAGGTGTTATACACTATGTTTTCTGTTTGGATAAAAAGGTTACTTCTTATTTAACTGAGTTCACTTTTCAGTCAAGTTAACTGGATGTGCCACGATGTGACAAATTCCAGACCGAAAACGAATGCCTCAATCTATTTCTGACATACTCGCATTACTTCTGTCACAAAGAAGAGTCAACAGTCGCTTTGTCACATCAAGTGTGGAAAGTTGGTTTGATGCGACAAAAGCAAATAGAACCCATTATAATAATCAGTGATGCTGTCTACACTGGATGTGGCGCGACACAACAAATTCCTGACCGTAACCTGAAGCCCTGTTCTATTTCTGATGTAGGCCTACTTTAAGTGCTTGCACTATTTCTGATACGAAGGAAACAATTGGAATGGTCGCTTTGTCACGTCCAGCCTCTAGCTGTTGCAGCGCGGTGCGATGCGACCATATAGATGCGTCACCCATAGGATTCTGAAGAGCAGTTTTGAAGCGTAAAGTAGGGACGAGATGGCCATTGCAATCTTGGCAGCGCGTCACACCCGGATAACTGAAAATGGGCAAAAAGGCGGGACGTGGGTGGAGCTGAGGTGACGTGATTACTAACTGACAGCAGATAAATGGCTATCCACCTGTCACTCAAAGTGACCACGCCCTCAATTATGCAGAACTTTAAGGCTTTATATAATGTAAACGAATGAGTTATAAAAAAATTCACCCCCCTCACAGTTGTCATGAAGGGCAAAATGCGCTGTATAGACCAAAACCACAATTTGTACCAGGCTGTAAACATGTTTTTATCTGCTGTAAAGTTGGGTATTTTAACATGGGGCTCAATGAGATTCTGCTCCCTTCTGGAGCCTGTCTCTAGCCGCCAGTCGATGAATTATAAATAACAAATAAAATGTATATTTGTTATCCCCAATCATACGGACCCCCTAAAAGAACATGGTGGTGGCAAAAAAATATGAGATGTGAGGAAAAACGATAAGTCAATGCGCTTGCTTTCGCTTGCAAAACGATTTGCGTTCCCCTAGCAAAACATTTTCAGCTCTTTGCGAGCGAACGCAAAGTTTCTCAGCGAAACGCAAATGTTTTTGCGAGGGAATGCAAAACATTTGCGAGACAGTTTTCTTTTCCTCCATATCATATATTTTTCCTTCACTCAAATTATCATATAAATATCATATTTACACCACCATGTCCCTTTGAGGGCTCAGTACAATAACTCTCTCTGTCTTTGTTGCTGTTCAGTCGCCCAGTCGTGCCCGACTCTTTGCGACCCCGTGAATTACAGCATGCCAGGCCTCCCTGTTTTCCACTATATCCTTGAGTCTGCACAATTTCATGTTCATTGTATTCTATCTAACCATCTCATCCTCTGCCGTCCCCTTCTACTTTTGCCTTCAATCAATCCCAGCCTCAGGGTTTTTAATGAGTCCTCTCTTTTCATTAGGTGGCGAAGTATTTGAGCTTTAGCTTCAGTATCTGTCCTTCCAATGAACAGTCAGGGTTGATTTCCTTTAGGGGAAATTTAAATGTGAGATTAGTGGGATTTAGCGGGATCAGTCAAGTCGGGAAGAAAATCATTGTAAGCAGATAGAGGGTGAACAGAGTGAATTTTAAGCGGGAACGGGCAGGCGCGGAATATAACATATTACGGGAGCGGGATGAAAAAAAGTCCAGCAAAGACCTCGGCCGTGTTCATTCAGTGGGTCTAACCAAAGAAATGCTCCTTGACAACCAGCACTCAAATGCTATTGGTTGTGTCAGTAAAACACGGATTTGTTCACGAATGAAAAACCAATAAAATCTAATATCTATAATCTCAGTGGCAATAAATAAACATTAGGCTGTAATATCCTCACTGTGGGCTGTAATTGGTATAGTGGGAACTTAACTCACCTGATGTCGATCTGCTATCTGAGTGTATGTGGAAAAGAAACGTGGTGAGCACCATAGCAACCAACGAGGTCACAGCGGGAAAAGAATAAGACGGAATTGGTATCACTTCAGGCGTCCACAGTAGGTGGAGGAACAGAAATAAGAATCAAGAGCTGTAGGGACAAATGGGGCTACAGGAGGGAGGAACAGTATAGAAGGTACAATGTGGAAACCCAAACAGTCGTGCAGAGGTTTGGAGCAGTGGCGCGGTGACCTGGGCCACATAGCTGTTAGTCAATTTGTAGCAGCAATTTTCTTTCTACACTACAGAAGACAGGACAGAAGGGGTGCAATATTTCAGACAGGAAGGCGTCCCGCTGAGAGCTGCAATGGTTTTAGAATGGGGGGAACAAAAGCTAGAGATGTCAGAGTCTCAAGTAGTACGGCAAACCGCAGTTCCATGTGATTCTCATCTTAGCTCGGCAAACTGGTGCAGCTCCAAAGTGGCAGAGAGGTTTACGACATGCAGACCTATGGGTGGGCGGCTGGAGCTTGCAAAAAGCCATGTGAGCGAATACTAAAGTTGAGTCTCTTTGGCCTGAAAATGAAAAGTATTATGTACCGTATATAGTCAACAGTTCGGTAACACTCTCCAAAATACCAAGCAAAGCAGTGGCAGCATTATTGTCCAAGGTCCATTTTAAAGAAGGGTATTGAGAAGTTTGTATCTAATTCTTAACAGTAGAACCAGTTTCAGTTGTTGATTGGTGTATACCCACTTTCTAGATCAATGACCTGAAGCACTAAGCAAAATCAAATAAGAAGGGCTTGGGAAATGTTAATCCAAAAAAGCACTGAAAGAGCACTGAAAGAGCTCTGAATGTTAATCCAAAGTATGAAAATTGCTGCCCACTGGCTCTCTCCTTTTAATTTGTGCAGAGCTCATACAGACTTACCCTAAGTCTCTGAGAAGGTCTTTTTAGGTGTGTTCACACTTGGCAGGTTTGGTTAGATTAAAACGAACCCTGGTGCGATTTGAATAAGTGTGAACGTTTCCATCCGAACCTCGGTGCGCACCAAACAAGCTGAAAAGATGGTTCTCAGTCTGCTACCAAACTTCACACTTCAAATGATATATGAACGCAACACGGACCAAAGACATGTAAACGAACCAGAAATGGGACATTATGTCGCAAGATGCAACCCTAAAAAGGACAGAATGCTCAAGCATACATGTTTTTTCTCGTCATAGTCGAATAACAGTTCGGTACAGGCATTAGAACCGCATCTCCTCTCAGCAGATCTTCATTTGTGTTTATGATGGACATCTGTTTTGACTACTTTATACATTTTAAGCTCTTCGTGAGTTCTCAGCTGGTCAAGTTCCGTCACAAATTGTATGTAATAAAAGCGACCAATCAGGTTGTGAACATATCATTAGGTTTGGTGTTAAAATGCCACTGTGAAAGTTAAGTGGACCAGGACTAAATTATTTTTTATCCGGAGTGGACAAAAAAAAAAAAAAAATGTTGTCCTGGTCCACTTAGCTTTCACAGTGGCATTTTGATGCAAAACTGTTGCATTTATTGTAATCGAAGATATTCAAATTTAATTTAACAGATTTAATTCAAACTATTTAATTCAAATTTGGAGCTTTGCAGGTTTGGGGAAGCTACATTGAAACTTAAAAACTAGAATACACCCTGATTTATAGGAACAGTAGCACTCAAAGTTACACTAAGGAACTTTTTTTGCTGGAAATTTGTAATTGTATGTTTCATGAAATTATGTCAGAGATCCCAATTATAACTATTTGCACAAAGGAGATATTGGCTGTGTCCGAAATCACATATTTTCGCACTTTTGAATAAGCAGTTACTTTGCGACTGTTAAAAATGTATGTTCTATATTCCGAGCTCGCCAAGGGGAGTGGTAGGAATGTTTCCTCTGTAACAAAGCTACCTTTGTCTATAAAAGATGTTTATCTTAGGAAATTGCATAATTAGGTTGCCTACTTTTTGCAAGCCATGAGTCATGTCCATTTATGCTTTCTTAAAATTCTGCCTCCGTAGGCAGCACACTATGTTTTGTAACAGCTTATATCTCACACTGTTAGGGTTCAGATTTGAAAATAGCTGCTCCACTGCACTGAAAAAAAGAACTTGTAGAATTTACTTGAAAAAATCCCCAAAAAACAAATTTTAAGTAAATTTTACTGCTACTGATCTGTACTACCTGTTATTATCAAGTAAAATCTACTTACTATTGTACTTAACATTCATGAAGTAAATATTGCTTAATTATTTTTAATGTATTTAATTTCACATATAGAATTAAGTAACTAAGTTAAGTAAATTTAACAAACATTTTACTCAAATAATATAACATAATATTGAATTAAACCATGCTTTTAAAGGACTAGTTCCCTTCAAAAGGAACATTTCCTGATAATTTTACTCACCCCCATGCCATCCACTGTGTTCATGTCTTTCTCTCTTCAGTGGAAAAGGACTTAAGTTTTTTAAGGATTTTTCTCCATATAATAGATTTCCATGGCAAACAAAATATTGAAGGTCCAAATCAATGCAGTTTCAAAGCGCTTTGAAGGGCTTCAGAGGCTCTGCACAATCCCAGCTGAGGAATAGGGTCTTATCTAGCGAAACCATCAGCCATTTTCAAGAAAAAATAAACATTTATATACTTTTTAACCGAAATTGCTTATCTTGCACTGCTCTGCGACTCACCACGGATTGCGTAATCACGTCGGAAAGGTCAGTACCGCCTTCGTGTTTACAAAGCGCTCGTGCGTAGATGAATACAAACATCCTTTTGCAAAAAAAAAAGGTTAAACAACGATGTCGGACGATTTTGAAGTTGGAGATGGAGTTTTTTTTATAAGGGTGTTTGTATTAGCCTTTTGTTTCTGGTGTCATTTGTCAGCTCTTTGGTCTTGGCCATAGTGGAGTTTGGAGTCTGACTGTTTGAGGTTGTGGACAGGTGTCTTTTATACTGATAACCAGTTCAAACAGGTGCCATTAATTCAGGTAACAAGAGGTGGACAGATGAGCCTCTTAAAGAAGAAGTTACAAGTCTGTGAGAGCCAGATATCTTTTTTGTAGGTGACCAAATACTTATTTTCCACCATAATTTGCAAATAAATTCTTTAAAAATCAGACAATGTACGATTTTTTTTTCTCATTCTGTCTCTCATAGTTGAAGTGTACCTATGATGACAATTACAGGCCTCTCTCATCTTTTTAAGTGGGAGAACTTGCACAATTGGTGGCTGACTAAATACTTTTTTGCCCCACTGTATAGTGTGACCTTTCCGACGTGATTGCGCAATCTGTGGCACGTCGCAGAGCAGCCGAAGATGAGCAAATTAGGTTAAAAAGTATATAAATTGTAACCCCTCCAATTCGAACCGCCCACTCCAAGTGGGTCTTGAACCCGGGTCCGCTGGCATGAGAATCGGATGCTCTAACAAGAAGGCTAAAGGCTGCAACCTCTAGTATCGGTCGCCAGAGCGTCTCTTGAGATCAGAGCAGTGAGGTTTACTCGCACAGCGACTACTAGCTGGCTTCAGTTACACTCACCCCCTAAACCTCACTCCCATCTGGGTCACGGCACCAATGTAACCCCTCCTGTTCGAACCTGCCCCCTCTACCGGCATGAGAGTCGGACGCACTAACAAGGAGGCTAAACGCTGCAACCAAGCAAAAATAGTGCCCAGCATGCTCTCTGTGCAAGCAGGTTGTCATGTTAGTTATGTTGACAGAAGTTAGCCTATTTTCAGGCACTGCGTAATATAATTGCGCCGCTGCACCCATCGTACGGCAGCAAAGTTCCTTGATTATTATGCAGGAATGAGAGTATAGTTCTTAGCCATATCGGCCTAGAAAATCACAACTTTTCATTTTCGGTCAGTCTTAGTACACAATGTAACTATACACATCACAACATTATTGGCGTTATTTTATCACTTATTGAGCAGTAGGCTAGCTGGAGCCGTTTACCTCAGTCTTTGTGCTAAGCTAGGCTAGCGGTGGGTGCGTCAGACAGAGTTATGGCTTGCACAGAGATGATAATGGTATGTATGGACTTGTATGGATCTAACTCTGGGGGATACGGTGAATAAGCTAAAGTCCCAAAAAGTCGCCTTGTTCTTTTAACGTGAACTAATCCTTTTAAAGTGTAGGGGAGCGCGGGGCACAACCTAACGCGGGGTTAGTTGTAACGCGCATGTTTTAACCCTTTCCACACATGCCAGAATGACGAAACTTAGTGTATTTACTAGTTGCCATGTCAACATTATTTAGAGAAAAAATAGCGCCAAAATTTAAAAATCTCTGGAAGATATTACTGAACATGTATTTAACCATAGCAAAAGTAAATTTCTTACTTAAGTTTAGTTTTCATCTCTGTTTTTTGTGTTTAAAATAAGACAAATCCAATATTATTTTAATCTTATATCTGTTATTTAACAGTTGAGATCGTTCTTTAATGCTGATCTAACCGGCAGAAGACACGAGCCGTGATTTAAATCCCAGTTGTGCAGGTGGGGTGTGTTGTTACACTCTGTTACAATGAGCCCCTATTATAAATATGCCATTATATTCTATACTTTTATGAATTCTTTTGAGAAACCATGAAAAAAGGGTGAATAATGACTGAGAGTTAATGTTCAGAAATTATTCATTATTATTATGTTTTGAACTATGCTGTATAGCTGTATTTACCGATATGTTTGTAGTCAAACTCAAAAATGCTTATATTTTTAATGATTAAAAAATGCCATTATTTTATTTTAAAAAGTTAATAATTGTATTTTGTTGACAAAATATTTTAGTTTGTCTTGTATATTTTTTTGATTATATCAGGTAACATTTTAAGCTGTTATTTGGTCATGTTACAATGTGCCCCACCACATGTTACAATGTGCCCCACCTATGGGGCATGTTGTCACATTTCACTTCCATTCTGTCTGAAAGAAGTATACACTGAATTAATTAAACAAAACCACATAATTTTACTAGACGTGTGCAATTAATGTGGGAAACAATAAATACTCTGAACCCCAAGTGTATTTACACAAACTGAGAAAGTCAAAAAGCGTTAGGTTGTGCCCCGCTCTCCCCTATGCTTTACTTAGAAACATCTAAGTAAAAAATACAATAGATATTGTGTAGAGTCCATATCTACATAATAGAAGTAATGCGGCACTCACCCGTACACAGACACTTTACTGGTACACACAGTGAATGTGTCATTTTGAGTAAAATGAACTTCAGATGTCACAAAATCGCAAGTTACTAGACCTAACAACAAAAGCAACGATAAAGCAGTGTAAAAACTGCAAAAAGAAAATCAGCCTTATTAATTATTCAAACCCCAGTGCATGATGAGAACACCAGTTTCAGAAAAGTTGAGTAGGTTTTACTTAATTTTATATCGTTGATATTTACACTTTTCTTGCCTGAACTAACTTTTTCATGTAGAAATTACTTTAGTTTTTCTGTTGTATTTACTTCACAGAATCATTTTTATCAGTGTGTGAAGACTTTTCATGACAAACTCTGACGGTAAAGCTATAAACTTTATTATTAGTGCAAAATTACGTAACAGAAGACAGCAGAACGATCTTTAGATAATACACGAATGCGATCAGAAACTTGCACGACTATTAGGCTACACTATATGTCACGGGAAGTCAAAATAAAGACAGGGACAGTTTTCGTTCACAGAAAACATATCTGCGAGACACATGCTTCATGCTTTGTGTGGGAGACTCACTGAGCCACAATAAAAAAAATAAAATAAACACGGCCTCATCTTCCCGGCACAGGCTTCTGTTGAAGCGTGAGAGGCTGTGGGGTTACTATGGCAACAGTGCTGGCAGTCCATGTTTTGTTGCCCTGTTTTACAGCTATCACGCCAAGAGTATGTCTACATGTGTTATCAGAGCTTCCTAGGGGACAGAGTCACAAACACACACACATTCTATAGAAAATGCACAATGAGGGATCATCAAGCAGAGGTGAGCTTGGATGATGAGTCTTTTATGGTTGAATTAGCTAGCCATGCTGAAGACAGGACTGTGCTGGTGGAACGATTTTAGACATGGTGATGGGTGTTGCTAGGTAGCAAGCTAAATGAGTTCATATTTAGTTAAAATAAATAAAATCACCCATAAACAACATTGTTGTTGAGCCTTGCATCACCTAGGTCAGGAGTTTTAAAACTCATTTTCAAAATATTATACTACTATGTATAAATATTTTGGTCAAACTTTAGAAAAGGGTCCAGTTCATGACGTTTGCCTCAATTAAATCTTAATTACTGCTTATTAATAGTTAGTAAGATAGTTTTTAAATGGGTCATGAACTGCATTTTTTAGTGTTTTATAATGTTTCCTGGGGTGCACTTCTAATGTTAGTATGATTTTTACTAAAATTGTAATAGTTTCGAAATAAAACGCCTCTGATTTGAACGCTCTGTTTGAAGGGGCGTGTCTGCTGTGAGACTTCAGAGTAAACGCCCACTGCTGTGATTGGCTGCTGTGAGACTTCAGAGTAAACGCCCACTGCTGTGATTGGCTGCTGTGAGACTTCAGAGTAAACGGCCACTGCTGTGATTGGCTGCTGTGAGACTTCAGTGTAAACGCCCACTACTGTGATTGGCTGCTGTGAGACTTCAGAGTAAACGCCCACTACTGTGATTGGCTGCTGTGAGACTTCAGTGTAAACGCCCACTGCTGTGATTGGCTTTTTTCATATGAAATAGGTAAGTATTACATTTAACTCTCAAAACCTTGTAGCACGTTTTTACTATTACAGCTCTCAAGGTTAACTATTCGTGAAAAGTGTTGATTATAGCATTATATTTAGATCGTGGCATGAAAGGTTGCAGTGATGAGCATTGTAGCCGATAACAGACATGTTGAGCTCATGAATGCAGTGATTTCATCACTGAAACTCGATTCAAATGCTTTCATCATAACTAACAGTGCAAACACAATGTAAATAAGAGATTTTTATTTTTATTGGATAATATTTGTTGGTTATAACGGGAGTTTTGGCTCTGAGTCCAGAACTCAGTCATTGATAAACTTGCGATGTTTTATTGACAGCTCCAGCGATTGTAAAGGGAGCGTTCTCTGATCGCTTTCTATATATAATTTAATCACAGTTTAAATAACAGATTATTTTCATCCAAGAGAAACAATGTGAAGTTGACGTTTAGTCTCTGGTTTGATTTACTGACACATAGACAAAGAACATCTGAGTGTACATGAATCATTACATATCAGAAATCACAGGTCACAGATCAGGCATTAGAATTAACACGGTTCCATACATGTTGTCGCATTACTGTCGAGTCCATATCGAAAAAGTCTGCTTGCAAAGTCTGCGCCCAAATTACGACTGATTTACCAAAGAATCCACAATGTATCCAAATGTACCGAACAAACAAATAATGCTCAACTGAGACATTCACATTGTTGAAATTAAATAACCTCATTCCTAGCATTAGGATCCTTTGGAAGGTAATGTTATATTTAGTCTAGTGATCCTGTATTGCTCTTCTCTCCTCGTCATCTCATTAACACGCCAGTTGGCGGGGCAAAAGTTGCAATGATGAAGTAGACGTTGATTTTCTTCTGCTTCTCTTCCATCTATCTATGACGTCATAAATCGGCACATTCCAAAATGAGTCGTTATCTGGGCTTGGTTAAAATTAAAGCTGTTTTTGGACTAGCAAGGACATTTTCAGTTCTGAAACTTACATGATATTCTTGTAGTATGATGACTTCTTATATGTCAAAAGCTCAAGGAAAATGTTATTTCTCAGTTCATGTAGAATATGGTCATGCAGAAAAAGGCATTAATATGTGCTTTATAAGTACTAATAAACAGCCAACATCCTAGTAATACACATGCTAATAAGCAACTAGTTAATAGTCAGAATTGGACTCTAAACTAAAGTGTTACGAATATTTTTAATGAATGTTTATTTTTATATATTTTTTTAATTTTAGTTTCGATTTTAGGATTTTTTGTCATGTGCTTTTTTTTAATGCAACCCCATTTCCAGAAAAGTTTGGACATTTTTTAAAATGCAATACAATCAAGAATCTGTGATTTGTTAATTCTCTCGAGCCTTTATTTAACTGATAAAATTATAAAGAAAATATTTCCTATGTTTTCATTGACCAATTGAATTGTGTTTTTGATGGCTGCACCCCACTCCAAAAAAGTTGGGACAGAGGCAAAAGAAAAGTGCAAAGATTATAGATTATTTGGACTGCTTGCCTGTGTATGACCTAAACAAGGCAGGAGAGACAGGCAAAAGGGTAATCCACTGAACAGGCAAGTAATCCAAGACCAAGGGACAAGGGACAAGGGACAAGGGACAGGGGACAAGGGACAAGGGAGAATGCTCAGAAATGCAGTGATACAACAAACAAGACTTCGCAGTGAATGACAGAGTGAACATGTTATATATAGGCTGAGGTAATGAGGTAAATGAGACATGGTGCAAACAATGAGTGCTGATGAGTCCGGGCAAAGGATTGTGGGAGATGTAGTCCTTGATGGAGTGACAGTCCGGGGTGGAGTGCCCTCTGGTGGTAATCAGGAGCACTCTCACTGGTGTTCGTGACAGTTTGGGAATGAAAGGAGCATGGACCAAAGGCACAGTTTTTTACAAGCAAAGTCATGGCTCACCACTTCGTGCCAAAGTTCATAAGAGATGTCAAAACAATTAAAAAATCACATTTCTCAACGCAAAATTGCAAAGTATTTAGGTCCTTCACCATCTTCACCATAAATAATAATATTGTGAAAAGATTCAGGGAATCCAGAGAGATCTCAGTCCATGTATAGTGCAAGGCAGGAAACCTTCAGATAGCATTGCGTTTAATGGGCTCGGGAGTACTTTAGAAAATAACTGTTATTACTTAACACAATCTGCCTGTCAGAAAGCAATCAGCAGACTCTGCATCACGATCCACACAACGTTCAATCTCCCCAGAATTCTAATCACCCACACCTGTTCACAATCAGTAACCTCATCAACCAGCTCCATAAAACACTCACACTCACTGCAGTCTAGCGTTAAGCCTCCAACAGGAACTGACCGTATTTCCTCTGTCTCTGTCTGTTAGAGAAAACCTTTGAGTACTCTGTTCACTGAAAATACTCACCTGTGTATCACTAACTTCTGACTCTGTCTGTAATCCTCAGAAGAGCTGCTGTTGATCACCGATGTCCTAGCCACCAGTACTCATCCAAGGCTCATTGAAACCTCGGTTTCTCCCGCTGAACCCTCACCTTATCCTGTAAGAATTAAGGCCAGTGTTATCATTCTGGGATTATTCACGCAATATATGATTTCAAGAGTGTGCCCCGACCTGTTGTGGATCCAGCATCTTATGTTCACTTAAATCCTCTCGTCTGGAAAAGACAATTCACATTCACAGATCTGAAGAGGAATACTCACCTATGGTGGATCCTGATCTCCTTTATTGAACAATTCTGAAAGTTAATTTGAGTTCCTAACCCGTTGAGTGAATATTACCCGCTGTGGATCCCGAATTCCTATGTTTTGTTGCCCCGGGTTTTTCCCCCGAATCCCTTGCACCTGCTATCCTAACACTCAATAAAGTTGTGTTATTAAACATCACCTCGATCTCTGAGTCCATTGTATCCTGACAGAAGGCTTGACCCACTAAACTTCAAATCGATGGTATGGATATAACACAGCCAACTCCCGCCGCTATTCCCATACAATCTGCAAGCAATGCTACCGCTTCAGCAGCATCAGCTCCCGGTACTTCCGCAAACACTGCTCCCACGCTGGTGTGCTTGGCTAACTCCGCCTCCCGACTAGCGCCATTCTCCGGCCTGGCGGAGGACTGCAATGGATTCCTTTTGCAGTGTTCACTAGCTCTTGAAATACAAGCTCAGACATACCCCACTGATCGATCAAAGATCTCGTTTATAATTCAACATCTATCTGGATCAGCATTAAGATGGGCAGAGTCACTGTGGATGCAACAAACAGAAGTTACTACAACATTGCAGAGTTTTGTCAATCATTTCAAGGAGGTGTTTGGACAACCCATCAGTGATTCCTCCATTAGTGACAAATTACTGCAGCTCCGCCAGGGTAACAAATCTGTTTCAGAATATTCCATCGAATTCCGGACACTAGCCTCTGCAAGTGGTTGGAATGAAAGAGCCCTCATCTCTGTGTTTCGTCGAGGCTTAAATCCTGCTCTCCGCCTACAACTCGCCATTTATGATGATAATCTAGGGCTAGAAAAATTCATACAACAAACCCTGCGCATTCATCAAAGATCACAGAGTTGTTATCACGATTCCCGATTATCCAATACACATTTCAATCGACCTCCATCTGACTTCACTTCTGAGAGTTCACCCGAAAAGATGCAGGTCGATGCTCATAGAATCTCCCTGGCTGAACGTACCCGAAGAAGAGAACTGAGGTTATGTCTATACTGCGGGACAGCAGGTCACTTTCTCAAAGAATGTCCAACTCGTCCACCTCGACTGATGGTGAGTTCAGTGCAAACTCTAATTCCAGTTTCAACTCCTCTCACTATCCCAGTAATTCTGAAATCCCACAATCTCCAAGTCTCCACAGCTGCCATCATTGATTCCGGGTCAGCGGGGAACTTCGTATCAGGGAAGCTCTGTAAGAGACTCAAACTCCAGAGGATCAACACTCCAAAACCATACTCCATCCACGCTGTAACTGGCGAATTTATCAACAAGGGGTACGTTACCACTCAGACACCACCTATCACTTTGTACATTGATGACATTCACCAAGAAAGTTTCGAACCATTTATCCTGGAAAACAGTCAGATTGAGGTTATCTTAGGACGTCCATGGTTAATCCGTCATCAACCTGATATCAACTGGCAGACTGGCAAAATCAATAGATGGGGCTGTCAGTGTCTCCTTTCAGAAGAACATCATTCTGTTCAGACCAACTCCCAATCACCAAAAATCATTAGTCTGAGTTCCACTTCCATTGAAAGTCCCACAGAAAATGTATCTGTCACTTTTCCCCATTGTTACTCCTCGTTCTCCGACGTTTTCAATCCAGTTGCGGCCTCCAAGTTACCCCCACATCGACCCTGGGATTGCGCAATTAATCTGATTCCCGGAGAATCTGTTCCAAAGGGTCGTATCTATTCCCTGTCAATTCCTGAGCAAGAAGCCATGCGAGCGTACATTGACGAAGCCTTACAACAAGGTTACGTCCGTCCCTCCACTTCTCCCGCAGCTGCTAGCTTCTTCTTCGTATCCAAGAAGGATGGAGGTCTAAGACCCTGTATTGATTACAGAGCTTTAAATAAGATTACCACAAAGTTCAGTTATCCATTACCACTCATTCCTTCAGCTCTGGAGCAACTCCGAGAAGCCAATTTTCACCAAGCTGGATCTCCGAAGTGCTTATAATCAAGTTAGGATTCGAGAAGGGGATGAGTGGAAGACGGCATTCATAACTCCTGCAGGACACTATGAATACCTCGTCATGCCTTATGGCCTTGTAAACGCTCCTTCGGTCTTCCAGAGCTTCATGGACGAGGTATTCCGAGACTTCCTGGGGCATTTCATGTTGGTGTATATTGATGATATCTTAATTTTCTCCAAAAATCCAGTAGAACATCAACATCATGTCTCTTCAATACTCCAAAGACTTTGTGAATTCAATCTGTTTTTAAAGACTGAAAAGTGCACTTTCCATCAATCTCAGGTTGAATTCTTGGGTTACCAAATTAGTGAAAGAGGTGTGGAAATGGATAATAGGAAGACTGACGCCATCATGTCCTGGCCCACTCCTACTTCGATCAAAGAGCTCCAGAGATTTCTCGGCTTCGCTAATTTCTACCGAAGATTTATTCACGGGTACAGCATGTTAACAGCTCCTTTAACCTCTTTGCTGAAAGGCAAACCCAAGACCCTTCTATGGATCCCAGAGGCTGATCGTACCTTTCCTCACTCAAGACTGCATTCACCACTGCTCCCCTACTTAAGCACCCAGATCCTGAAAAGGTGTTTATCGTTGAAGTCGATGCCTCTACCTCAGGTGTAGGAGCTGTCTTATCTCAATACTCTGAGAGCTCCTCCAAGCCCTTACCTTGTGCCTTCTTTTCAAAGAAGTTGTCCATTGCTGAAAGCAATTACGACATAGGTAATCGCGAACTTTTGGCAGTGAAACTTGCCTTAGAAGAGTGGAGGCACTGGTTGGAGGGAGCTAAGCACCCGTTCATAGTCTTCACTGACCATAAGAACCTCCAGTACCTAAAAGAAGCAAAACGACTTAATCCACGGCAAGCCAGATGGGCATTATTCTTCACTCGCTTCCATTTTAGAATTGCTTATCGTCCGGGCTCCAAGAATATCAGAGCAGATGCTCTTTCTCGTATCCATGCCCCTGAAGTTCCGATCGAAGAGCCAGAGACCATTCTACCAGAACAGATATTCGTCAACCCCATCCGATGGGACATCAATGAACAGTTACTTGAGCTATCTCAACAGCATCCTGGACCTCCAGAATGCCCTCCAGGAAAGATTTATGTGCCTCAAGAATTCCGCAATTCCTTAATTTTTTCGGCTCATTCATCAGTTGGCACAGGGCATCCAGGGGTACACAAGACATGTTTCACGCTCCAACTCCGGTATTGGTGGCCAAACATGCAGCAAGATATCACAACCTTTATCCAGGGATGTATTCCATGTGCTATGTCCAAGGTCCCAAGAAAACTTCCAGCCGGTAAACTCCCTGTTCCAAAACGACCCTGGTCCCATATCGGTGTTGACTTTGTCACCGATCTCCCAAACTCAGCCGGGAATACCTGTATCCTCGTTGCCATCGACCGGTTCTCAAAGGCTTGCAAATTAATCCCACTAAAGAGTCTCCCTACGGCCTTTGTCACGGCACAGTTATTAATGGAACACGTCTTCCGAAACTTTGGAATACCAGAAGACATTGTGTCCGATAGAGGTCCCCAATTTATCTCTCGGGTTTGGAGAGCATTCTTCAACCTAATGAATGTGACGGTAAGCCTCTCATCTGGTTATCATCCACAAACGAATGGACAAACTGAAAGGAAGATCCAGGATGTAAGCCGGTTTTTGCGTACATTCTGCCACTCCAATCAACACATCTGGAGTCAATACTTGATTTGGGCAGAGTACGCACAAAACTCTCTCAGACAGTCATCCACTCAACTCACACCTTTCCAATGCGTCCTGGGCTATCAACCTCCTTTGTTCCCATGGTCTGGAGAACCATCTGAAGTACCTGCAGTCAATGAATGGTTTAGGGTTTTACATTTTGCAGATGCTCATCGACGCCAAACTCCCGTTTATCAACCTGGACAATTGGTATGGCTTTCTACCAAAGATATGCGACTCCGGCAACCCTGCCGTAAACTTAGCCCAAAATGCATTGGACCGTTCACCATTGTCAAGCAGATCAATCCGGTCACATATCAGCTTCAGCTCCCCGCTCAGTATCGGATCCACCCTACCTTCCATGTTTCCCTTCTCAAACCTCATTACCCACCTGTACCTGGCTCCCCAGCAGAACTGGCTCCCGGAGACGATCCTCCTATTCCACCTATAGAACCGGATCCCATCTATACGGTTAAAGAAGTGATGGACTCTCGACGTCGAAATGGTCAATTGGAGTATTTGATCGACTGGGAGGGATATGGACCGGAAGAGAGATGTTGGATACCTCGAAAGGATATCCTCGATCCTACTTTGCTCCTCGAATTCCATGCTCAGCATCCTGACAAACCGGCACCACGACCTAGAGGCAGACCTTCAAGACGTCGAGGTCTAAGGTCCACTGGTGCGGACTCTAGAGGAGGGGGTAATGTCAGAAACCAATCAGCAGACTCTGCATCACGATCCACACAACGTTCAATCTCCCCAGAATTCTAATCACCCACACCTGTTCACAATCAATAACCTCATCAACCAGCTCCATAAAACACTCACACTCACTGCAGTCTAGCGTCAAGCCTCCAACAGGAACTGACCGTATTTCCTCTGTCTCTGTCTGTTAGAGAAAACCTTTGAGTACTCTGTTCACTGAAAATACTCACCTGTGTATCACTAACTTCTGACTCTGTCTGTAATCCTCAGAAGAGCTGCTGTTGATCACCGATGTCCTAGCCACCAGTACTCATCCAAGGCTCATTGAAACCTCGGTTTCTCCCGCTGAACCCTCACCTTATCCTGTAAGAATTAAGGCCAGTGTTATCATTCTGGGATTATTCACGCAATATATGATTTCAAGAGTGTGCCCCGACCTGTTGTGGATCCAGCATCTTATGTTCACTTAAATCCTCTCGTCTGGAAAAGACAATTCACATTCACAGATCTGAAGAGGAATACTCACCCATGGTGGATCCTGATCTCCTTTATTGAACAGTTCTGAAAGTTAATTTGAGTTCCTAACCCGTTGAGTGAATATTACCCGCTGTGGATCCCGAATTCCTATGTTTTGTTGCCCCGGGTTTTTCCCCCGAATCCCTTGCACCTGCTATCCTAACACTCAATAAAGTTGTGTTATTAAACATCACCTCGATCTCTGAGTCCATCGTATCCTGACACTGCCGCTGCATCAAGACATACAATTTGAATCTCTGATACTCAAGGAGAAAGCTATATATTAATTCTTTGCAGAGATGGCGCTGAGTTCTCTGGGCCCGAGCTCATCTCAGGAAGATCCAAAACACAGTGGAAATGTGTGCTGTGGTCAGAAGTGTCCACGTTTCAGCTTGTTTTTGGGAAATGGACATTGAGTTCTCAGTCCCAAAGATGAAAGGTTGCATAGTGCATAAGCAAACATCTGTCATGGTATGGTGGTGCATGCATGGAAATATCGGGACATTTAACCCTTATTTAATAACATTACAGAATGATCTGTATAAATAGGGTATGTGCAACTTTGGTGTATAAGACAGCAGGCTAACCAGGTAGCTATATTCTGTGTGAACAATATAAATCATAATGTGATTTTGGAGAAACTGTAATCAGGTGACAGAAAAAGAGTACCCATTAAAATGTCTTCACATAAAGGACCCGATCGATCATGGAACAATGCACGGTACAAGCACAGCGTTGAGCTTCTTGAGTCTGTTCAGTAAGGAGTGTTTTGATTGGTGGATTAAAAGCTCACCACGATTGGCTAAACAGAACATCCTCCAAAAAATATATATTTATGAATCTTAACCTGCCAGGAAGGTTTCAGAAATACCACACACAAATACAAAGCAGTCCACGCACGTGTGACGATTTGAAAATGCAGACTCAATGATCCATAAATACATGTAACATCTTTCATAAATGTGTGTTGGAAATTAATTCAAGAACTTGATATATACATATTTGTGTAGAGATTTTACATTTATTTAGTTAAGATGCATTTGTGTGAGCATTTGGGGAAATATTTATGCTTTTACTTGCGCATTTATGAATTTTGTTTTGAATTTACGAATCAGATTTTGTATATGTGAATTGTGCTGTGCATTTATGAATTTCGTTTTGTAAATGTATTATTTTTGAGGCTGATTCGGCTCCATAAAAACAGCATGGGTGAATTGCGTATGTGTGAAGGTGAGTGGAGGTGGATATTGGGATTGTACAAAGACTTATACTGCCATCAGGACGACATCTTTCCTGGGAAAGATTATGGTTATTAGAGCAAGAAAGTGCCAGACCTCATTCTGCACGTACTACAACAGAGAAGTTTCTAGACACTACACCTGCAGTCCAGTGTGTCTCCTAATGAAAATGTATGGCCCATCATGAAAATGTCCCAAAAAAATAATAATAATAGTAATCTAACTTAAAGGGGACCTATTATGCCTTTTTTTACAAGATGTAATATAAGTCTCAGGTGTCCCCAGAATGTGTCAGCTCAAAATACCCCACAGATCATTTATTATACCATGTTGTAAATGCCAACTTTTGAGTGGAAGGAAAAACATGCCGATTTCGTGCATGTATCTTTAAATGCAAATGAGCTGCTACTCCCCACCCTTCCTTTCTAGAAGAGGGCGGAGCCTTTAAAGCCCGTGCCTCAGATACTCTGGATTGTAATGGTGACATAGCAGTTGGTCTTTCTTTTTCATGTTTATTTGAATTTATTTATTTGATCAGGGACAATGCACAGAAAAAACATTAGTCTAAAAAAGAAGAGATGTCATGTGCCAGGTTATAGCAAAAAAATGCTAATTTCCACCCGCAGTCCCTGGAGTGGACAGGTAGATGTTATAGGCCCTACGTACAGAAGTTCATAAAACATATACAGAATAATACATAAAATCATTACTTCACTCACATCATAAAAACACACTCCACTTCAGGAATCTATCACTCACTCACTCACTCACTCACTCACTCACTCACTCAGAATATACATCATTCATATAATAGTCAATTTAGTGACTGTATCATCATGAAAATGTATGTGTTTTAAAGCCATATCAGTCTAAACTTCTGATATATGGTTTTCTGAGCACACACACCTGAAGCCATACACAGAAAGCTGACTGTCAGACGGCACATCCTGTGAGTATTAAACTAAGTTCTCTTTCATGTCTTATTGTGCGCTTATACTGTCAAATACACACAGGGTTATGTCAAAAACACACAAAGTTAACAAACACAGTCGGTTATGTCTGTGAACGTAAACAGCAGGGGGGAAAATTGCATGTGTATTAGATCTGTGTATTAAACACCGTAATATACAGTACCTACTGCTGCTATCTGCTGTTAATATGAATCAAACAACAAAAGAAAAACAGAAAATACCTCACTGCGCTTGATTGAATAACTTTAGTAGCTTTAATAAGAATACATTTCTTACTTTAATGCTGTTAAATGCAGTTGCGAGGAGATAACATGGAAGACTGTGTACAGCTCACTCAGGGGAGGAGTCCATGCTAATAGGGCAGAGTCTGTCAGCAGTCGTGGGCGGGGCCTATAGGCATTTTATAACGTCACAAGCCGGCAAACGGCTTGTTTTGAGACACTGCTTATGATTTATGGGGATTAAAAAAGAGGAGTGTGTGATTTTTACCATTATAGGGTGGTTGGCAACATTTCTAAAAATTAATTATCTAATAATTAAGTCTTTTAATGTAATAGTCTGGGGGCGCCAAGTCAAGTCAAGTCAACTTTATTTATATAGCGCTTTTAACAATGCAGATTGTTTCAAAGCAGCTTCACAGTGTTAAACAGGAAAATAATGCAACAGAATTTTATTCAGCCGTATAGCTGTTCTGGAGAAAACGGTGATGTCATCAGCTCATTTCAATTATCATACAGTGAAAGTGTGGGCTTTAGATCAGTAATTAGATCAGTAATTTAGTTTAATAATTAGATTTATTTGGATATTTAGTTGAAAAATGTAGTGTCCCCAACTGAGCAAGCCAAGCCAGAGGCGAGAGCGGCAAGGAAACCAAAACCCCATCAGGTGTCCTAATGGAGAAGAATAAACCTTGGGAGAAACCAGGCTCAGTCGGGGTGCCAGTTCTCCTCTGGCCAATTAACAAACAGCGTATGATTATTATTCTGGCAACTTTACAGGTCAGAGGTCATAATAGATCTGAATATTCGAAAGATCGAAGGCAACACGCCGGAGACGGGTTTATTGAGGATGATGTGTTGATTAAATAATTATTAAATAGGAATAATCAAAATATCGGAGTTATTAGATTAGATTAGATTAGATTCAACTTTATTGTCATTACACAAGTACAAGTACAAGGCAACGAAATGCAGTTTAGGTCTAACCAGAAGTGCAATTGCAGCAAGTGCAGGATATACAATGGATGCGTAAGTGCAGGACATGGATATGTACTGAATATGTATAAATATGTATAAATAGAGAGACGTTATTACTATAAACAGAACTGAATTTACAGGTGAATATGTACAGTGAATAAATATACAGATGGCTATTACTATAAACAGAATTTACAGGTGAATATGTACTATGAAAACAATATACAGATGGCTATTACTATAAACAGAATTTTACAGATAGAGGTATACAATAACATGCTAGGCTAATATGAGGAATAGCAGTGGATTAGGGTAGTGCAATAAATTATGGACAGAGCTATCCGGAAAAAAAAGTGTAAAGTGCAGTGGAAAGTGGTTGCATATTACAGTTAGAAGTACAGTGCAAAATGCAAATGTAAACATTGGTACTATAAATACAGTCGGCAGTGCAAATGAGCATAATCCAGTTAAGATATGGCAGTGCAAGATGCATATGTAAACAGTTGTTACTGTGATAAACAGTCGGTAGTGCAAATAACAAAGTGAAGGAAGATGTGAGGTAGGAGAGTTATCAGTTTATGAGGGAAGTGGATCAACGGGGGTTTGAGTTCAATAAAGAGACAGCTCTGGGGAAAAAACTGTTCTTTAGTCTGCTGGTCCTGGTCCGGTGGATCCTGAAACGCCTGCCGGAGGGCAGGAGAGAAAACAGTCTGTGGGCTGGGTGAGAGGAGTCCTTGAGGATGCTGCGAGCTCGATGCAGACAGCGTTTCCTCTGGATGTGTTCGATGGCAGGCAGTGGAGTCCCTGTGATGCGCTGGGCAGTTTTCACCACCCGCTGCAGTGCCTTGCGCTCCGCAACAGAGCAGCTCCCATACCACACTGCCACACAGTTGGTCAGGATGCTTTCTATTGCGCAGCGATAGAAGTTCACCAGGATAGCCGAGGAGAGCTGATTCTTCCTCAGTGTCCTCAGGAAGAAGAGGCGCTGGTGAGCCTTCTTGACCAGGCTGGAGGTGTTGGTCGTCCACGACATGTCCGCCGAGATGTGGATCCCCAGGAACTTGAAACTGGAGACACGTTCAACAGCCATATCATTGATGTGGATGGTGTCGTGTGTGCCTCTTGACTCCTTCCTGAAGTCCACGATGAGCTCCTTCGTTTTGGTGGTGTTGAGGAGCAGGTTATTATCAACGCACCATGTGGCCAGGTGCTGGATCTCCTCCCTATAGGCAGTCTCATCGTTGTTGCTGATGAGCCCAATCACCGTAGTGTCGTCCGCAAACTTGACGATGGAATTAGATCCATACACAGGCTTGCAGTCGGCGGTGAAGAGGGAGTAGAGAAACGGACTTAGCACACAGCCCTGTGGTACACCAGTGTTGAGTGTGATGGATGTGGAGCAGGTGAATCCTGAACGAACATTCTGGGGTCTGTCAGTTAGGAAGTCCAAAATCCAGTTACACATTGAAGTGTTGATCACGCCGAAGACGGGTTTATTGAGGATGCCGTATTGATGAAACAATTATTAAAGTGCAATATTCGAAAGATCGGAGGCAACACACCGGAGACAGGTTTTATTGAGGATGACATATTGATTTAACAATTATTAAATAGGAATATTCGAACAATCGGAGTCATCATGCCGGAGACGGGTTTATTGAGGATTCCGTGTTGCTGAGGCAATTTCAGGGGGAGTCTAATTGACACGGTCTCTGCAGACACTTCAGGGTCATGCGTTGGTCTTGTCTGGGCGCAGGTCCACCATCTGATCTGGATACAGCCCGGATCCGCTGACTGCAGTAAACCTTGGAATAAAAAGTAAAGAGATGTGTTTTTAGTCTAGATTTAAACTGACAGAGTGTGTTTGCTTCCCGAACAATGCTAGGAAGACTGTTCCAGAGTTTAGGTGCTAAATAGGAAAAGGATCGACCGCCTGCCGTTGATTTCGATAATCTAGGTATTATTAACTGGCCAGAATTTTGAGACTGCAGTAGACGTGATGGAGTATAATGTGTTAAGAGCTCGCTCAAGTATTGGGGAGCTAAACCATTTAGTGCTTTGTAAGTAATAAGCAAGATTTTAAAATGTATGCAATGTTTAATAGGGAGCCAGTGCAGTGTTGACAGAACCGGGCTAATATGGTCATACTTCCTGGTTCTAGTAAGAACTCCAGCTGCTGGAGTTTGTTTATTAAGTGAGCAGGGCAACCACCCAGTAAAGCATTACAATAATCTAGCCTTCAGGTCATGAACGCATTAACTAACTGTTTAGTATTGTTGCATTGATAGCATGTGCCGTAATTTAGATATATTTTTAAGATGGTAGAATGCAATTTTACAGATGCTAGAAACGTGGCTTTCAAACGAAAGATTGGTATCAAAGAGCACACCCAGGTTCCTCACTGACGACGAGGACTTGACAGAACAGCCATCAAGTGTTAGACAGTATTCTAGGTTACTACTTGAGGAGCTTTTTTGTCCAATAATTAAAAAATTCAGTTTTTTTCTGAATTGAGTGGCAGGAAATTACTGGTCACATGGATTCAGTGACAATATAGCATTCTTTTTTATTTTGTAATGAACGTGTTGTCTTCATAATAGCATGCTTAAAAATGCAAAAAGCACACTCATATTTTATTGGACAAGGTACACATCTAGTTGCATTTTTGAGATTTAGAGTAGCATTAAGATTTTTGAGTTCTTTGACCTGTCAACTGTTTTTTTCATACTCTTTCTGAAGTCTTTTTTGCCTTAAAATGTGTTTTTCAGAGACTTATTAGTGTCAATGACAACCCTGGCTGCGCCCAAAATCTTAAAAATGCTGCCTTCAGAGGACGCATTCCAAGGTCGAAATGCATCAAGGCACGTCTGAATCCAATGTTAGCTTCACTTCCTGTCTCCTGAGATACCTTTATCTGATCGATTTTTGAAGACAGCATAGATGTATCCTTCGCTGCCTTTGATATCACACAATCCTGTGCTTTCCATTTCCACACTTAAGCTAAAAAAAAGAAACAGGACGTCTGGAAGTTGAGATTGGCAGTCAGTTTGTGTGTAAATGTACAACGTTTATCACTTTTGATGTAATTTCTAGTGAGAAATTACAATTGTAGTAATTAAATATGCACTCAGTTTCCACCAAAGCTCTCACTATTTGGCTGTAGATTATCGGAAGTCTGTCTGAAATCAGTTTCATGAGGTAGGCTATCTTTGTGCCAAGTCATTGCCTGATAAGGCAGGGAGGCAACAAATCAGTTTTCGTATGCCACCCCTGACTTGACCGGAAAGCAAAGCTTGTCAGAGGTTCTCCTAATGATTGTTAATTGAGTTGTAAAGCAGATGTAATTGTCACAACATGTGCTGAAGGGGTGACTCACCCCTTCACTGCCTTTAAAAAATAACTCTTGAATTGAATCAGGGCTCTATGAAGCCACTGGACATAATGATTTAAATTCCACCTTCATTCTCTGCCTGCACTGTTGCTAAAACACATGTCTTCCAGAGCCAATTACAGCCACATACTGTGCTCCCATGAAGCCTGTTAAATCCTAATGAAGACGAGCAGAGGATCTTACAGATCTTAACCACCTGTAATTCTCTGTTTCTTAGGAATCTCACATCTGTGTCTATATGTGTATATACAGGGCCGGATTAACATAAGGGCTAGGTGGGGCTGAAGCCCCAGGGCCCGAGCACGGAGGGGGCCCGTGATTGGCCGAGAAAATGATTGACAATCGATCGGGAGCACCTAAAGTTTTCCTGTTGGGCCGCTCGCAAAACCACACCACGCCCCCACAAATTAAGCGCTGTTATTTAGGCTACTGGAGTGCTGCGAGTGCATGGGAAAATCAAAAGCCAGGTGAAGAAACGGCGCTACCTGAATAAACCGCACGCGCATCCAGCAGTGGCAGCGCGAGAACAGCTGAGTCGTCGCTGACAAACTCGTTCGGCGCTTTCGCCGCTCCATTGAAGTCATAACGAGCGCCAGGCAGTCGTTTTATCCATTTGAATTTGATACAAGCTCAACATCATGTGTACAGTAAAGGCTCTGTGGCGAAATTGGCTGAACCAGACTGAAAAGCTCCGACCATGTCTGAAGTGTTGAGGTAAATATAGACTACACGATGGCCGTAGCCAGCTATGAGGTCTCCGAGGTCCGGACCGCTGTATTTTTCCGAGGTGTAGGCTACATAGCTAATAAATGTTGTGAAATAATTGACCACCAATAGAGTGCTTTATGTACACATAAGCTGCTGCGCGAGTCACGCGACGCTTCAGTAAACGGTGTGAGATGTAAGTAGCCTATACATTATAGCCAAACTAAACATTTCATATTTCAAACAACGTTCAATGTTAAACAACGAACAGACTATCAGCCAGAGCTCAGCTTTAGGAGGGGAAGAGACAGGGCAAGAGAAGGAAACTGAGAGAAAAAGAATGAGAGAGTGATGAAATGAGGAGAGAGCAGGTATGACCAGTGTTGCCAACTCTGGCAAGACAAATAAGCAACCACAGCTTCAAAAACAAGCCCAATATTATTATATTATTTATTATCATCAATATAATTTATTATCAGTTATTTTGTTATCAATAAATGAGCCTGCAACATTTTAAACTGAAACCTCTCTGAGTTTGAAAAGCAAAAACAGATGTGATTTTACAAAAAATCATCAAATTGCAATAAAGGGCATGAAATATCCTCCAATCAGCAGTGAACAGAAGAGGTTTGGAGATGGAAAAAGTGACGTGAAGGCCAATTTAGTCGGAGTTAGTGCACACATATTAGGTGCAGAGTAGTTAACACGCACTACAAACTGTGAAAAAGACAAGCCCTGCATCTCAATCTGATACTATCTGCCCTAAATAGTATTGAAAATTACTAATGTCACATGCTATTTAGGATGGATAGTATGCACATTGGGATGTATGCAAGCACTAAGGGAGTGCTGCAATATAGCCACATATTTATTATAAATTAATTGGGAACCATACCTACTGTTAGTATACTAGTTTTTATTTTTATTATAGCCTGTAATGATAAATATGTTATACAAATATTTTTTTAAATTAAATGAGGTGCCTGTCCTCCCTGTTTCCTCTCCATCTCTGTTCATCTCTGCTGGTGGCATTGTTTGTGGAAATGTATACGTCTATTTACGTCTACTAACTATCATTACGTGCATTTATAATGTCACATTGAATGCAATTTTTCTTCAATGAGGGGGAGAAGGAGGCGGGATGTGAGAACTAATTACTACAGCATTTGTATCATAGCACTGATTGGCTATTAGCTTTGAGAAGACAGTGTCAGTCAATGTATTGGACAAAACAGCGACCATAAATGTAAAGAAATGAAGTTGCTTGTCATATTTCCCTAACAAGCAAACACATTTTTTAAAATAAGCCCAAAAAACTGCAACACGTGTTTTTTTTTACACGACCTGCCATAAAAAGAAGCCCAAAGTCGCGTGTTATACTATGGGTATGACAATCTACTGCCCACCTGCATGGTTTTGAAAGCTTATTATTAAAAAAAATTTAGCCTTCAAACATCTTAAAATGCACATATATAGATCAGAGAAATCAAAATTTTCTTGGGGGACCATGCCCCCAAACCCCCCAAAATACCTCAAATTTGGGACCTCACAGGTTTTAAAACTCCTTAAGGCAGTTGTATATACTCAAAAGTTGTTGCTTTTTCTGGAAACCGGTTTGCTTTGACCTCATATCTGGAGTTAATGCATTTATGCATTTAAGGCCTACCGAATATTAAAATGGAAAATTCAGACAGTATATACTCATTGTATCTCTGTGCTTTGAAGATTTAGTTTTTAAAAAATACTAATTATTTCTGTGGTAGAAAACGTTGTGGCACTAAGATCGGCTACTATGGGGGCCCTTGGGTTTGTCATAGCCCCAGGGCCCTACATGTTCTTAATCCGGGCCTGTGTATATATACTATTTTTAAATGTTCTCATGTGTAATTATTCCTGCTATATGAAATGATTCTTAATTTTAATAATATTTCACTGTGCAAAACAACTCAATTATAGCTATACAGTAAATTCAAAACTTTCATGATCTAGAAACCATTAAATAGTAAAATATTTTAAATTTTTTTAATGCTACATTTTTTTGACAAACATTAAAAAACATTCTTCCAAAGTGTTTAACAAAGCAAACAGGGGTATGGTGTCACATTTCAATCCAATTAAAAACTCTTCCGCTGATAACTGGCACAAACTCTGACATCTGTATAATGATGTGTGTTCAGCTTGGATTTTCAAAGAGTTTTTGTTTTGGCTTCCTAATGTGATTTTTAGTTTAATTATAAATACTCCAAAGACAGGTACTAGCACAACACAACTTGGCATAACAGTGACCGGACAAGGAGGGCAGGGGGGTATTCCAGAAAGCAAAGTTAACTTACCGTCACATATACCTTGAACCTTGAACTTGATTAATCCAAACCTTGCTTACTCGAGGTATGTTGGTTCCAAAAACAAGTCTGGGAGTAAGGTCAGCCAACTCAGAGTATGTTCCCGGTTAACACACAAGACATTCTCAACAGAGCGACGAATCGATGATTCACCATGGAAATAGACGCTAAGAAAAAGCGCGTCATTCTACTTACTCTTCTTCTTTTGTTTAATGGCGATTTACATAACCTACTTATTGCACATCGCCACCTATTTAGTGGTTGTGCAATCATCTTTTCATTTAATAAGTATTGTTTGTTTTATGCTAATTAAAGGGATAGTTCACCCAAAAACGAATTTTTATGTTTATCTGCTTATCTGTTTATCTGATAGTCGTATGATGCATGTCAATGGGGATATTTTAGAGTATGAGAGCAATGAGAGTAAAAACACATAGACATACGAATCCATATTAAACCATGCGGCTCGTGGCGACACATTGATGTCTTAAGACACGAAACGATCGGTTTCTGCGAGAAACCGAACAGTATTTATGTTATTTTTTTACCTCTTATCAGACGAATGTCATCTAGTATTCCCAGCGCCATAACTTCCGGCGAATAAGGTCAAAATACTAGCGCGATCAAAGATATATATTCGTAGATTCCTTATTCGACCGATCCGCGCAGGCACTAATGAGGAATCTATGTATAAATCTATGATTGCGCCGGTATTTTGCATGTATTTTGACCTTATTCGCCAGAAGTGATGGCACGGAGACGGCTGATGCAGAGCCATAGAAAAAAATGAAGTACATTTTTAAATATGGATATTTTTCTTACACAAACGCATCGATTTGCTTCAGAAGGCCTTTATTAACACCCCAGAGCCGCGTGGAGCACGTTATTTGATGAACAGATGCATTTTTTATGGACTTCAAAAACAGAGCAACTATTACTGCTATTATAAAGCTTTGGATTAGCCAGAACATTTTTAATATAACTATTAAAATTAAAACTAATATTTTAATATAATATATGAAGAATGTCATATACACCTCGGATGACTTGAGGGTGAGTAAATCATGGGCTAATTTTCATTTTTGTGTGAACTAACCCTTTAATTGAATGCAGATCCATGTGTGAGATGAAAATAAAATAAATAATAAATATATTTTAATTGAATTAACATTTAAACTTTTTTTAATTCTAATTCTAATACAAATTTTGTTATATTAATAACTATATTAATTATATAAAACACATCTGAATACCTCTTAGGAAAACTAACCCTGGATCATGCTGCTCTGGAGCAGGTTATGTTCAGAGAGTGAGTTGCCATGGTTACTTACGTACCCTGAAAGTTACCTCCGTTTTTGGAACGGAAAGTTGAGGTTATCCGCTAACTTACTCTTAAACATACACGGGTATGTCACATAACCTGCTTTCTGGAATACCCCCCAGGAGAAGGAACACACACACACACACACACACACACACACACACACACACACACACACACACACACACACACACACACACACACACACACACACACACACACACACACACACACACACACACACACACACACACACACACACACACACACACACACACACACACACACACACACACACACACACACACACACACACACACACACACACACACACACACACACACATGTTGGGTTTTCATGTTTTATGGGGACTTTCCATAGGCGTAATGGTTTTTATACTGTATAAACCGTATAATCTATCCCCCTACACTGCCCCTGCCCCTAAACCTACCCATCACAGGAGACATTCTGCATTTTTACATTTTCAAAAAACATCACTTTGATTTATAAGATGTTTTCCTCATGGGGACCAAAAAATGTCCCCACAAGGATGAGGATTTCGGATATTGCCATCTTTGTGGGGTCCCCATAACGTAGGGATTACCAGTCCACACACACACACACACACACACACACACACACACACACACACACACACACACACACACACACACACACACACACACACACACACACACACACACACACACACACACACACACACACACACACACACACACACACACACAGACACACACACACACACACGATTAACCAGACACAGCTGAACTCAATGACTCAATGGTGCTAAAAATTGTTGTGTACATTTTTAATTCCATAGTACTTTATATTAAGGTCAATAACCGTTTTAAATGGGATTTAGCACATTGTAATATCTTGTGCTACGTACAGAAATTAATAATTTAAGTCAGTGTTAAACGTGTCTGTTGTAGTAGATTAGATGGGCTCAAATTACTTTAGTTGCTCAAAGATCCAAACAAAATGTATAAACCCTGAATTTATATTGTGAACGTAATTAGTATTCTTGCATCACATGCACATATTTAGCATTACATTTTAGTGTGTAGGGCAGGGGTCTCCAAACTTGGTCCTGGAGGGCCACTGTCCTGCAGAGTTTAGCTCCAACCCCAAATAAACACACCTGGACCAGCTAATCAGTGTCTAACAAGGCCCTAGTAAAACTCTAATTAACTGGTTCAAGTGCGTTTAATTGGGGGTTGGAGCTAAACTCTGCAGGACAGTGGCCCTCCAGGACCGAGTTTGGAGACCCCTAGTGTAGGGCCTAACTCATCCCACAACGTTTTTGCTAAAGACATGAATGGTGTGTTACATTTCTATACGTTTACACTACAACGATGTACTAAAAACCGAAACGTTTTTTTCTTTGAGTTTTCCGTGTGCAGATGAAAACGTTGTCAAAACAATCCCCGCTCATAAAGATCTGCTGTATTATTCATGCCAGGCCAGTAGTTGGCGATGTCTCTTTGTAAAGAAACGCTACGTGCCTATAGACTGAACATGTAATACACATGCGCATGACGTCACAGTCATGAAATTACACACAAATTTATCACGTCACGTCACAAATCATGTCACAAATTTACGTTTACAAAAAAACGTCCACTTTGAAACCCGTTTTCAAAAGTTTGCATTTTCAGGCCCCCATAGTGCAGTTTTGGTGTAAATGAACGTCCAAAACACAGAAGTTTTCAGTTTTTAGTCGTGTAAATGGCCCCTAAAGCAATCAGACTATTACAGATACTTTAGCATTCACTTACATTGAGACACAGCACAAAAAAATATCACAGACACATCATTACCTCAGGAAATGTAAAATTCAAGGTGGTGATTAGAATTTAAGATATTAATCAACTTGTTTCAAGAAACCAATTAAATGTGATGCTACCTTAAAGGCGGAAATCATTCTGAGTCCCCATTCAGTTTTATTGCCATAGGGCAATGACGCATGAAATCTAATAGTGTGTAATACAGCGTGGTCATCTTGGCTTTAGTGCACTAGAGCAACCAGAGAAATCAACTAATCTCAAAACCAGAGTTTTATCTGTTTTTTTTATGTATATTGGTGAAAATACCAACTCTGAGAGAGTTTTTCCTATTATTTTCTGCCAAGTTTTTATGCTGTCATCAGGCACACAGTCTCCTGCAGTCTGGTGTCACGTAATGCCTAGTTAGATCAGACAGGCTCATTTACAAATATCTGACATTATTTTAGGATCATTGATATTTTTACCTTTTTGAAAGAGGAAAGAGTTGAGCGAACAATCTTTAGAGTGGGTGGAGAGCGTTTAACTGCGCAACCCTCTCAGAAGCAAATAGGAAAATTATGAATTTTATCACAATAGAACTCTAGTTATTGTGTGATGACCTGTGCTGTTGTTGGAAAGGCATCAAGGAGAATTAATGATAAGACAGGAGCATCGTTCTCATGCCTCCTACGGATCACTGTCGACAACGGGGCACTAACTAGGACAACTTCCCTTCCCAGCACACATTTCCATAGCAACCATTGTGGAACTTTCGGATAAACATGGTCCCAAAGCAAAATCGGTCTTTTACTTCAATTAGTGGCATGATGCCTTGCAACAAAGCAGAATTGAACCTTTACATCAGTATTTGACAGAGAAAGATATATGGCAATTAAGTAAATAGCAAGTGTACTCTATTATAGTTTCTCCAGGGAGCACATATGTACAGTATGTACACTCATTTTAAGTTCAAGTCAAGAAACAATTTACTCAGCCTCATGTTGTTCTAAACCCATATGATTCTGTAGAAGGTGAATTTAAAGAATATCCTGGCCATTGTGTTGACCACTGCTGTGGTCTGTTACAGCCGCTGGTTTCACGTCTGGTTCTTCATTAAACTGATTCATTTTATTTAAGAAACATTCATTGTCAAGTTGTTTGGTTGTATTAACACTAAAATACGTAAAATAAGTGAAACATAAATTCATAAATAGGCCTACCTCCATTATGTATATTTTAATCTCCTAGTAGTTATTTGACTGTTATTTTATAGGCATGTGTAACGGAGGCCAGCTAGTAAGAGCTGTGCGTAAAACCTCATGGTGCGTAAAACCTTGTTAGCATGGTGTGAGTAGAACCAAAGGGGTTGCATTGGTGCCGTGACACGGACGGGAGTGAGATTTAGGCAGGCGAGTAAACATCACTCATCTAGCCTCAAGAGGCACACTAGCTACTAGGCTGCAGTCTTTAGAGTCTTTTTTAGCACAAGCCTCCCATACTGGTTAAAATCCCGCTCGGAGCGGTGTGAGTAGAACCAAAGTGGTTGCATTGGTGCCGTGACCCAAACGGGAGTTAGGTTTAGGGATGTGAATGTAACGGAGGCCAGCTAGTAAAGAATTGTGCAAGTAAACATCACTCATCTAGCCTCAAGAGGCACACTAGTGACTAGACTGCAGTCTTTAGCGTCTTTTTAAGCGCAAGCCTCCCATACTGGTTAAAATCCCGCTTGGAGCGGTGTGAGTAGAACCACAGGGGTTGCCTTGGTGCCGTGACCCAGACGGGAGTGAGGTTTAGGGAGGCGAGGAAAAATCACTCATCTAGCCTCAAGAGGCACACTAGCGACTAGGCTGCAGTCTTTAGCGTCTTTTTTAGCGCAAGCCTCCCATATAGGTTCAAATCCCGCTCGGAGCAGTGCGAGTAGAGCCAAAGGGGTTGCATTGGTGCCGTGACCCGGACGGGAGTGAGGTTTAGAGAGGTGAATGTAACGGAGGCCAGCTAGAACTGTGCAGGTAAAAATCACTCATCTAACCTCAAGAGGCACACTAGCGACTAGGCTGCAGTCTTTAGCGTCTTTTTTAGCGCAAGCCTCCCATACCGGTTAAAATCCCGCTCGGAGCGGTGTGAGAAGAACCAAAGGGGTTGTATTGGTGCCGTGACCCGGACGGGAGTGAGGTTTAGGGATGTGAATGTAACGGAGGCCAGCTAGTAAAGAACTGTGCAGGTAAACATCACTCATCTAGTCTCAAGAGGTGCACAAGTAATTGATGCTAAAGGCTGCGATAAACAAAATCTTACATAAACTGTCCCATAAATGTTGTTTCTTATGCTCACATAGCGTTAAAAAAGCTGTATAGGACTTCTATTCCTTTGACTGTTATTTTATAGGCATGTGTAACGGAGGCTAGCTACTAAGAGCTGTGCGTAAAACCTCACTCCCCTGGCCTCACTTTAGCGTCCTTGTTAGCATGCCCGCCTCCCATGTCGGAAACGTTGGTTTGAATCCCGCTCGGAGCCAAGTGAATAGAACCAAAGGGGTTGCATTGGTGCCGTGACCTGGACGGGAGTGAGGTTTAGGGAGGTGAATGTAAGTCTCAAGAGGTGCACTAGTGATTGGTGCTAAAGGTTGCAGTAAACAAAATCTTACATAACCTGTCCCATCAATGTTGTTTCTTATGCTCACATAGCGTTAAAAAAACGTTTTTACATTTTTTTAGACTAGAACAGCAAATGAGCATGTGCAGTCCTTAGCTGCAATTATTTTACCAATCAGCAATTGGCTCTTTCATTTAGAAGGCAGGACTTATTCTGCCACACGTCTTTATAATACTGGCACATTCAAGTTCATCGAGAAAATAAAGTGTGTCAATGTGAAATATGTATTTTTTTTATTTTTTTGTACTCACAAGGTAACGTAAACATGTCATCAGTTTGCATGTCTTGTGCCCAAACGTAACTGATATCAAATCTTATAAACCTGTCACATCATATTTGATTTGCACTGCAGCTCAAGGGATGATTTTCAGTGAATAACGGACTTAAATGTTGCTCTGAATTCTATGTCATTTGGACACACATGATACTTGTATGTATTTTCTAGTGTTTTATTGCCTTTTCGGACCTTAACAGTCCCCAATTTATACATTATTATACAAATACCTAAATTAAAACAGGTTTGGAACAATTTAAGTGTAGAGTAAATTATTTTCCATTTTTGGTGAACTATTCCTTTAAAGTTGCATTCCTGTTGTCCTTTATCCAATAGTAACACTCAGTTAGCAAAACACAACAACAAAAGATTTCATCCGACCCACGTGGCTCTTGAGAGCAATATCATTCAAAGCTGAGGCTCGTGAGGTTGTGAGCTTAAGTGGAGAATAATTAAAACACATGGCTTTGATGCAAAGCTGCATTATTTGCATAGAGAAAAGGTGCCAATTGGGGCTTTTGCTCACATCGCTGCTCCAAGATAACACTGAGCGCATCTGTTGCCATGGCAGCCAACTGTACCGTTAGCACTTCTATGTCTACAGAGTGGACAAAATAATGAAGGAGAAGTGGATGCCCGGCCGCCACACACACCGTTCACGCTTCAGACCCACTGAGCAGCTAAGCATCATCTGCTTGTGCTCTAATGAGATGCCAACACACCATAACACGTTTGTTTTCTTGTTTTTGTCCCCAAATGTGTTTATTTTCTGTAATGCTTCAGGCCTGTGAGATGCTCTGCATTGTTATAATAGACTCTTTTCACATTTCTGGGGTTCTCAGCAGAAGTCGTCATAGTTGGGTAAACTACTAAAGCGGTGAACGAGAGATTACAGTAAATATATTTTTTGTATTTGAAAAAGTCTGATAGCATTTTGATGACTTTCCAAAAGAGAGGGAAAATATCGAGACAGAAGAGCGAAATATAACACATTTTCAGTCACTCCCTCAGCCATTGTATATGTAGCCCCATCCTCTTTTAGCGCTGCATTCGTGTTCCGTCTTCCAGTCTTCCACGAAGGTAAGATCTTACGGATTTATGAATGAACCGCTCGTTTTAAAATCTTCCTCTACTGACATTTGTTATGACATGTTAACTCTACAATAAGTAAATCCACTTTACCGGCTAATTACTCTTCGATGGTGGTGCCATAGAAATATACAGAGCTAGCGCAAAAACGGAAGTTCAAAGTCTTGGCTCTTGGTTTTGGAAGTATTTTTTCCATTAATTTCTCCCATAAATTTCAATGTACCTGTACTGTAACGTACCTGTGCAAATGGCAATAAACTTCATCAAATTAACAATGGAGAAATATAATTGAATGACATCCCATTCTTAATCCGTAGGGTTTAATATGGAGTTGGCCCACCCTTTGCAGCTATAACAACTTCAACTCTTCTGGGAAGGCTTTCCACAAGGTTTAGGAGTGTGTTTATGGGAATTTTTGACCATTCTTCTAGAAGCGCATTTGTGAGGTCAGGCACTGATGTTGGACAAGAAGGCCTGGCTCGCAGTCTCCACTCTAATTCATCCCAAAGGTGTTCTATCGGGTTGAGGTCAGGACTCAGGCCAGTCAAGTTCATCCACACCAAACTTGCTGATCCATGTCTTTATGGACCTTGCTTTGTGCACTGGTGCACAGTCATGATGGAACAGAAAGGGAGTGGGCGGAGCTAAAGAGCTATTTTCGAACTCACTGATTGGTGTAAATTTTCCCCTATTAAAATGAGTGGAGTTTTTACTTCCGGAACCAGACCGTTGCATGTGAAACTGACATCACGCCTTGCTATGTTCTTTATATAGTCTCGCGTAGCCAGACCTTCTGACTGATGGCAGAAGGTCTGGACTCCATTGCAGTTTTCATTGGCCAAGGACCGCCCAGAGGCCATCTGACTGACATGTAAAACAAACAATCACAGTTCGTTTTGTTCCGTGTCATGTTTAGGGGTGTAAGGTGGAAAATAATCAAAGATATTTGAAATAGGACAAAATCATCTGCTTTGCTGTTAACTGCCATCGTCGTGATCAAGATATTGAAATTGACTCAACCCCCTCCCCCTTAACGCCATCAGAGGGGCCAGTTGGGGTTTGAAGAACAAAAGGCTGGCTGGTCAAAAGGTTTTCGCACCTGTGATACAATGGGGGAAGGTTTGGTCTGATTGGTTATTTTCAAATGTCTCACGGTTTGGTCTGATTGGTCAGTTTTACAAGAGTCAGGTTTGAATTTGGTGACATCAGGAAAGAGGATAAAAGAGAATTTCAACTGTAGCTCGTTCTCTTTGGTTTCTCTGGCTTTCTCTGGAGAGAGCTGTTCTTTAGCTCTCTCCCTTTCTCTCTCTCTCTCTCTCTCTCTCTCTCTCTCTCTCTCTCTCTCTTTCTCTCTCTCTCTCACAGGTAACATTCTAGGCAGAGGCCTACTGAGCATAATTAAGGGTTTATGTTTTACATTTATTTGAAACTATTTTAAGTGTAACCATAACCAGAATTTGTGTTTCCTTTTAGAAGAGATTTATGTCTATGATGTAATTGACATTTTACATTTACTTGATTGTTAATAAATTGTTACATTTTGATCCTTTCTGAATTAATCTGTAATTATTAACTATCTCCAATGTGGAACGTTATAATTGCAACAAAGGGTTAAAACGGAATGATCAGATGTATGATTAACTATCAAATATAGATGACCAAACAACCGGTTGGGATTCTCTTCTAAATGCGACAACTATGATAAATGGAGTCAGATAAAGAATATTATAATCAAATCCATTCTTCCAGCTGAGACACTGAACGCGTAAGGCCTTCACCGCGGTTCGCTACCGATCATTGGAGCGAATTCATGCGGTCTTACAGGGCGTGAAAATGTAACGTCGATGTCCCTACAATAACAGACAAACTCTTGGACGTATTTTAAAGGGGCTATATGCGTTTTTCTGAAATTTAAACTCGCGACTGACACCTGTGGCTAAAAAACAGAACTGCTCTTACTTTCTGCTCGCTCTCGCAGCGGTGGTGACGTCACATCCGCAGACAGCGCGGGAAAAAAACGACCCGCCAGAAAATAGGAAAAATAGGATACAGGCTTATAGGTGCACCCACTGTGAGCGGACAAGGTGTCAGTATGCTCATCAGGAGATGTTTGAGTCATAAATGGTCAAATAAAAAGGGTATTGTTACGTTTATTTTGGGGAAAAAGTTGCATATAGCCCCTTTAAAGAGTCTATGTCGCAACATAACATACTTCAACTTACATTGAAAATCCAGCATTTAATTGATCCTGGTAAGCGCTCATCATCACAGTTGTAAACACAACAGCTTCTTTTTCCATGAGGGGATTTGGCATCACGGCATCTTTGTTTCCAGGCGGACGTGACACACGTCTCCCGGACATCCTGTAGAATTCAACCAATCAGATGACGACTTCGAAAATCCTGAAGTGTTTCCAGTTAAGTGTGCCATATGCATCAGACGTTCAGCCAGCGGTCCGTGGACGTGACGTCTGAGGCTGAGACAATGTTCTGGATAACCGTTTCATTTAGACGCTATATTAGACGCTGTATTTTTGCTATAGGCAGTGTTTGGATTTTCTGTTGTGATTGGGAAAAATTTCCCTATTCCCTAATAAGTCATTCCTGCTGCATCGAGAATTGCCATAGTAACTCACATCATCGTTCAGGGAGAAAACTGGAAAATGTAATATGTGTTTTCACCTCTTCTATGTGTACAAAGTTAGTGCTGTCAAATAGATTAATCGTGATTAATCACATCCAAAATAAAAGTTTGTGGTTACATAATATATGTGTGTGTGTACTGTTTATAATTATTATATTTTTATTTCAATACACACACATACTTGTATATATTTAAGAAATATTTGCATGTATATACTGTGTATATATTTATATTATATATAAAAAATAAAAAAAAATCTTAAATATATACATGCATGTGTGTGTAGTTATATAGACATTATAATTATACACAGTACACACACACATATATTATGTAAACACTAACTTTTATTTTGGATGTGATTAATCACGATTAATCGATTTGACAGAACTAGTAAAAACACTAAGGGAAGCAGGTTGACGTGGGTGACGTGAAGACGCCGGATAGCAAATCTATTAATAATGTCACTGAATAAACAACTGCCTATCACGCAATAAAATATCACATTGCTGAGTAAGTTTTCGTATTATATTTGCTTTATTAATTAACATTGCCTTTGCAAGGTAAGTTTGTCGGCTTGAGAATTAGCAGAACTTGTACGCAGCCACTCACAAGCTTCTAGGGATTGTTTTGAAAGAAAGTATAGAAAGTATATGCTTTCCGCTGATTGTGACCCACAAGCTCTAATTCCCCTCTGTGTGTGGCTCCATTGAAACGTTCCCAACAAAGAAATGGATCAGCATGTGGTGTAAGTGTTATGAAGGCATGTTCCGAGAAAGAACAGCACATTCCTTCTCCTGATGCACTCTGCAGTTTAAAATAAAAATAAAAATAAATAAAACCTGAACTCAGTTTGTAAAGTCATTCTAATGCTTTCTAAGTGCATTCAACTCACTTCTGACTGTAGAGAGAGTTCAGTAATGTGGGAGAGAGAGCAGATAGTACCGCACTGCCTTTCAAAGCAGCACAAAGACACAGTTTTCTTCATAGATTTCTTCGCTGTTTCCCCTGCAGCCTCATGTTTTCTATATAAACCGCTCATTTGAGCAGCTCCGCTTCATTTCCTTTGACAAAATAGGGTGGAAATGTTATAGTTGAATAAGTTAACCAAGTTGTCATGTTGTCCAAATGGTGCCAATGAAGCTTTTAAGCGTAAAGATAGACTGAAGTGTGGTATCGTTTCTCTCACCTGATTACCTGCTCATCCAGGGGGTCCTAATGAGCTGGAAGGGACGTCCCAAACTTTCCTCTTGCATGATCAGGTTGCTTTCAGCAGAATCTGGACATTGCGATGAGGATACATTTGAATGTTCAATCTGAACACATTTTCAATGGATACGGGTTTAAAATGTGAAGCTTACATTTTTATTATAGCAATTACACTACTGTTTAAAACTCAAGTTGGTAATTTTTTTTTTAATGTTTTTGAAAGAATTCTTATGCTCACCATGATGCTCAAGAAACATTTATGATTCTAATCAATCTTGAAAATGGCTTTGCTACTTAATATATTATGAGGCGTGTTCGAACCGTAGACTGTAAAATAATATGGACGTAGTGTCCGTGATGTCACCCATAGGGTTCTGAAGAGCGGTTTTGAAGCGTAAAGTAGGGGCGAGCTGGCCGTTGCCATCTTGGATAACAGAAAATGGGCAAAGAGGCGGGACGTGGGTGGAGCTGAGGTGACGCGATGCACTAACAGCAGACAAACGGCTATCCACCTGTCACTTAAAGTGGCCACGCCCTTAATTATGCAGAACTTTAAGGCTTTATATAATGTAAACGAATGAGTTAAAAAAAAATTCACCCCCCTCACAGTTGTCATGAAGGGCAAAATTAGCCGTATAGACCAAAACCACAATTTGTACCAGGCTGTAAACATGTGTTTTTCTGCTGTAAAGTTGGTCATTTTAACATGAAGTAGACTCGCTGTAATGGAGGTCAGCTAGTAGTTGCTGTGCGAGTAAACCTCACTTCTCTGATCTCAAGAGATGCTCTAGCGACTGACACTAGAGGTTGCAGCCTTTAGCCTCCTTGTTAGAGCGTCCGACTCTCATGCCGACGGATCCGGGTTCGAGTCCCGCTTGGAGCAGGCGGTTCGAACAGGAGGGGTTACATCGCTCCCTTGGTCAAAATCGAGGGTCTGTCCATATAAACTTCCCTCGTCCACTTCATTAAGTGGAACACACTTCAAAATGGTGGCAGGGAGTCCCCCGAGGGGAAGCAGAGTGGAACGCAGCCCTGTTCAGCCCCGACAAAACATAGCAAAGCGTTTTTTAAACGGAAACGGTACTGTGTTGAACACCCTGTTCTGATGACGCAACTAATCTTGCAACTATGGCAGCTGAGAAGGCCATTCTTTGTTTTCTTTGAAGAATTTTCAGAGCCCGATGAAATCGGTATAAATACTTGTTTAATGCTGCAAAATATGCTCGATGTTACAGTCACTGCCCTTGCCGTCCAGGATAAAAGAAAACATCCCAATCGAGTGAAGGGATTTGTGGAAACTGTGGTTCCTAATTATTGTGAGCCAACATTTGCCTCGCATTTCAGGATGAAAAGACAATCATGTCTTCTAATATCTTCAACTGTTGCGTATACCGAGCTGCAGCGGACACATTTGTAAATGACTTTACTTGGACCCATTGTGCGAGCTGTCTCTTTAATACCACGTAGTTTATATACATGTTGCTGCTGATTGGGCTGACATTTTTGACACACCCAACAAACATCTCAAACCCGGTTGCACACCGTTTCAGTTAAACATGTTGTTCACCCCGGATATCGTAGCAAAACGTTGCACACCGGTTTGAGCTTCAACATGCACCATGCAGTTTACTCTTGCTTTATAATGTCGTGATAGTAGTTGAAAGCTTTGCCCAGACAAGTCTCATCACTAGTCTCATTCTAATGTTTAAATCTTGATGCTATATTTAGAAAAAGTGTGTATTTTAACATCCCTTCAAGTGCAATGCCTTGCTTTATATACATTTGCTGTAAAAACATTCAAGGAGTGAGATATTTTCTATATTGCTATTTTCTGTGGCTACCAACAGCTTTTTAACAGGTATTGGAAATAGAATCTTTTAAGAGCAATTTTTAGCACATCCTTTTGGTTAAAGTCGTTTGTTGAAGTTCTTTGGCTTTTAGTATGAATATGTGAGCCTTAGGGTGCGGTCCTTGCAGTTCGGTTCGTTTGGTCCGGACCAAAAAACAAAACGTATAGTCCTGGTTTGCTTAACACTGGCATTTTTAACAGGGAACCTAAAGTTACCGAACCAAAGGCATAGGGATACGGTCACAACCTGATTGGTCGGCTTTTATGACGCATATTTTGCGACGGAGCTTGCTTACGAACATTCAAAACAATGCTGTGTGCTGGATTAAACGCGATCATTTTATGCGTGTACATTTGGTTTTATTTTTACCAGCTGAGAAACATTTTTATCAAGTTCAAAACATTCAAAACAGCAGCAGGATTTCCTCCGTTGTATGCAGAAACGAAGATCTGCATATATTGATGAGGCACTTTACCTCCTCGTTGCTCCACGTTTGCCCTCTACTCATTTTGGATACAACAATCTTTCCGCGTCGTCAAATCAGCTGACTTGTAGCGTCACATCTTGTGACATCACGTCCTGTTTTTGGTTCGTTTACATGTCTTTGGTCCGTGTTGCGTTCATATATCAATCGAACCGCACCAGAGTTCGTTTGGAAGCGGACCGAGACCCATCTTTTTAGCGTTCTCGGTCCGCTTGTTTGGTGCGAACCAGGGTTAGGATGGCACCGTTCACATATGTTCAAATGAACCGCACTAACCGAGCAATCGCACCACGGTTCGTTTTAATCGAAACAAACATTTCAAGTTTGAACGCACCCTTACTGTTCTCTATAAGCTAGACTGAAAAAAATGATTAGTTGAATTTACTAAAAAAAATTATCGTAAGTGGTCGCAATCAATTTATTTTATCTCAATTTAAACAAAAACACAAGCAATTCCCATAAAACCAATTCGTTTTTACATTTACATTACATTTACATTTATGCATTTGGCAGACGCTTTTATCCAAAGCGACTTACATTGCATTCAAGGCACACATTTTAAATTTTGTCAGTTCTTGCTTTCCCTGGGAATTCACCATGTCATCAAAATAAATTTTTTTAAATTAAAAACAAAAAACGCAATTTTAATTATTTAAACGAGCACAAATTAATTATGCTTAATTTAATCGGGCCATATACATTTTTTTCAGTGTAGTGTGAGCCAAAACAATGACAGAATTCACATTTAGAAGATATAAGCATTCAAAACTTACAGTCTGTTCCACCAATTTGCATCAATGATTTTGATGACATCACGCTGCACTTCAGCTTCTCATCAGATTTTCTGTCCAATCAAATGCTCTCTAGAATCTAAAACGTCCCGCCCCCTTCACTATAAATAGACGCTGAAGCTGCGGCTAAAATCGGTTACTTGTTCACACATTAACTATTTTCTACATGGTGAATGGCACATATATAGGGGATAGGGAACGATTCAGTGTAAATATGCTTTCCATTGTGGCGAATGAAGTCTGGTTTCACATTAGCGTCACGCGCACCGCCGTAGCGCGCACACACAGTCTGCTCCGGTCCTAAGACACGATAGCACAGAGCGGATCATATGCGCAAGTCGACATGTACCAGAAAACATATCGGACCCATTTGAATTCTGCACAGATTGCTGTATTTTAAAACTATTTTTAAAAAGGGGAGGAGCTGTTCGATATGCCCCGCCCTGTCTCAGTAGAAATTACGTCAACACATTGAATAATGCTGCGCTTTAAACACCTCAAATGCATTCCTCATTATCGACCCGACAGCTCTTGTGATCAAGAACAACTCTGATTGTTATTTCCAAACATGCCTGTTTTAATTGGAAAGCATTTGTTTTAGAAAAGTGCCACCTTACAATTGATAAAACAACAAAGAGAAGACATTTCACATAACGTACAGTGAGGGTGGTAGAGTTCTGTTATGTAATGACATTTTATTGGTCATACATTTCGTTGCAAATATAGCCCTGTTGAACAGTATAGAGAAGTGCAACATACACAATATTCAAGAGTCTGATTTCCTCATTCAAAGTAACATTACTGTAAATATAGTAGTAATTCACTGCCACAGAAGGAGGCGTTTGTGCCAGTCTCATGCAAAAAAAGCCTTTAGAAAAGCCCTGAAACATATATGAGAGGCAGGCCTGGAAAACTTCACATTACTCGGGTGAACGGAAACACAAGTCGACTGGCATATTTCGCAAAATTGTGGCACAAAAGTGATCAAAATCCATTTAGCTGACAACCACGTTTGAAAGTGCTACGACTATTACCCAAATAAGCATTTTTTGTCCTCTTCGGAAATAGCTCCTCGATATAAAAATAAGCTTTTGAACTCAGGCTAAGCAGGCAGCCACATCAAAAACAAAACAAAAACAATATGCAACATGAAAATTTGCTTTGAAAAAGTAGTCTTTCCTTTCTCATCCTATTAAAAAAACATTTGCTCAGTCCGTCATCTCTGCCAAAGAACACAAAATGTATCCAAGAGCTCATAATTAGGATATTTAAAGTGAAAAACACTTTCATTGTGCACAAAAAGATACGGAGAAACCAAGTGCTCAGTCTCACGGCAAAATAATGAACGAAAGTTGTCAGACTTGTGCTTGTGATTTATATCAATGCATTCCTCTCACAATATAAACTGAATCTGGACCACTACAGACCAACTCCACATGTATTTTAAACAACGTAGGACTTGTATGTCCAGTGTAAGATGTCACTTTATAAGAAGGGATATGAAACATGCCCTTAAAGAGAGAAAGCAGATAGAGCCCCGCTTCCTCCGTTCGGATGCCCGCAGCAGGGACTCGCTCCTCGCCTGCTGCCGCACAGTGAAATTCAACCCATACTAAGAGGGACTGCAAAGTGCCTTTGATGCAGAATGCACGTAACCCACGGTTTCCTGCCGCTTTAGCGTCGTCCTTGAGCGTTACACTCCCGCCGATGACTTCTCTGCTGTGTTGTTCAGAACTTCATCAATTCTGTCATCTTCTATGACAACTGAAAGAGTAATCACATGAGGCACAGGGGGTCAAACATGCTGCCCTTGGAGAAAGGACAAGACTTTAGTTTTATTGAAAACAAGAATAGGCTTTGCAGACTGCTGAGAAATAAAATACAATAGAATGGCACGCTAAAATTCATTTCAAACTATTAACATTGTTTTTAGTATAATATTTATGCGTGCCATTTTGTATGACCTGATAATACTGGATAGATTAATATTTGTACTTTGTCACACTGCAGGACTAATGAACTGAACTGCAAAAAGATTATTAAAAATGGTGAAAAATCGCTGTATTATCTGCGGAAGAAAATAGTGTGTATCTAAAATGTATCTTTTTGATAGCTGTGATTGTCTGGGAGATGTGTTTTTTACCCTTCTTTTGGGAATTTGATAGCTACAATCTGGACTATTCCTCAATAATAATATAATACTATCATAATAATAATAATAATAATATTATATATATATATATATATATATATATATATATATATATATATATATATATATATATATATATATATATATAGAGAGAGAGAGAGAGAGAGAGAGAGAGAGAGAGAGAGAGAGAGAGAGAGAGAGAGAGAGAGAGAGAGAGAGAGAGAGAGAGAGAGTTTATATTCGTCAAACAATATGCAGAGTTTTTTTCAAACAAAAAAAGGCCTGACATTTTTTTAAATATATATATATTTTTTTCTTCTGAAGTCTGGGATTTCACAGCTTCAAGAACATTATCAGTGAATATTTCAGACCCTTTTACAAAGCTATCATATATATATATATATATATATATATATATATATATATATATATATATATATATAGAGAGAGAGAGAGAGAGAGAGAGAGAGAGAGAGAGAGAGAGAGAGAGAGAGAGAGAGGAGAGAGAGAGAGAGAGAGAGAGAGAGAGAGTTTATATTCGTCGTCAAAACAATATGCCGTGAGATGAAATCTCATTATGAACAGACAGGCAGGTAAATACAAACGCATCACGCTGACATCATCACGTGATCCCTCACATTTGCATATTTAAGTCATCGGTATCCTAGGTAATAGTGGAAACGAGGCAATGGTTCGACACATTAATTGGCTATTTGTGTACTTTGTTGGATATCACAACATTAATATATACTGTAAGACTACAAAAGGCACTTTTATTTTCATTTCACCTACGACACTAGGTAAATGGTTGTCTCACCTCTCTTGCTGCGTCCGATCTGTCCGAGTTTCGGAGCTCGTTTGTTCTGCGCAGAACTGAAGAAGTTGCTGCTGTTGTTCTGCAGGCGACAGGTGAGGGATATCTGCTCTTCGTCTCCATCATCACCGTAAGGAGAGATGTTCTCTTCGTAAGGCAGCACTTCTGACATGATCCCGTTCACGATAATCGATCAGGATATTAAGACAGTCGGTAACTAACGAGAGGGCTCTGTAAGCAAACGGCGCGCGCGAATCTCAGCGGTCACGATACGATGCAGCTTTTATTTTAACTTTCACTTTTCCTCTCGTTACTTACAGGCGACGAGCTGTAGTCATTAGGAAAAACTGATGTAGATGCAAAACAGGAGCGCGATGCAAAAACACACGGATCCTCAGAGAGCAGAGAGACGTCACTCAGACTCGGACTCAATGCTCCAGCTGCACGCAGAAGCTCCTCCATCCCCCTCCCTCCTCCACCCACCCTCACACTGATGCCTGCAGCATTTGGGTGCCGTGGTGTAGTGGTTAAAGGTGTCCAAAAGGATGTGGGTTTGAATCCCACTAGGGTTGAACATCGTTGCCACCCAGAAGCTTGCAGCCTTCTTGTCTTTGCACATGGGTAATATGGCTTAGTGGTAAAAGATATGGATTTTTTAATACATATATGGGGTTTATTCATGCTGTATCATCATGTTGTTTTTGAGTAAGCCTTCCTGAAAGCTTCCCTACCCAAATCACTTTGCAAATGTATTTATTTACAAGGGCAGTGCACGTTATTGAACATGCCTGTAAATGTGCCAGAATTAGAAATTGGATTTTTCAAATGTAGACCCTTGACAGAATGTTAAGAAGTCACCCAAAAAGCTAATATATATATATATATATATATATATATATATATATATATATATATATATATATATATATATATATATATATATATATATATATATATATATATATATATATATACACACACACACACACACCGATCAGGCATAACATTATGAATGTTGTGTTGTCCCCCCTTTTGCTGCCAAAACACATCAGCACATCCCACAGATGCTCGATTGGATTGGGATCTGGGGAATTTGGTGGCCAAGTCGATACATCAAACTCGTTGTTGTGCTCCTCAAACCATTCCTGGACCATTTTTGCTTTGTGGCAGGGCACATTATCTGCTGAAAGAGCCACAGCCACCAGGGAATACCGTTTCCATGAAAGTGTGTACATGGTCTGCAACAATGCTTAGGCAGGTGGTAGCTACGTGTCAAAGTAACATCCACAAGGTTTCCCAGCAGAACATTGCCCAAAGCATCACACTGCCTCCGCCAGCTTGCTTTCTTCCCATAGTGCATCCTGGTGCCATGTGTTCCCCAGGTAATCGACACACACGCACCCGGCCATCCACGTGATGTAAAAGAAAACGTGATTCATCAGACCAGGCCACCTTCTTTCATTGCTCCGTGGTCCAGTTCTGATGCTCACGTGCCCAATGTTGGCGCTTTCGGCGGTGGACAGGGGTCAGCATGGGCATCCTGACTGGTCTGTGGCTATGCAGCCCCATACGCAACAAACTGCGATGCACTGTGTATTCTGACACCTTTCTGTCAGAACCAGCATTAACTTCTTGAGCAATTTGAGCTACAGTAGCTCGTTTGTTTGATCAGACCACACGGGCCAGCCTTCGCTCCCATGTGCATCAATAAGCTTTGGCCGCCCATGACCCTGTCACTTTTGATAGAGACTGACCACTGCAGACCGGGAACACCCCACAAGAGCTGCAGTTTTGGAGATGCTCTGACCCAGTCGTCTAGCCATCACAATTTGGCCCTTGTCAGACTCGCTTAAATCCTTACGCTTGCCCATTTTTCCTGCTTCGAACACATCAACTTTGAGGACAAAATGTTCACTTGCTGCCTAATATATCCCACCCACTAACAGGTGCCGCGATGAAGAGATAATCAGTGTTATTCACTTCACCGGTCATAATGTTATGCCTGATAGGTGTATTTTACAGTAAAATTACAGATTATGTACAGATAGGTAATTACAGTTATACAGTTTTTTTTCCTGTAAGGCTAATGTTAAGCTAGATTTCTTCTGTAACACTTTCATTAAGAGCATCAACTACCATTATATAATGCTAAACAGAATATCATCTTTTATTCAATATGCCTATACTTTAACAATATACTCACTATAGATTACAATCTGGGCACAAATTATTGGTTTATTTGTGGTTTATGTGATTTAATCTGTATTTATTACTCAACATTGTGAAGATTTCTGGTGGTTTTAATGGTTTAAAGGCATTATGTTGATGTTTCCGCATGGTATCTGGCTCTGTAAGTGTCATAATTATGTAATTTACACAATTAGCTGGTCTCTCAGTAGGCAACCCATATCTTCCTAAATTGAGCTGTGATGGTAAAGCTAGACAGGTATTTACCTCCATCTACTGGTCAGACACAATAATACTCTCTGCGTACATGTAATTAATGCAAATTAAAGAATTCTCCATGCTCTTTAATCATTTACATTTTTATAATATTGTTTGTAAAATATGCATAACCAATACAGTTTTTTCAGAATCGCAATATAGATAGTCTCATTTAATGATTAAGATGAAAGCAATGAAACAAACAATAACACAGCCCTTCGAAACCAGGAGCATCTAAAATCTAATTTGTATCTTCATTTATATCTTCTCTGATGTATTGCATTATTCTAAAGAGCTTCTGTATATGTCTGAACTTCCTAACTCTTCTCCTCGGTTTCCTGCGCAGCACGTAGAGGAAGATGGCGCACGAGGTCAGGCAAAACATCACCTTCAAGAGCCACAGGTTTCTCTTCTTTAGAAGGGAGTGAAGAGTGAGGACGGGATGTAGGTCCAGAGGTGGAACACAAACCAGGTTGCTGTCTTGCACCATCTTGCACACAACACCAGTCAAGCTGTCAAAATGCATCGTTTTGTTTAAAAAAATGTTTTTTAGATATTCAAGCTGTCAAAAGCCATAGCGGCAACAAATAGGCAGAGCAAAAAGTTGGAACATTTAAAAAATGTGATTATAGAATGGGTAGTTCCCGTCCTTGATTCTGATTGGTCGAGCCTCGTTCTAAACCACTCTAAATTACTCTACAAACACACACCTGTGAAATATTAAAAAAAAAAACATTTTTTATATTTACACTACTTTTCTAAAGTTTGGGAATGGTACAAGGTTTTTTTTAGTCTCTTATGCTCACAAAGGCTGCATTTGTTTGATACAAATAAAATAAATATATAAAGTTAAAACAGTAATATTGGGAAATATTATTAGAATGTAAACTAAATGTTTTCTATTTGAATATATTTTCAAATGTCATTTATTTCAAAGCTGAATTTTCAGCATCATTACTCCAGTCTTCAGTGTCACATGATCCTTCAGAAATCATTCTAATATGATGGATTTGCTTTGTACTACTGACTAATTAATATTTTTGTGGAAACCGTGATGCATTTTTAGGCATTTATTTGAAACAGAAATCTTTTAAACTTTAGTATAAATGTCTTTACTGTCACTTTTGATCCTTTCTGAATTATATATTTTTTATTTTTTTAAAGACCTCAAACGTTTGAATGGTATTAAAAAGGCATTTTCTTTAATGGTAATTAATTAATAATTTCTTTCCAAAAAATCTTACTGAACCCAAACTTTTGAACAATACTGTCCCTATTAGTATTTTCATAATAAACTATAAACCACTATTATTATCATTATACTTTCAAATCTTGTATCTTTCGTATACATTACATGAGAGTGAAAACATAACTGTTACATTTTAGTGATGGTTTATGCTTTGCATAAAGGAAGTCATTGACTTCCTTTATTGTGATTGGTGGATAACAAATATATGTATTGCAAATAATAATAAGGCTGAAAAACTTAACTGTGGATAGATCCATTCACACAAAGTGAAAAAGTTTATTAGAATTATTTAATAGGTCAATTATCTTTTGTTAAAACAGCTTTCACATCTTCTGGACAAAGTGCAGACGAGTATGGTACCTTGTTTACAATTTAAAACAATATAAAAGATAATTGTGACTTTTTATCTTAATATACTCTAATATAATCTCCCAATTCTGATTTTGTCAGTTATAAAGTCAGATTTGCGTTATATAAACTGGCACTTTTTGTACAATTTTTCTTTTGCATCTCGCTTGATATGAACAGCTTGAGTGTGAAAACCTGTTGCCAATTAAATATATACTGTATAGGCCTATATAAATATATATACACACACAATTGGCAACAGGTTCACACACACACACACACACACACACACACACACACACACACACACACACACACACGTATTAGTTTAACTCAATCCACCCTTCCAGGTGCCGAATAGGCTACTCATAATATTAATAATTTTAACTTTAAATTTTAATATACAAATGTAGAACATTTACCTGACGTCTGTTGCGTGATTTAGCACCTTCTTCTCTGTCAGGACCCTTTTGCAGTTGTCGACAAAAAGGCTGTTCAAGGTGTCTTTGACTTTCTGAAAAACACACGGAGACTGTACAAGTACAAATCTCAAGGAAACGTGCAGAAGTTGTTGAGACGGCATCTGGTGAGGCGTATCAGCTCCTTGTGTTGGCTAAAATTACTGATGTCTTCTTTGTAAGGTAACACCTCAGACATGTAGCAGAAAACAACAAGGTGGTGTAATTTAAAAGCAGGATGGAGATATTTGGAAAAACTGATATACAAAAGGATGCAAATTACAGTTACTTCAGAGACCAGGTAGACGTCAGTCAGATGAATATCACCTGCAAGCGGCTGCTCCTACCCTTTGCAAATGTAGATTAGTGGTTAAATGCCTGGGGGGCATGTAACTTAAAGGTTGTAGGTCTGAACATAAAAAAACCTTTATTGTGCCCTTTCCAGTTCAATTCACCCTTCGCCTTAAGTTTGATTGACAGGCGATCTGACCAATCACATCGCCGAATCTGCCGTTTTGTCCGACAAAGCAGTCAGGGGAGTTCGTAGATTAACGTTGGCGGACTTGAATTTGGAAAAACGGTGTGCTGACGTCTTTCCTTGGTTTAATCAACATTTATTTTAGTGTTCATTCATGTTTATTTCATGCTTATCAATGAACTACAAGAAAGAGATAATCGGTTCACAAGCAGCTTTAACTGAGGCGCTACAGCGATCACGACACATTAAAGAGCCACAAAACGCTATTTTTTGTTTAAATTTCTTTTAAAAATGACAATTTCAAAGTTTAGACTGTGTTTCATATCAAAAGTTACTTGCTCTGTCCTGTCTGTCGGCGTGTTGTCAAGTGTCCTCTTTGCTCCGCGATGTATTTTCTCTACGTGAGAACGTGTGAGGCGTGAGAGTGCCATGGCTTGTCGGACATAGCAACAGTAACTAAAGGGGGCGGGTCTTTGCGAACTGTCGTGTAGACCTTTAGTACTTCATTGTGGCCATCTCAAATTAAACTAGTATATACAATATGTATCTCCTGTGGTGTGAAGTAATGTGGCTCTCACACATACACAACTAATACATGGAAATTCTGATCACACGGACTGATCCACTACAGAAAAACATTCTTTATTTTTTTCCCCAAGTCAAATTATACATATCAAACCATACTGAAGAACAAACTTATTTGGTTTTAATAGATTTCCCTTTAATAATTCAGATTAAAATCTCCTGCCGCCCTTTCAAACAGGAACTATTCTTACAAAAAACAAAACAAACAATGACAGGGCACCACAAAAACAGATATCCAATTAACATGTCTTAAAGTGAGCATGTCAATATTTAACCCCAAAATAAAAATATTATTTTGCATAAAGAAAATAAAACCTATTTTTAGGAACATATTGTAATATTTTCATGATGACTAAGCACAAACCTTGTATACTTGCAAAGTATAAGTGTTAAGTAAAACAAAACAAATGTTGAACTGTTTCATAACGGTTAAATTTTTTTAACTGCAATCAAAAAATACAGTAGTCAGAAACTAATGTGAACCACCATGGAAAATATTCACAAGGCAAAACAATCCTAATAGTCCTAAAATTTGATCTTTTTTTAAATGGAAGAAACCATCTTTATAATTTTTCTTTTGTTTTGATTTTGGTTGAAATATAACAAACAGCACTGAATTTCAGTTCACACAGGCACAAGTGATTAACAGAATACAAAACCCAACTCAATCTGGAAGAATATTTTTTACTGCAGAGTATTTGGATTATGGCTAATATTACATGGCAAGAAATGCTTTGCTCACATCCAAAAACCTGCTCTCAAAGTGCCTCATTTTAAAGAGCATACATATTCATAATAAAGCCTCTAACTGTTATACAAAGGGACAATCCTGTCTATTTTAGCCCTGCATATGGGGCACTTCTTAGGTTCGGGCAGGGCCCTATAGCACTCTTCACAGGTACACACATGACCGCACTCTAGAAACACACAGGAACGCTCGTGGCTCAGGCATATTGTGCATGTAGTAGGAGATATATCCCCCTCTGCCAGGTTGAGCTCTTTCAAACGTCTGCTCTGCCCCTTCCTGTACTCATCCAGTAGGCTGCGCTCTTTCCTCCGCTCCTTACGCAGCACGTACTGTCGCCACAGCAGGTAGAATAGCGTGGCACAGGCAGTCAAGCCAAACAGCACAGTCAAGACCCTCCAGAGCCGCAGGTGACCCTCTTGCTTGCTCAGGAGCATGTCATAGTCCAGGCGGCTGAGGAAGTAACGCAGGCCCTGTTTAGGGGGTTGAAGACGAACCACGTTGTTCTCCAGTACCAGCTCCCCTACGCCAGTCATGCTGGCACCCAGACGGAGCATTTCTTCCGTCTCCTGGATGCCCTGCGGCCGCTCGCCGCTGATGAAGTGACCGATGACGTTGGTCAGAGACTGCTGGGAGGGGTGAAAGTTCTCATAAGTGGTCTCCAGATCCAATTCAGCTGCATCAAGTGGACGGACCACTCGCACTGTTGTGGGAAGAGTGTCATCATGTGGGGCCAGGTCAAAGGGCACGGTGTTGGTGCGTTGGTGGATGATTTTTTCACAATCATTCCTAAAAGAAAGATGTATTAGCACAGTGAATTAAATAGGATATAATTTAAGATAAAACAAAAATGTAAGTTTAATAATAAAAACAAAAATTTAATTAAAAAAAAAATTACACACACATATATATATATATATATATATATATATATATATATATAAATATAATATATATTAAAGTTAAATATTTATAATGATTAAAATAATTATAATTATAGTACAATTATTATAAATATTACTTTTATATTAAAAATAAATATAAAGGTATATTTAGAGATTTAAATAAAGTATGATATAGTTTAATTAAATCCAAATTTCAGTTTAATTAAAAAATATTATATTTAATTAAAATAATTATCTATCTATCAAAGTTAAATATAATTATAATGATTAAAATATAAAAGTATTATAATTATAGTACATTATTATTATAAAGATAATTTTTATATTAAAAAACAATAAATAATACATATTTAAAGCATTATCAAATTATTATAAAAATACGTAGGCATATTTAGAGATTTAAATAAAGTATGATATAGTTTATTATTAAAAAAACAAATATTTTCATGTTAAAACAATACATATTTAAATATTAAGTATAACTATTGAAATAATGTGTAATTGAAAAGCTACTAAATAATATATATTATTAATATTAAAACAAATAATATTTAAATTATTATCTAAATATAAAAAATATGTAGGTATAATTAAATGTTTAAAGTATACTTAAAGTATAATTATTAAAAACAATATCATTATACATATTTTATATTAAAACAATAAATAATAATTATTTAAAGTAGAAATATTTTAAAATAAATGTATCTATAATAATCGTATTCACATGATCTTAAAACCGTTTGATCTTAGTTGCGGACAAATACAAATTGTGTCCATGTATACATTTCTTTAGAGAACTAAAATGATAAAACACAAATCGCTGATATTGCAATTGACAATATATCATAGTGTATATATTATATAGTATTAATGGACAGTACCATAGATGTGTTGTGCGATTCCACACCATCTTCTTCTCCTTTAGGGTCAACCTCTCGATGACCCCTTTACAGTTGTCTACAAACTGGCTGTTCAAGGTCTCCTTCACTGAGCGCACAACACCTAAACACAGTATGAATACAAATATTACAACATTACCAACCACTAATGCTATGCTGTTTTGCTTGCGTCATGTCTTTATTATAGTGAGTGAATAGTTATTGTATCGACATTAGCAGGTTTGACCAAATGCAACACTAGATTAATCTCAGAAGCCATACCTTCAATAACTGCATAAGGAACACATTTTCCTGGAGCTTCATTGAGGATAGTTTTCAGGTCTGGATTTAATGACATCTTCTTGGCCTCCTGTTACACAGGTCAGGTTTAACTATGATCTAATTCTTCAAGTGGTGGTGTCATTAAAAGATACACATGTTTTCTTACCCTTAATCTGGCCACATGGCTGGATTTCTTCTTGTATATGGTGTATAAAACAGCAGTCAGAGCCGAACTAGTGGCCAGCAACACAATCTGTGCAGTGGAGGGTCTGCCACTGGCCTCCATCCTTCAATCTACAGACCAGCTGAGTATAAAAAATACAGCTCACAATAATACAGCTCTAGTCTACATACTAAACATCGACGATTAAACTGCAATGGACAAGACAAACTTTATGTAAGTCAACCCATTCCTAGCTTATGAACTATAGGGATTCTTTAAGAGGAGAAGCTTTTTATTTACATTGTAAAATATTTATTTAATCATAAAAAAATGAAATAAACATTATCAAGTCTTACATTACAGTATTTTCTACACAGATATTGTAAGTAACTATTATAAAAACAAAACAGCTATCAGTTAGCCTGAACTGCTAGCCATAACGTTACCTTCCGATAACAACAAACTAAAATATGCACTCTCAAAACGCAATATTTATTTTATTTTATAATTTTATAAACTGAAGACATTGGTATCTGACAGGGGCACCGTTCAAGTTTGGTTTTCAACAGAACAATCATGCAGAAAGAAAAGGTTATTTGACTACCTTCACTGAAGCTGTGCTGGTGTACAACTCTCTGTCAGCCCAATCCCCTTCAAAATAAAAGCCTTTTTCTGATAAGTTTACGTTGACTTTTAAAATACAACATTAATATAAATATATATATATATATTTTTTTTTCTTTCTAATTACCCCTTGGAATGTTATTATCTGTTTTTAAAATGGATTTTTTAAAATAAAAAATAATAGTGACATTTTGTTAAGGCAAATCTGGTTTAAACAGTCTGGAGAATTTTTGGATTCGACTCCGACTCTGATTCCAGTCTTCTGCAAACTATCACTTATTGCTGGTTTATGATAATTTAAAACATTAATATTTTAAAACTAGTGCCAGTTATGTTGTTAATGGGTCGTGAACTGCTCAGGGGTTTTGAACGACTGTTTGTATAGATTCAAAAGATTCGATACACTGGGATGAATCAAAAGTTTGCGTCACATCTCCGCTAAATCCCTTCCTTGGAGTCGATTCCCTTAAGTCGAAAAATCAATTAGGAACTTTCCCAGCTCCGCCTCCTTTACAGGTAATTGGGTAAAGGCGCGAAAATAAGTTTGATTTTTTTTACATGCTTCGACCATGTGATCTAGAGCCTCCGCCATCCTACCTCAAACTGTAAATATAAAGGGACATTAAATGTATGTTTTAATAGCTCAAATGTTTTGTATGCTCAGTTATGTGAAGCCATTCCAGACTAGACTTGATAATATAGTGTGTAAACTTATACAATAAATGTTTGTAAGATCAGGGTCAGGGAATTTATGCTGCCTTACCTGCTATCGGAATTGTCATAAATATCAGAGCCGTAGGATATTAAAAAATGTTATTCCAAAAAAAAGTCTCGTCAAATGACCAAGGAACAGCATATAATTCAAATAAAAATATTTAGTAACATTATAAATGTCTTAACTGTCACTTCTGATCAATGTAATGCATCTCTTGCTGAATAAAATTTATAATTTCAAAGAAAATCTTACTGACCCCAAACTTCTGAACAGTGGTATAAATCAGATCAGATTTTAACTGTGTATTGACATTTTTGTTGTTGAAGTTTGGTAGTAGTTTATTATTTATGATTGTTTGATATGATTATGAATGTTTTTTCCCCCTAGTCATCAGTATTGGTTGGTTAGTTTATATATATATATATATATATATATATATATATATATATATATATATATATATATATATATATATATATATATATATATATATATATATATATATATATATATTAAAGGGATAGTACACCCAAAAATGAAAGTGTTGTCATTTACTCTTGCTTACTTGTCATGTACATCATTTACTCACCCTTAAGTTGTTCCAAACCTGTATGAGTTTCTTTTTTCTGCTGAACACAAAAGAAGATATTTTGAAGAATGTCGGTGACCAAACAGTCAATTGACTTGCATATTATTATTATTTTTCTCCATACTATGGAAGTCAATGGGGCCCATCAACTGTTTGGTTACCCATATTCTTCTTAATATATTTTTCTATGTTCAGCAGAAAAAAGAAACCCATACAGGCTTGGAGTAAATGATGACAGAATTATCATTTCTGGGTGAACTGTCCCATTCCGCTTGCCTTTTGATGACGCTGCAAACCTGTCTGTATTACTGCAGATGGCAGTGTTGAGTCATGCTTAAATAACCAATATTCATATTCTCCCAATCAACAATTGACCATTGAGTTATTACAAACGTGTAATTCAGTCTTCTGAAAGAAACAGCACGACTGAATCATTAATAAACTGCAAGACCTTTGCCAACAGCATGAAGCTCTATGTGAATTTGCATGACAAACTGACAGCCACAGAGATTCGGTACATAACTATTCATCTGAGTTGATCCATTCATAAAGAACTCTGTCTCCTCTTCAGCCCCACAAATGCACAGTTCGCTCTTATTCACACTAATTCATGAGAAAAACCCAGCATTTCTTTCATTTCTAATGAAAAGCCTATTTGAGTATTAATAAGCTTTTCACCCAGGAAGTTTATAACGTCATCCCACAGGCTCTAGGATCATTTAACTTAAGAGAGATGATTTATAATGACAGTTAAAAGCGGTGCACATTTGTTTTGGTCCAGAATGTTTGCAACTGCTCACCGTGAAAAAATATAGCATGCTGATGTGATGATTTATGTGTAACAGATCACCTGCAGAATTTGATAACAGGAACAGGAAAACTGTTTATTTTTTATTTTTTTATTTTTATTTTTACAAAGTATCAAATTATAAAGGATATGCTAAAACAAAGCATGTTGAGACCTCATGCTGCAGTGATTTTACAATGGTTGAGAGTTTTCTGGTATGTAAAATACATACAACTGTATTTTACATACAAGAAAACACTTAACCATTGTAAAAAATAGGTGTAAAGTAAACTGGACTTATCCAATTTGATTTCTCACACAGAAATATCCATACATATATATATATATATATATATTGTCACGGGTGAGAAATCACACAACAAGGTAGCTCGTGAAAGTGAACCCCGGAGGGTGGATTTAATGTGAACACTTTGGGGAATAGGTGCAAACGGTGAAACAAAGGTGCGTGCTGTCGTCGTGGCTGGTGTCCCTGTGAAGTCCTCGTGCTCGTGAAGGTGGGTGTCCAGGCGTGCTCAGTCGGGCTGTCGGTCACTCGCTGCCTTCTGTGAGGTAAGAGAGAAAGGGTTAGTTCCAGCACGTTCAGCATGAGACGGGTGTCTGCTCAAGTGAGAGCGGCAGCGGCTTTTACACCCTCTCGCTGATCGGGTGCAGCGGTGACCGATCAGCCCGTGATGAGGTCGTGCAGGTGCCGTGTGTTGGTTGCCAGGGCGACGCTGATATGCCCAGAGAGACTCGTCACATTCCCCCCCCCTAAGCGTCGTTCTGGCCCTGGGAACGAGAGGAGACAGTAGGGGTGAAACAAGGGGTGGGTGGGGAATGACCCCTGACAGACCTGAAAAAGCTGCCCACATCCGTGAGAGTCCATCAGCGTTGGCGTTGGCGGCCCCGGCCCGATGTCGTACTTCGAAGTGGAAGTCCTGGAGCGCGAGGAACCAGCGGGTCACCCTGGCGTTGGTATCCTTCGCCCGGGCCATCCACTGGAGAGGAGCATGGTCGGTCAGCAGGGTGAACTTACGGCCGAGGAGGTAGTACCGCAGCTCCAGGACTGCCCACTTGATGGCCAGGGCCTCCTTCTCGACGGCGGCGTAGTTCTTCTCTGCCGGGGACAGCTTTCTGCTGATGTACAGTATGGGATGTTCCTCACCCTCCTGGACTTGGGATAGGACGGCTCCCAGTCCGGTGTCGGAAGCATCCGTTTGCAGCAGGAAGGGGCAGCCGAAGTCAGGGGCGCGGAGTACCGGAGACGCTGTCAGGGCCGTCTTGAGTTGGGCGAAGGCCTCTTCGGCGGCCGACGTCCAACAGGTCTTCTCGGGCTGCCCCTTCCTGGTCAGGTCTGTCAGGGGGGCGGCTATAGAGGAGAAGTTGGGGATGAAACAGCGATAGTACCCCGCCAACCCCAAGAAGGCGCGTACCTGGGATTTTGTTTGGGGTTTGGGTGCGTTGCGGATGGCTTCCACCTTCTTCTCCTGGGGCCTGATGAGGCCCCGGCCAACCTGGAACCCCAGGTACTTCGCCTCCGAGAGCGCGAGGTGGCATTTGCGGGGGTTGGCGGTCAGTCCAGCCCGCCGGAGCTCCGAGAGCACCCTCCGCAGACGTTCCAGGTGTTCCTCCCATGCCTCGGAGTGCACCACAACGTCATCCAAATACGCGGCCGCGTACGCTTGGTGGGGCCGTAGGATGATGTCCATCATTCGTTGGAACGTCGCAGGGGCCCCGTGCAGGCCGAAGGGGAGGGTCCGGTACTGCCAGTGTCCACTAGGGGTAGAAAAAGCAGTCTTTGATTTAGCGGAGGGAGTGAGTGGTACCTGCCAGTATCCCTTGGTGAGGTCCAGGGTCGTGATGTACCGGGCCCTCCCCAGGCGGTCTAGCAGCTCGTCAACCCGAGGCATGGGATAGCCGTCGAACTCGGAGACTTCGTTGAGCCGGCGGAAGTCATTGCAGAAGCGGAGGGTGCCATCCGGCTTGGGTACCATCACAATGGGGCTGGACCATGGGCTGCGAGATGGTTCTATCACCCCCAACTTCAGCATTTCCTGGATTTCCTCCTCAATAGCCTGCCGACGAGCTTCTGGGACTCGGTAGGGCCGTTGCCTGACGATGACTCCAGGGGCGGTCCTGATGTCATGGTGGATGACGTTGGTCTGCCCGGGCCTAGAGGAGAACACATCCGTGAAATGTCTGACCAGGTTCTGCAGCTCGGTCTTCTGGGCAGCCGACAGGTGGGGGTCCATGTCCACAACCACGGGATCGGTGAGACTCAGGGCGGCGAGCTGGTCTCGGGTCCCTTGCCACTTCTTCAGTAGGTTGACGTGGTATAACTGCTCCGTTCGCCTTCTTCCTGGTTGGCGTACCCGGTACGTCACGGGACCAACCTTCTCCACCACGGTGTACGGCCCTTGCCACGACGCCAGGAACTTGCAGGCGGACGTAGGGACCAAGACCATTACTCTGTCTCCCGGCTGGAACTCCCGTGGTTGGGCTGCCCGGTTGTAATGGCGTTGTTGGGCCTGTTGTGCCTTGCTGAGATGCTCCCGGACTAATGGCATGACACGGTCGATCCTCTCCCTCATCTGGGTGACGTGTTCGATGACCGTGCGATGAGGGGCAGGCTGCTGTTCCCAGGCCTCCCGAGCGACATCCAGCAGGCCCCGAGGCTGGCGGCCGAACAGGAGCTCGAAGGGGGTGAAACCAGTTGAGGCTTGTGGGACCTCACGGATGCCGAAGAGGACGTAGGGGATCATCAGGTCCCAGTCCCGCTTGTCCTCCGCCGCTACCCTTCGAAGCATCTGTTTGAGAGTCTGATTGAAGCGTTCCACGAGTCCGTCGGTTTGCGGGTGGTACACAGTGGTCCTCAACTGTTTCACCCCCAGCAGCCTGCAGAGGTCTGCCATTAGCCGGGACATGAGCGGTGTTCCCTGGTCAGACAGTATCTCGGTCGGGAGGCCGACCCGGCTGGCCAACAGAAACAGCTCCTGGGCGATGGCTTTCGCTGTGGCTTTCCGCAGGGGGACTGCTTCTGGATACCGGGTGGCGTAGTCCACGATGACGAGGATGTGTTCATGCCCTCGGGCAGACTTAGGCAACGGCCCCACCAGATCCATCCCGATGCGCTCAAAGGGCACCTCGATGATGGGTAAGGGAATCAGCGGGCTGGGGGGAGGAGTCCTGGGCGCCGTGCGTTGGCAGGTCGGACAGGCCTTACAGAACCCCTTCACCTCCGCGTCCAGACCCGGCCAGTGAAAGCGGTCCCGGATCCGCTGGATGGTGTTAGCCGCTCCTAGGTGACCTGCCATCGGATGGGAATGGGCCAGTTCGAGGATGGCTTCCATCTTCGTTCGTGGAACGACCAGAAGCTCCTTCCCCTTCCCCCCGACGCTGAGCCACGCATTATAGCAGACCGCTTCGGACCACAAAGTGCGGGAGAGGATGGGGCCGTGGGAGGACGTCTTTTCCATCCACAGTCCTAACTTGACCCCAGCAGTGCTTTAGGCGATCGTCCTCCCGCTGTTCCTTGGCAAAAGAGCCCCCCTCGCTGGCCTGCTGGAACACATCATAGAATAGGTTAGAGTTTAACGAGGGGGACTCACCATCTCTCCTGCTGTCCGAAGCTAGCAGCGCCGGCCGGCGACGGCATCTTCGTGGCCGGCGACGACGGCGGCAGTTCCGTTCCGAGCTGGCGGGCTGAGCAACGGCGGTGAGCAGGTGGCCAAACCCTGGCCAATCTCTTCCAAGCACCAGTGGGACCGGTAGTTTCTTTACCAATCCTGCTTCGACGGACCAGGTGCCATGGGCGGCAGCGATGTTCACACGGCGAGCGGGTACTTGTTGGGTGTCTCCATGCACACACGTGATCGGGAGGTAACTCTTTTGGCCAGGGTGAGGCGGACACAGACGAGCCCGGATGAGGGTGACTGCGCTGCCCGAGTCCAGAAGCGCCCGGATGGGCTTACCGTTCAGCTGGACGTCCGCCTCTGGAGCCGCAGGTGGGACGTGCTGATGTACGATGCAGCCCGCCAGCCAAGCCCGCGGGGGCGTCGTTGGTTCTGCGGTGGGCATGGGCTCGTCCACCGGAAACGGAACTGCCGGTCTGCCAACTGCGCGAGAGGTGCCCTCCGGCGTGCGTCGCTCCTGGACCACCCTCCGGGGAAATGGCTGCGCTCTCTCTCCGGCCTCCCGCTGGTGGACTGCATCCGCCAGCTCGATCGCCTCCACCAGATCGAGGACAGTGGCGGGGTTCCTCATACCCACCGCCTGACGATGGGACCGAGGCAGGGCGCGGAGGAGGCGATCGATGACCACTCGTTCCACTACCTGACCGGCGGTGGGCTCCCCGTCCAGTAGCCAATGTTGAGCCAACCGGACGAGATCAGCGGCCTGGGCCCGCGCTGGCATCCGACCTTTAAACTCCCACTCATGGAACTGTTGCGCTGCGCAGACGGGAGAAAGCCCCAACCGGGCGAGGACCTCTCGTTTCACTTCCCTGTAGTCGTTCGTGATCGCGGGAGGAAGGGAAAAATAAGCTCGCTGGGCTTCACCGGTTAGGAGGGGAGCCAGCGCGGAAGCCCAGTCTTCGATGGGCCATCTTTCCCGATTGGCCGTTGTTTCAAAAATTTGGAGATATGCTTCAACATCGTCGTGATCCGTCATTTTAGGCAGCAGCCGAGTCGCTCGTATGCGGGGGTCAGGTAGTGGAACTGGCTGGGCCGCCTGGGCATGAAGGGCGGCGATATCTTCTTCAGCTTGGCCCTGCCGAGTGGCCAGATGTTCCACGATCTGCTGCTGGCGGATGCTGACTTCGGTGAGGCGCTTCAGTATTTCCTCCATCTCCAACGGAAGAGAGAGCGCCGATCAGTGCTGGGGTGGTGAACAGAAAGAGAACAAAAAATATATTTGAGTGCGGTGAAAACTGCAAACACTTGTGTGTGATTTCTCATGCAGTTGCCCGTATTCTCCACCAGATGTCACGGGTGAGAAATCACACAACAAGGTAGCTCGTGAAAGTGAACCCCGGAGGGTGGATTTAATGTGAACACTTTGGGGAATAGGTGCAAACGGTGAAACAAAGGTGCGTGCTGTCGTCGTGGCTGGTGTCCCTGTGAAGTCCTCGTGCTCGTGAAGGTGGGTGTCCAGGCGTGCTCAGTCGGGCTGTCGGTCACTCGCTGCCTTCTGTGAGGTAAGAGAGAAAGGGTTAGTTCCAGCACGTTCAGCATGAGACGGGTGTCTGCTCAAGTGAGAGCGGCAGCGGCTTTTACACCCTCTCGCTGATCGGGTGCAGCTGTGACCGATCAGCCCGTGATGAGGTCGTGCAGGTGCCGTGCGTTGGTTGCCAGGGCGACACTGATATGCCCAGAGAGACTCGTCACATTATATATATATAATGATTAGTTTAATTGAATTATTTGAAGGAGGGGAAGTTATCTCATCTTGTCATAAATTTGCAAGTATAAGATTTACATTAGAGATTTACTAATATTTTATTTATTTTTCAGATATCTACACTTTTCATCTCAATCCGCTGCTGGTGATTGAATATCAGTTGAACCATTGGCACCATTTGGAGAGGCTTTAGGGAAAAGCATCCAACTCTAATGAGGCTTTAGGGAAAAGCACCCAACTCTAATATTACAGGTAAATTAATTTTTTTAACATGTTGTTTGGATGTTTACACAAATAATGGCCATTCATTTTGAAGTGCTAAATGTGTAGCATAACTGTTAGACACAGCCCAAAACAAAGATGAAAGTAATTTTTTTTTGATCATTTAGATTGCATGTAAAGTTTATTATTTTACTACTATTGTTATTATTAAAGGTGCCCTATGTAACATTTTTGCAGTAAAATGTCCCAAAACCACTAGGCCAGTGTTATATATTGTGTTCAGTTAAGTACTTACAATATCACAAATGTTTCCAACTATTTGTAAATCGTGAGAAAATTGCTATTTTAACCAGGGAACCGGGACATGTGAGGGCGTCGCCTGTCGATTGCATCATATCTGCTTTCCCCTCAGTTTCCGGTTTTATTCTGCAGAAACGCTTTACTCTGACTGCAGTGTGCAACAAGTGTCATAGCAGCCGCCAAGCGAACGCACAGAGTAACGTCATAACATCATTTTCAACACACTCAGATGTATCTAATATGATAAACAGAGCTGCGTTACCTCATACTCATGACCGGAAAAGCGTAAATGGTGCTGGCGAATAATAAAAGTCTGTGGCACTATAAAAGTCCCGCTGCTTGCGAGGCGTGTGTTCCGTTCATCTTATTAACAATCGCTCCAGCGGCCTTGCTCAGCTCCACAACACTCGGTCCTGCTCTGCTTCATTCTACAGTAATGTTAATAATCGCATCCATAACACGATTTCTGCCCGAGCCCTATCCTGACTCTTTTTCACAATCTGTATATATACAAAATGATAATAACATACCAAATAACAGTAGTATTAATAATAATAATAAATAATATAATGCAGATTGTTATTATTGTTGTAGTCAAATAATCATTTAGTTATTGTGTCAAAAAAGCAGTATAAGTCAATCTCTAATTTACAGTCAATTATCTTCAACACAGTGTGAATGGAGTCTGTATGTTAAATGGTTTGATTTGAATTATTGCAGTAGTTTGATGGGTTTTGAACAAACAACAAAGAATGTCTAAGGGATATAAGTTGTGCAAGAAATTATAAATTATAAATATAGCATGTGAGAGTAGAGGTCTAGAATACAGTGCAGTGAGTTTGTCAGGCCATTTAGAGACCTTTAATAAGTTCCTCAAAAACTCCATCAATTAATCAAGATGGGTTGTTCACCTGACAGAAAGTGATGTGTTGCTCAATTATGGCTGACTAATGCGAACATCAAGCAGAAACATGTGAGAAATGTCCTTTCCACATCAACAGCTGACTCACCAGAGCTCCCGCCTCAGGCCTCAGCTTTAACATTACTCACCTTGTTGAAGGAACGAGCAAACTGTGTGTGTAGTGCGCTGTTCCTTACCCCTGAAGAGACTCAGACAAGAAACACAGTGCCCAGTCAAGCATGGATTGGAAAAAAAGGTGTAGACAGATGGGTGGGCGGGCAACAAACAGGAAGTGCTGGATACCAGATGTGTCTGCATTAGTGCTGCACAGCGCATCGATGAAGGTGTGCGGGGATGCTGATGTACCGTACGCCTCACACACACGTGCTTTAAACTAAAATTACGGCATGTTTCCAGATGGATTGTATTTACATGATGCAGTCTAAACAGGACGTTTGTGCGCAGCCCCTAAAGGGACATGGTGATGGGAAAAATATGGGAGGTGGGAGGAAAAAACTAAATTTCTATGCTTTGCAAAACATATGCGAGAGAACGCATTTAATTTTTTTCCCTTCTTATATATTTTTTACATTACCATTGTGTTTTTTCATAATTTTTTTTAAAGAAATAAGACTTTCTTTGAAAGAAATTAATAATTTTATTCAGATAATTATTCGGATTTCAAATAAATGATGCTCTTTTGAAAAAATCCTGAAAAAATATATCACGGTTTCCACAAAAATATGAAATTAATTTACATTTTAAAATATATTCAAGAAATATAAAACAGTTTTTTTTTAAATAGTGATAATATTTTCACAACATTACTGTTTTACTGTATTTTTCATCACATAAATGCAGCCTTGGTTAGTATAAGATACTTATTTAAAAAGCATCTTACCAACCCCAAACTTTTGAAGAGAAGTGCAGATTTCAGACTGAGGTGCATTACAAAAAACCAAAGCCAATTATTAGTAGAGTATAGATTTTGTGCTATTTATCATAATACCATTTTGCCCTTTGTTGCAAAATCCCACACTAAAGAATGAAAAACTTCAGGACTGTAATGCATCATGACCAAGTTTCTTAGAAATCGGACATAATTAACTTAGATAGTGAGTAGTATACACAAGAGAGAATGTTAGTGTGTTCTTTATGCATTTTATGCTTTATGCATTCTTTGTCTTGCATTTCCACCCAGAAACTGATGGATGACCAATATCCATAATCTGTACTTAAAGTTTTGCCATTCATCGTGAGCCATAATGCGATTGGAGAGGCTCCTCAAAGGAAAAATAATGATTCGTTTTGGCACCGGCCTGCATCACAGTGATGCTAATTTCCGCTTTCCACAAACTTCAGCAGAGAGCCTCATTTGCATTCGTAGCCTTACATTATGAATATGCAAAAAAGGATGAATCAGGCCAGCTACTTGGACATTTTGTGTCATAATACGCGATGCTAATGTTTGTTTTTCATTTAATTTCCAATGTTCTGCAGATAGAGAGGAAGTATGGGGACAGAAATTATGCATCATCAACAACAAAAAACAGCTGAATTGTCAAACATTGCATTGATAAAGCCTAAGGTCTCCATTAGAACATAGCAGTAAAAAAAAATAATGAATTAAAACTAAGGCCACTTAGTTTGGGCTGCTCAACCAAGTCTATTTTATCATAAAAAACGCATGTGCATTTATATTTGTATTTATTCACAAAGTAGCCATGTAATAAGTATATATAATATCTCTTACATAACACCTCTTAGACTTTTCATAATGCAAGGGCAATACCTAGAGGAGAAAAGAACAAGTGAATCATCTCTTTTAAAAGTAAATGATACAACCCTCTGCGGCTGCTTTATATTCGTTGTTTACGTCTGTGTTTAGTAGCAGGTATTGCTCTGCTCTTGGCACTGACTCCAGCTTCTAGAGGAGAGTGTTCAGGCCAGCTCATTCTTTACAGCGAGCAGTCCACAGACCTTGCGTTTGGCCATAAATTACACATCTATGAGATCGACCCTCTTCCTTTCGTTCTGCTTAAACCCTTTGGTACATGACGCTGTATTGGCTTATTAAGGACAGCAGACGCTGATTTGATTAGAAGGCTGCTGTCTGTGGGGAGCAATATAACAAAAACAGCCTGACAGTTTAGTGTTCTGTAGAAACAAAGGCGTGTTTGTTCATGCAGCCATGATGATATGTGCTCCGTCCTAAATTTAATACTTCCCACTATATTCCAGTAGTATGTTTGTATTCGTGTGTCAGAATATAGTACTGGTAAAACGGTGTGCGAAAAGTTTCCGGATGACCGGCTACTTCTGCCAAGATCCTTAAGTGCGTATTCAATAGACACTTTACTATCTAATGGCAGATTTATGAATAGAAGTGAAGTGACGCAACTGACGCTGGTAGGTCACGTGACAGTAACAACATGGTGGATGTAGTATGTCTGTACTTTTTTAAAGTTTGCGAAGTGAATTCAAATGTACTGTATGCGATTTTGGACACGTTTTTTGGGACTCCCATTTATTGATTAAATTAAATTAGAATTAAATAAATGAAGTAGTAATCAAAAAGCATGTCTAATTATTTGAAATCATGACACTTGCACAATTTAGGACCCTATGAAATACATTTGATTCCAATTCCATTTTATTCAACAGTTTTATTACATTTTATTCAATCAATGATTTAAGAATTAATTCTATAAAATAAAATCTTTTTCATAAATTCTGTGTATTTAAATGTATGGCAATCAAATGAAGACACAAACCATTAATTTAATTTATCTTTTAATCATATTAATTTTTTTGGTCATTAATTAATAATATTATTATTATTAGTGTTAATATTATTATTACATTGAGACATAAATAATAATAAATTAGCTGTCATAATTTCTTCAGGTTAAACCAAACTTTTATTTTGACAGGTTGCTGTGAAGACCTTAGATTCATATTTAAATAGTCGTTTTGCAGTTTCATATTCACAGACACTATACTAAATCGCGATTTGATTCAAGTGTACTGACCTACTTTTGATTTATTCTTCCAAGATTTGACAAATTCCACATCATACAGTAAATTCTGTTTTTATGACTGGATTCCGCGTTTCTGTCTGTTTTACGCTTTGCGGAAATCATAGGGCCCTAAAGTAGGCAAGCTTTGGGACAAACTACTTCGTCATAACTACGTCTTTAACAGATGGCGCTGCCGCTTAATTACGTGCATCCACATGTCACATTTTAAAATCTTCCACATTCAATTAAATTAAATTTCCTACCGTAAAGGCCCTTTCACGCCGGACGCGTAACGAAAAAGCGAATCGGAAAAGCGAATATTTCATGAGTGAATCGTTTGCGTCAAAACCCTTCACATCAGCCGCGACGCGAATTTGCGATGTCTGTGACGTTTCAGAGCTCCAACATTCCAAAACATTTGCGGTGACAGTTGCAAAAAAAAAACCTAAATAACGACTTGTATAGTGATGACCGATTTCAAAACACAGCATCATGAAGCTTCGAAGCGTTATGAATCAGCGAGTCAAATCATGATTCGGATCGCGTGTCAAACTGCTGAAATCACGTGACTTTGGCGATCCAAACCGCTGAATCGACTCACTGATTCATAACGCTTCGAAGCTTCATGATGCTGTGTTTTGAAATCGGTCATCACTATATAAGTTGTTATTTAGGTTTTTTTTTTTGCACACGAAAACTATTCTCGTCGCTTCATAAAGTTATTGTAGAACCACTGTAGTGAGATGGACTTTGTAACGATGTCTTTAGTACCTTTTAAGGGTCTTGAGAGTGTAAAGTGCATTGTGCCAATGGAGGCCTTTCTGAGCCATCGGATTTCAACTAAAATATCTTCATTTGTGTTCCGAAGATGAACGGAGGTCTTACGGGTGTCGAACGACATGAGGGTGAGTAATTTATGACAGAATTTTCATTTTTGGGTGAACTAACCCTTTAAGTGCCACAGTCGTACTGACGGAAACACATTCATTTCCATAGTTACGGACACTTAACTCAAAAGGTTATGATATCGTTGTCTGTAGTCTACAGAGGGCAAACACAGCTGTAACTACAACTACAGCTGTAATCTCATGAGAATGCGATGCCTGGCAAAGGTTAATGTTGATTGAATAGCTAATGACATCAACTGGACATTTCGTGACCTTTGTTTCCTTGTATGTGATTGGTTTAAGCCTTTTCTGTCATTGCGAGTGTTAAAAAAAAAAATCGGCATCAAAACAAAAAAATAAACATCGTTTTTTTGCCACAGCACATTCGAGTTCGGTGTGGAAGCACTCATTACACAAACAGCTGATCAAAAAATAAATCCATTGCGCGAATTATTTGCACGTCAAAATCGCGTCAAGTGTGAAAGGACCTTAACAGAGAGAAATGTAGTAGCACGCCGATATGCAAGTAGTGGGTCTTTCATGCGGAGATTCTCCTCATGTGTTTGCAATTTAAATATAATTATGCATTTAAAAGTTAATGACCAATAATTACTCTCTACATAACCGTTGGACTTGCACATCTGCCATGTTTTTTTTTAAAAAACACTTTTTATTTATGGTTGTAGTTCTAATCTAATCCTAAATATTAGCCGTTACAGTGTGCACGGATATGCACTTCAGATTCTAACCAGATAAAGAAGACCATCCAGGTACTTTGCCAAACATTTTGGGATGCCCATAATCCCCCCTCCACCACACTTTACACTTGACACAATGCAGTCAGGCAAGTACCGTTCTCCTGGCAACCTGTAGCTATTGACTTTGCTGAAAGTTGGCGACTGCTGCACACTGTGTCCCTCAGAATGCGCTGACCCCGCTCTGTGATTTTACGTGGCCTACCACTTCGTGGCTGAGTTGCTGTTGTTCCCAATTGCTTCCACTTTGTTATAATACCACTGACAGTTGACCGTTGAATATTTAATAGTGAGGAAATTTCACGAATGGACTTATTGCAGGTGGTAACCTATCACGGTACCACGCTTGAGTTCACTGAGCTCCTGAGAGCGACCCATTCTTTCACAAATGTTTGTAGAAGCGTCTGCATGCCTCTGTGCTTGATTTTATACACCTGTGGCCATGGAAGTGATCTGAACACCTGAATTCAATGATTTGGAGGGGTGTCCCAATACTTTTGGCAATATAGTGCATCTTTGGAATACTCATGTCAACATACTATGATTTGGGACACATTTCTCATTTTGAATACTATACAGATAGTAGGCCTATGCGATTTGGGACACAGCAATGGTCTTGCAGGGCATTGCTATGCAGCTGCTAAGGTGTTCTGAGTGCTTGCTAGGGTGTTTATGAGTAGGGATGCACAAAATATTGGTGCCATATTAGTTATCAACTGATAGTAAAGATGGTTTTAATTTCAGTATCAGTCTATATTGCATTCTAATTTTGATCTAACGCTCACATAGAATTAATTTAATGAATATATTCATTCGTTCGAATGAAATTTAAAATTAATACAATTTAAATTATTGGTATTTCATAATTGCTAAAGACTTTCTAATTGCTAAACGAATTAATTTTAAATGCCAGAATTTTAATATTAGTGCAGCTCTATTGCTAAGACCATTTCTTTTCACTTTTAGCATGTTAGCTTGTGAAATCTAAATATTGGAGTTATCAGTTATAGCATGAAAATTATCATATTGGTTAGAATATTAATTTCACTGCAATCCCTATTGCGGAGGTGAATGTTTTTTTAAGTATGCAAGCAAAAACCGGTTGCATGGTTTGAGGTATCATTCACGTGCGCACCATGATCATTGTTGGATGAGTTACACGTTTAATACTTGTGGTTAGAAATTTGAACAATCCCCAAACCATATATGAGCAATGGTGAAAATGATGCTTGCCTTAGAAAGCACTATTAAAACAAAGATGACTGGATTGATTTTTTCTTTTTTTCTTGTTCTGTAACACTGTGTGGAGAGGACCTGTGAGGAAATGGGTCTTGATAAACGATGTCCTGCAAAGGAGCCAAAAAGAAGTTAGATTTTCAGTGCTCACAGAATAATACGGTGGTGCATTCAGCACTGTGAGCAGCTTTTCTCTCGGCTCCAATCACGAGGGCAACGGCGCAATAATGCCTGTGTGCGATTTTCCTCTGTTGGCTCTGATGAAGAAGTCTAATAATGAGCACAGGAGACAAATGTTCCTCCTCATTTCTCTGCGAAATGGATGCCTGTATAACTGTTAATTGTCAGGCACAGTACAAGCAGTCCCAATTCTCCAATGAAATTAAACAAGATAAGTTGTGTTTAACCCTACTGTACTTTGAAGGAAACCTGCAATGGTTTATCACTCTGAAAATATTATTGCTCTGCTCTTTTATTTATTGGTGAATAATTTATGGGTCTGATAATTTTTACACCCCCCCCCCCCTTCATTTGGGCATATTTCACTTATGTAAATTTTTTTACATATAAGAAATTATCTCTTTGCTAATAATGTACATGATTTGAATACAGTGTTTCAGACTGATTTAAACCAGTAACTTGTATGTTTGAAATGTCCAATAACCAGCTCATGAGAGTCATTCATCTTGGGAATTAGGCTTCACAATTTAAAATGTATTGTATTTTTAATATGCAAAATATAACATCTAAATAAGTTTTTAATAATAAATAATTTAATAATTTCTTTCTTTTGATTTTTGAGGTGAAATATGACCCTGCACATTAGAGATGCACGATTCTGGATACATTTAGAATCAAGATTTTTTTGTTTTGTTTCAAATATAGATCATGATTCTCCCACAATTAGGCAACTATAAATAACAACATGTAATTTACTAGAAGTTCTGACTAATTGTTAACTTATAATCTATTTTATAAATATGTTGTTTTATATATATATATATATATATATATATATATATATATATATATATATATATATATATATATATATATATTTTTTTTTTTTTAATGAATGAATGAATGATTCAATGACTTGCTTAGTAATAAAACAAGTCTATTTATGTCTAAAGCAGATTTTTTTGAACGAATCTCTTGAATGAATGATTCAATAACAAATACATTTTTAAACAGTCACTTGTCGCTAGGGTTGGGTACTGTTCACATTTTAACCGATATCGGTATCGGTACCGGTACCTGAAATTTGGTACCGGTACCTTTTTTCTGTACTTTAGGGATGTTTACATAAATAACTGTAAAGAACCTGTAAGTCATTAATAGAAGTGTTATTGACATTATGCCAGAGCTGCCCTGGTCGCTGTCTGCCATTGTCTGTGATGTTTGTATACTGTAATATTTACTAGTAAATAGTAGGATTTTTCTTTTTTTTTTTTCTTTTTAATTTCATTTCTATGAAAAATTTCCCACAAATTGTGTTATGGATTTTCTGGTAATCAAATGAAGACATAAGACATTAATGTAATTTACCTTTTGATTTAATTAAACTTTTTTTGTCAAACAAAGTGCTGCACAACTGAGCTTTATATGGTTCAAATTCAAACATGACAAAAAATTACTTAAAAAAATAACATTTTGATAATTGATTTAATATTAGTATTATTATTACATTGAGAGTATCTAAATTCTACTGTACAACAGTAATTTATTTGTCAAGTTAGCCGAACTTTTATTTTGACGGGTTGCCGTGAAGAGCTTTGAGTTTCTGTGTTTCTGATATGACGGTAGTTTTTCTCAAATTAAATGGTAAAATGCTCATAAAGTGACTCTCAGTAGCTCTGGAGATGACGTTTGTGCGTTCATGTCCTCATATGAGAGGCAGAGATGGAAACATGCGACTGTCACAGTGCAATTCTGAGTGAGTGTGTGAGGTAAACCCATAGACTGTAAACCGTGCATCTACGCATTCATTCGCACAGAGACACACATGATTAAAATAAATAGTCTTTTTGCGCTTTAATATTCACAGACACTAGTCTATATCACCAGATGCGTTCTCAGGTACCGACATTTGATACCGATTGATTTAATGTGAATCGGTACTCTGTAGTGCCGACGTAATTCGGTCGGTGCCCTTAAAAGTACCGAGTTCGGTACCCAATCCTACTTGTCGCCACCTACTGGTTCAACAGTGTAATTGATACAATCTTTATTTAAAGCATCGTTGCTTTCAAAATGTGATTTGCTCTATTTTGATCACTACCGTAGGCATCAGTGTTTAAATCCGATCTATACCTTTTTATCCCAGTACTTCTGAGATAATTTGAATTATTGAAACAGACATACCTATACATGACGACTGCTCTCTCTGGCTCAGCGCCAACGCAGATTTGAATGTTCGCTGTGGTTGTACTTGTCAAAAGGTTTTCATAGCCGAATTGTTGTCATTTAGGAATAAGATTGTGTGGGTGTTTGAATCGAGATTGTGATCTTATAACAAATATTCTCACAGCTCTACTGCACGTAGTCTTGACTTTTTTCAAAGTTGAAATTTGTTTCTGAACACACACAAGTCTGTCTGTCCAGAAGTCTTCGAGTTACATAAGCATGTTAAATTACAGCCCTCTGTTGTAAATCACGGCCAAAGTCTTAATTTCATCCAGATCTCCTCTTTCCTCGTTAGTAAAAGTCACAGTTAATTAATTCACACACCCCCTCGTCTTTCATATGCAGATGAGATGCTATTCTGCCACACAGAAGGCTTTAATTCACTTGGATTGGGGAGCTGGTGTCCCATTTTCTGTTACTGGACAGAATGTGCGATCCGTGACAGCTTGCACAAATGCTCTTCCTTTCCTAAACTCTGAACAGAAAACTATTTGCGAATCGGCTAAATTTGTGACTAATATTGAATTTAGTCGATTCTTCTGCAGATGTTTTTTTATTCATCAGTTGGGTGCTTGCACAGTGCCAATGCCCATGGCAGATGCACTCTAAAAAACACTGGATTAAAAACAACCCAATTTGAGTTGTTTTCAACCCAAGGGCTGGGTAAATATAGGACGGACATGTTGGGGTAATTTTACCCAGCAAATTGGTTTGTTTATTTAACCTAGCATAATGTGTTGATTAAAGTTTTACTATAATACTAGCTGATTCTTTTTTTTTTTTTTTTTTACTTCATATATTAATTAATATTTTCGGATTAACTTAAATCCTCTAAACTTTTTTAAAATACTCCTCACAATCACTGGTTTGCATGATAATTCCTTTATTTTCCATCGTATTTTATATTTATATCGTTTTTTTAATACATATGGCCTACATTTAAGCTTGTTTTAACAAATATTAGAAGTAAAAATGAAACATTTAGAATTAAACATCAGCGGGGGAACTTCAGACCGCCGTTCTGCATTTCACTCGTAGCCGAAATATGCGGTGACTGGCTCCAAAACATGTCCATAAACAATCAGTGTACAGTTCTGAGAACATTTTCAACATGAAGAATTTATATTCGGTATGTTTTTGAATAAAATCATAATTTTATGCAAGGCATCAGGTGGCATGCACCAATTTAATGGCGCTGCGCTGCTCTCTCCTGAAGAGGTTGCAAAAAGCCTGCGATAAATAACTCAACCCTGGGTTATTATGTTTGACCCAGGATCTGGGTAACACAAAAACAATCCAAACACTGGGTTGTTACATCTGGCTCAGGATCTGGTAACACAAAAACTACCCAAACACTGGGTTGTTACGTCTGGCTCAGGATCTGGGTAACAAAAACTACCCAAACACTGGGTTGTTGTATCTGACCCAGGATCTGGTTTACACAAAAACTACCCAAACACTGGGTTGTTGTATCTGACCCAGGATCTGATTTAAACAACTACCTAAACACTGGGTTGTTGCATCTGACCCAGGATCTGGTTTACACAACTACCCAAACACTGGGTTGTTACGTCTGACCCAGGATCTGGGTTATACAAAAACTACCCAAACACTGGGTTGTTGCGTCTTACCCAGGATCTGGTAACACAAAAACTACCCAAACACTGGGTTGTTACGTCTGACCCAGGATCTGGGTAAAACAAAAACTACCCTAACACTGGGTTGTTGCGTTTTACCCAGGATCTGGTAACACAAAAACTACCCTAACACTGGGTTGTTGCGTCTGACCCAGGATCTGGGTAACACAAAAACTACCCAAACACTGGGTTGTTGCGTTTTACCCAGGATCTGATAACACAAAAACTACCCAAACACTGGGTTGTTACGTCTGACCCAGGATCTGGGTAAAACAAAAACTACCCTAACACTGGGTTGTTGCGTTTTACCCAGGATCTGGTAACACAAAAACTACCCTAACACTGGGTTGTTGCGTCTGACCCAGGATCTGGGTAACACAAAAACTACCCAAACACTGGGTTGTTGCGTTTTACCCAGGATCTGGTAACACAAAAACTACCCAAACACTGGGTTGTTACGTCTGACCCAGGATCTGGGTAAAACAAAAACTACCCTAACACTGAAAAAAATCTCCCTTCAAAGGATAAAAATAGATAAAAGTTGGTTGTTGCTTGTGCAGTTTCACCGTTGTATTATGGAGCTGTGTGGTTTCAGGGTCAGACTTTGGGGGGAAAACGTGAGGAGGGGAAACTTTGCCATTTGTGGCAAGTGCATGTGAGGGCTCGGGCATTACTTAATCGGGGTTTAATTAATTGTTAACCAAGTGTCATTTATAACTCAATGTTATTGTTATCCTAGGATGTGTCTCAATTAACTTTTCCAGTGTCTTCTGTTCATTTGTTTGCAGAGACTGCCACACCATTATTTGCATATTAGAAGTTCAATAACATTGCTGTAAACCTGAATAAGTTGGCAAAACAAAAACAAAAAATTTGGTAATCAGTTACATCAACATTTTTAAGTTAAGAAATTCTAAGTTTAAGATTTTTATTTTATACTTGAAACTTGAAATATTTGAGTGAGCATAAAATATATATCTCTATCTATATATCTATATCTACATCTGTTCTCAAACCAAGCTCATGCTCCACTTGTCATCATGATGGTAACCCTACAAAAACCCACATAACCGAAACTCTTCTAAATTAGCATAGCAAAACATTAAATACTACTAAATCTCCCACTTAACATTACACAAAAATCATTAAATAACACTTAATTTGAGCATTTACTCTCCATTTCGAGTGTCATGGCAAAGCATGCTGGGAAATAGAAATCCCAGCCCAGTTTCAGTTAATTTTAAGTTTGTCTAAATGAAAAGTTCATAAAATTCAAAACAATGAAACAATTCAGATTACTTAATGTCAGTTTTGTGTAGGGCTGCAACAATCGATAAAATCGATAAAAATCGATTATTAAAAGAGTTGGCAACGAATTTCATTATCGATTCGTTGTGTCACGCGACTGTTATGCCCGTCAATAAGACGCGGAGATGTTTGAGTATAAAAAAAGCACGGATGAGCGCAAAGCATAGTGGAAGCGCCGAGCGTACCAGTCGAAAAGCACCATTTAATAAATCGAAAAAAGCATGTTAATTGCAGCAAAAGCGACGCGACATGGCATGGGAGCACCACGGTGGAGATTCAGCACTTAAAACCAAAACATCTGAGTCCTTGATGAGGAGGAAGCGAGTTCAACAGCAGGGGAACGTTAAGTCACTACAAAATCCCACTTTTGTTCCGTTTGGAAGTGAGGAGCGTGACGTCCCTCCAGTAGCTCTTCTGCTGCTTGTTTACTCGTTATCCAGCATGACAGGTTAGCGTTAGCTTGTTAATAACAGCAGTAAAGCAGGGGTGGTATAGTTTGCAAGACTAAAGACACATTTTATTCACTTGCCTTTTTTGGCCCTATGTTATAGCTATGTTAATTTCGTTGACAAATAATTTGTCAGTATTTTAATCAACAACATTTTTCACAGACAAAAACGAGACTAAAATCAAAACCAGCTTTGAATGACAAAAACTATGACTAATATCTATAGTCATTTTCGGTCAGCATTCGGTCTTAAAGTGACAGCAGTCCATTAACCTGCTTCCATTTGTGCTCTTAATATTAATCAAACAACAAAAGACAGAGAAAATCACCTCTTTAGTTTTAATAGGGATTTATTATATTTATTATACATTAATTATTTAATCCATATTTTAATCTATAAGGAATGTTGTATGCAAGTTGTTATAAAGAATGCATATCTGTAATGAAGCCATAGCTGGAGTCGGATCAGAATCCATGTTGCAGAGGTAATTTATTGGGAAGGAACAATCAAATGATCAAACAGTGCAAGACAACAGGCAAAAGGCGTAGTCAAAATCCAGGCAAGGTTCAGCAACAATACTGGGCAGGCAGACAGCAAACAAATTCCTAACGATAAGCAGAGAGAAGATCCGGTAAACAGGCAAGAGGGTCAGAACATAAAGACAATAGCAATAGTAAACGCTTGGTAAGGCAGAAAACTGGCAATACTTCGCAATGTGTTCATAGAGGCACATGGCTTATAAAGCTACAAACAGGAAGTGTCACTAAAACTCAGGTGATGGCTCCCTCTGGTGGAGGGATGAACTGTTCCTGGGCTGGAGTGTTACAGATTTCCCCCCTCTAGGAACACCTCCCGGTGTTCTTTTCCTGGGCCGTCCCCTAGGTCTGGGTGCTGGTCGGTCTGGGTGATTACGATGGAAGTCACTGACGAGTGAGGGATCCAGAATGTCTGAGGCTGTTACCCAGGATCTCTCCTCAGGGCCATATCCCTCCCAGTCCACAAGGTAATGTAACCGATTAGCCCTCCTTCTGGAATCTAGGATCTCCCGGACGAGATAGGCAGGGGATCCCTCGATCTCCAATGGTGGGGGGGGTGTAGATTCAGTAGTTATAGTTTCAGAAGGTGCAGGTTTCAGGAGGGACACATGGAAGGAAGGGGAGATGCGATAATCAGCAGGAAGCTCTAGTCTATAGGTAACGGGGTTGATTTGTCTTAGTATCTTAAAGGGACCCACGTACCTTGGACTGAGCTTCCTGCTAGGTAGCCGCAGATCCCTCGTAGAAAGCCATACCATCTGGCCAGGCTGGTAATCGGGGTGGGGACGCCTCCTACGGTCGGCCGTAATTTTCTGTCTCCTGATAGCTAGTTGAAGCCGGACATGTGCGCTGTCCCACACCCCTTCACTCCTCCTAATCCAGTCATCCACCGCCGGCACCTCTGACGGTTCTCCCGACCAAGGGAACAGTGGCGGTTGATAACCCAGAACACACTGAAAGGGGGTTAGTCCTGTGGATGAATGTGTGAGGGAGTTTTGGGCAGACTCAACCCATGGCAGGAAAGTGCTCCACTGATGCTGTTCACGACTACAGTAGGTGCGCAAGTAGCGTCCAATCTCCTGGTTCACTCTTTCCACTTGACCATTGGCCTGAGGGTGATAGCCAGAGGTTAAACTGACATTGATATTTAACTGACGACAAAAGGCCTTCCATACCCGTGAGGTGAACTGTGGTCCCCGGTCAGTGACAATGTCATCAGGGAGTCCATACACCCTGAAAACCTGGTTGAACAGAGCCTCTGCCATTTCCATGGCTGTGGGTAGACCTTTCCTGGGGATCAAACGACATGACTTGGAAAAACGATCAACTATGACACAGATGGTAGTGAAACCATTGGAATTGGGGAGATCAGTGATGAAGTCTACTGCCAAGTTGGACCATGGTCGTTGAGGGATAGGCAGAGGTTCCAACAGCCCTGCAGGGAGTTGCCGCGGAGTTCTAACTTGTGCACAGACATGGCAGGCATTGACATATTCAGTCACATCATGGTGAAGAGTGGGCCACCAGAAAGAGTTACGTACCAGCGTTGTAGTTCTTTGAATTCCTGGGTGACCAGAACCTAGAGAAGTGTGCACCCACTGCAAGACCCTCTGTCTAAGATTTTGGGGTACATACTGCCTATTAGAGGGACATTCTGATGGTGATGGTTCATCTTGTTGTCCACGATGGATCTCTTCCATAAGGTCCCAACGAATGGGTGCAAGGATGACAGACTGTGGCAGAATGGACTCGGGGTGAGTTGTTGAACGCGCTGTGTCATGTCTTCGAGAAAGGGCATCTGCTTTGCTATTCTTGCTGCCTGGACGATAAGTAACTGTGAAATTGAATCTGGTAAAGAAAAGCGCCCACCTGGCCTGTCGTGGATTCATTCTCTTGGCATTCTTGATATATTCCAAGTTCTTGTGGTCCGTGATGACTTGAAATGGGTACCTGGATCCCTCCAACCAGTGTCTCCACACCTCTAGAGCAGACTTGATGGACAGCAATTCCTTGTTTCCCACATCGTAATTAATTTCTGCAGGGGTGAGCTTTCTAGAGAAAAAGGCACATGGGTGGAGTTTACCTGGAGAACCATGACGCTTGGAAAGTACAGCTCCGATGCCGCTGTCAGAAGCATCCACTTCTACTATGAAGGGGAGGCCTGGATCTGGAAGTTTTAAGATGGGAGCAGTGGTGAAGCAGGACTTGAGTTTGTTAAAAGCATTCTGTGCATTCTCTGGCCATGTCAACTTCTTAGGTCTTCCTCTGAGTAATGTAGTGAGAGGGGCTGCAACAGTGCTGTAGTTCCTTATAAATAGTCTATAAAAGTTTGCAAACCCAAGAAATCTTTGTAGCTCCTTGATGGTTGTAGGAGCTGGCCACTCAGTGACTGCCTTGATCTTGGACTCATCCATCTCTACTCCCTTGGGGCTGATGTTATAGCCTAAGAAGGTTATTGTGGTGGTATGAAACTCACACTTTTCCGCCTTCACATATAGTTGATGGTGGAGGAGACGTTTGAGCACTGTCTTGACTTGTTGAATGTGTTCATCCCTGGTCTTCGAGTAAATAAGGATATCATCAATGTAGACGATCACACAGCTGTTGAGAAGGTCTCTGAAAATTTAATTGACAAGTGACTGAAAAAGAGTTGGCCAGGCCATAGGGCATGACCAAGTACTCATAGTGCCCCCTAGTGGTGATAAATGCAGTCTTCCACTCATCCCCTTCCTTGATACGGACCAGGTTGTAGGCACTTCTGAGATCTAACTTAGTAAAAATCTTGGCTTCTCGTAGTTGTTCTAAGGCAGATGGGACTAATGGCAGGGGATACCGGTACTTAACTGTGACTGCATTCAGACCCCTGTAGTCTATACATGGCCGGAGTCCACCATCTTTCTTTTCAACAAAGAAAAATCCAGCTGCAGCAGGTGATGTAGAGGGGCGGATGAAACCCGATGCTAGTGCCTCCTCGATGTAATCCTCCATAGCCTGTGTCTCAGGAAGAGATAGAGGGTAAGCCTTGCTTCTGGGGGGGGATGAATTTGGTAGCAGGTCTATGGCACAGTCCCACGGTCGGTGGGGTGGTAATTGGGTGGCCTTTTCTTTACTAAATACCTCCATGAGTTCAGAATACTCCCTGGGGATGTGAGTATGAATGTTAGTCTGGGGGCTCTCCACACTTGTGGTCAGGCATGGTACTACGGACCTGGTGGATAGACAATGCTCTTGACAGAATGGTGACCACCGTAGCAATTCCCCTTCTTTCCACGAGATCAGTGGGTCATGGAGTACCAACCATGGGTAACCTAGTATAGGGCTCGGGCGTATGACGTCATTACTTTGCGTGGCGGCCATGTTGATGGCCTCATTTGCTGCTACTCGGACTACTGCGCACTGTTTATAGACGTGCTCCCTCTCAGTCGTGTGTCTTAATTTGGCGTTATTATTGGAAACCATGGTAAACCGTTGCTGCATTGTGGGGTGTAACACTAGATCACAATCGCCATGGGAAAAAGTTCGAAAATGGATTAACTTTCCACCTCTTTCCTGCTTGGAGACGCAACCATCCGAGGTAACAAAGAGTCGTCAGCTCGCTTGGATCGCGCTTGTAAGACAAACTGTTACCTGGGGATATGGTGTTGGCTGATCGCGGCTTTGACATAAAGGACAGTGTGGGACTTATGTGTGCCGAGGTAAAGATCCCCGCTTTCACAAAAGAACGCTGTCAGCTGGATGCAAGAGATGTGGGGAGCACAAGAAAAAAATGCCCACCTCCGAATTCACGTGGAAAGGGTGATTGTAACCGTCCGCAACAAGTACACTATTTTGTCAGATAAAGTACCGATTCACATGGTGTTGCCAAGCAAGGACGAATACATGACATTCCTCTATAAGATTGTGTATGCATGTTGTGCTCTGACAAACATGAGCCCTAGCGTTGAAATAAAATAAATGTGCATTAAATACAGCCATAAGTGTCTGTTGCATCCATACCCACAATCTTCAAAATAAATATACTTAAATCAATATAATGTGCAAAAGCAAGAAGTGTCACACAATCAGATATTTTTCAGTGTTTATTTGCAAGTAGTGCAACCCGAGAACACAGAACGGTGCAGTGCAGTTGGAATGCTTCAAGGTAAAAGGTTAACGTTACATAGGCTTCATGATCTGCAGCTCCTGAACCCATCCATTTGTGAACTGCAAATTTCATATGAATCCAAACCGTTAATAGTTCCAATTTTGTCCATATACCGGTCCCTGCCTTCCCTATTTAACGTATCCCGGTAAATTCCACATCCTTTTCGGGATTTTAACATAGTTTTTCTTTCTCCCAACTCTGCTTCTCCTCGTTTGATTTGCTGTATGTTTACATTCGCGAGGCCATCAACATGGCCGCCACGTCCCAGAATGCAACGCAGCGCCCGAGCCCTATAATGGGGTGACGAGGAGACATGATGACATAGAGGGTTATGGTTTCAACATGGAAAAGTCCTACTTGGATCTGGATAGGAATTGTTTTATGGGTAATCTGCCCGGTGCCTATGGGTGCATTATCTACTGCTGTGATACGGATGGGTGGATTGCATGGTATTGTAGGGATATTAAATCTGGTGACTGTCTGATGATGAATGAGGTTCAATGCCGCTCCTGAATCCACTAACGCTGGAACACATGATTGGTTATCTTTCGTAAAAATTGTCACTGGAAGAGCAAAATTTTTACTAGAAACTGAATCAAAAGTGATGCTCACCCCTTGAGAGGATCCCGCCGGGACTCTGGTCCTACTTGGGCATGCGTTACAAAGATGTCCGGGTTGGCCACAATAGAAACATAACCCCTCATCTCGTCTGCGTTGGCGTTCCTCCTCAGGCACCCTTGCACGTCCGATTTGCATGGGTTCTACCGGTTCAGCTAATGAAGTAACAGGAGATGAGGCAGTAGTAGAGAAATGCATGAACGCACTGGGCCGAGGCCGATTGCGCATGAGATTGTCTATTTTTATGGTCAGTGTAATGTACTCAGACAAGGTTAACGAGTCATCCTTGCATGCCAGCTCAGCTTGTAGTGTGGAATTCAAACCTTCACGGAAAACTGACTTGAGAGCAACATCATTCCACCCGCTTTGTGCAGCTAAGGTGCGAAATTGTACTGCATAATCAGCTGCACATAATTTCCCCTGGCGTAAATGTAACAACTACACAGAAATGTCTCTACCCCCTGCAGGGTATTCAAAAACTTCCCTAATCTGTTGGGAGAAATACGTGAAGGAATTGCGAAGTTGTTCATCATTATCCCAAACTGCTGTGGCCCACTCCAACGCCTTGCCAGTCAGTAAACTCATCATGAAGGCACATTTAGTTGTTTCTTGGTTAAAGGAGTCGGATTGGTGAGTGAAATATATGGAACACTGCCTCAGAAACCCTTTGCATTTGTCTGCAGATCCATCAAACTTTTCTGGCAGTGCCAGTCTTACCGTGTCAGGGCGTGGAGAAGGCATGGACTGGATATAACGTGTCAGATGTTCATTAGTGGCTTGAAGATTCACAAGTTGTTCTTGAAACTCATGCAGTACATCACCTTGATAAACAATCCTGGCTCTGAGCTGGGTAACCTCTGCTGGATTCAGGTCTGGCGAAGTATTCTGTAATGAAGCCATAGCTGGAGTCGGATCAGAATCCATGTTGCAGAGGTAATTTATTGGGAAGGAACAATCAAATGATCAAACAGTGCAAGACAACAGGCAAAAGGCGTAGTCAAAATCCAGGCAAGGTTCAGCAACAATACTGGGCAGGCAGACAGCAAACAAATTCCTAACGATAAGCAGAGAGAAGATCCGGTAAACAGGCAAGAGGGTCAGAACATAACAAAGACAATAGCAATAGTAAACGCTTGGTAAGGCAGAAAACTGGCAATACTTTGCAATGTGTTCATAGAGGCACATGGCTTATAAAGCTACAAACAGGAAGTGAGTCTACAAACAGGAAGTGTCACTAAAACTCAGGTGATGGCTCCCTCTGGTGGAGGGATGAACTGTTCCTGGGCTGGAGTGTTACAATATCATTCATTGAAAATAAGACATTGTGTTCTTCTTTAGGAGGAGTAGTTTTATTTTATTGTCACATAATATTTTTTAATATGTCACAGCAGTTAAATCTGTGTCTGGATTTAATATCATTCATATTAATAGGTTAATACAGTAGATGTATTCTCCAGGTGTATATAATGGGTTTGGACATTTTAGAGAAATTCTTAATGCATTACAATTTAACTAAACCCATTAATTTTGTTTGTGAGTGTGTGCGTCTGAGTGTAGTGTAGAAAACAAGTTCTAACATCCAGTTAAGTTTTCTGATTAGTATTTTTCTTTATAAAAAAAAAAAAGATTTATAGATTTATTGTAGCAACCTGTGCACTTTCTGAAGATTTTTTGCACTGTGAATTTGCACAATCAGTTCTTTTCTTGAATAAAGGATGGGAAATTATTTGTTTACCCGATTATTCGATTAATCGAAGAAATAATCGACAGATTAATCGATTATTAAAATAATTGTTAGTTGCAGCCCTAGTTTTGTGAACTCAAAAGAAAAAATAAAGTTCTAAAATACTCATAAAAGTTAATTTGATCGAACTTTAATTTAGGTGTACCAGTTAATTATTTTGAGCATTAGGGCCAGTTTTCATTTTGTCTATCTGTGTGAATGTTCCCATGTAAATCTTAAGTCTTCTGATATTTCTCTGAATTAAACTCAAAACAACACCTAAAAGTTTCTGCAACTGTACAAAGCACATTGATATTTAATGAGGCTAGCACTAAGGCAGTTTGATTGGTTGTCTGTTACATTCCAGCACTGTGGTGAATCTCACTAAATGGCCAGATTGAATTTCACTACAAAATCAAAGGTAAGAAATACATTTAATTTAATTTAAAGAAAATTAAGCTTGATTTTTAGGACCATTACGTTTTTTAAATTGTTACATTGTCCCCCAAAATTCACATTTCCATAATGCAAAAAAAATAATATTACTTGAAATGCTATATATATTTAAGTATTTGAGCATTTATACATAATGGCAGTATTTGTTGTACTGGTCTTAATTTATGGTCTTCATTTTTGAAATGTCCTGAATATGTTCTATATACTTTTCATGAGATTATAAAATGATAAAATTACAAGTGTGAAACATTGCTTAAAAGGATAGTTCAGCCAAAAATGAAAATTGTCATTTACCCTCATGTTGTTGCAAAACTGCATGCACACAAAACCCAAAAGAAGATATTTTGGAACTCTGGGAACCAAACAACCAAACCAAACAACATTGGAGCCAACATTGACTTTAGATGTAATGTATGGATAAAACAAAACTCATACATTGACATTTCATACAGGTTTTGAACGACATAAAAAAACGTACTATTCCTTTAAGGGCTAAAATAGGCTTGACCCAGGATTAAACATTCTGTGGTGAAGCACGAGTGGTTTAATACTTAAAAATAGTTAGCAGCTAAGCAGTTAACCGCTTCAACATGCTCTTTATATGTTCCACCCTTTGTTCTGTGAATGACTAACACAAAAATCAACACAAAAATTCCCCTGCGTGTTATAACAGTTCTGAAATGACTGATTGGGAATAGGGACCAATCCATCAAACGGAGAAGTAATCTCAGAGTGACAGGAGCAGTTCCACTCCTCTGCGCAGTCTATCGGATTGATGGAAATGCTTCTCGATGTAATGCATAACTGCTGACCTGCCCCGGCAGAACGGCTCGTCCAATACACTTCAGCCCAATGAGATCCTGAGACTAAGACACTGTGGGGGAACATTGAAAAGGATCATCAGCTGCAAACCGTCGAACACATAATTGCATAAAAGCGACATTGTAATCTGGTTTCAGTGGGAAAGGAACATACATTTCTTTTAAAGCACATTTGTTATAGGATTAGTTCACCCAAAAATTACAGTTGTGTCATTATTGAATTAATCATGTCGTTCCAAATCCGTATGTTTTTTTCTTCTTCTTCCATGGAACACAAAAGGAGAGATTAATAAATACTGGTTGCGCTTTTCCATGCAATTATAAACGAATAAGGACTGGTACTTTCAAGCTTTAGAAAGGAAAGCGGTCCATACAATTTGTATGCCATATTTCAAGTCTTCCAAAGCCATATTAGCTTTGTGTGAGAAACTGTGGGAAATTTGCTGTTCACTGATAATCTTTCCTTCCACTGAGCTCTTAACCACCGTGACCAGGCAATTGAGTAAGAAAGGACTCGAAAAGACTTATTTTGTGAACGAACCATTCAGAGTTTTTGTAATGTGGATCAATTCATGGCTCAACTCTCATCAGCATGCCAAAGAGAACAAAAGCATATTTTCAGTGAATCACATCTTAAATTTTCACATGGCATCAAAGAACTGGTGCACAATGTTACATTTACTACTTTTATATTACTTTTAAGTTGTTTTACATCCTTTTTGAAGCTCCAGTTCATTGTGCATGAAAAAAGGAGAAAATTCCTTTTTTTGTTCCCAATAGAAGAAAGTCATATACTGTAGGTTTGGGGAAACAACATGATTGTTGTGAGTAAAAACCATTTTCATTTTTGGATGAACTAATCATTTAAGAAAATTGTTAAAGCTATTATTAAAAGTCTTAATGTTTAATCAAAGATGAATTTTCCTAATCGTGTTGTTCAATAAACCTGGCATTGTATATTACAAATATTGTTGGCTCCTGAATGAATTGCTTTTGTTCCTCTTTTGTAAGTTGCTTTGTATAAAAGTGTCTGCTAAATGCAAAAATGTGAAAGTATATATAAAATTAACTTGAATAGTGATGAAAAATGTGAAGCCTAGAGCAGAATTGTGACAAATAGCTCTTATTCTTCTGCTTGAATTGCAGTGAAATTATAGTTGAAAAGAAAGTGATTCATCCTTTCAGGCAAAATTGTGAACATGTTCAAATGTCAATAAGTATATGTCTCTCCAGTTGTTTCAGGTTCTGCAGCCTACGCAGTTGATCCACTGGGCATTTAATAACCACGTTAACGTGTTTGTTCAAGCACCTTTTTCTTTTGCAGTCATTACGTCAAGTCATTTCCTGGATTTTTCCAGAAGCCGAAATAATTAAATTAGGGCTGGGCGGTGTGATGTTATATACCGATGGTAGAAATGACTCCCATCAGGTCAAAGTATTCCTGTAGGACACTCTGACACAAGGATGAACTCTCTCCTTCTGCCTCGGAGTCGGTGGGCAGATTCTGCACAGAAACCGCCAGGTGAGAAGACGGTAAGGGGTTTGAAGGAGTTAAACGAGGATCGTTGAGGCTTCAAGCCCAGCGCTGATCAGCACTCAGTGATGCAGGAGGAGGAGGAAGAGGAAGGAGGAGCGAACAGAGCAGCTGAGCCTTTCTGCTTTCAGTCTCTCGTCAGCGTGTGCCAGAGCGGTTTCCTTTGCTGTGCTTCTCTGAGAAACACACACACACCAGAGCGCTCTTCATTGCTTTTTGGGGGAGAGTGCTGAATCTTTTTCTCTCTCCGCCTGGATCATGCTGCCCTGGAAAAGGAGTAAGTTTGTGCTAGTGGAGAATGAGTCCAAAAGCAAGCCGAAAAGTCTTGGAGCCGGGCTGACCTATCATTCCCTGCTGTCGACTTTGCTCCACTCCTGTCCGGACCTCGTTCCTGACTACCCGTTCCAATGGCTGGGGAGCGTCTTCCACAGCAAAAGGCAGAAAGTGGAGCTCAATAAAGAGGAACCCACCTACAAAGTGCGTTACCTGGGCAGCGCGGTCACCATCATGGCTAAAGGTGAGGACTGCACGCAGGAGGCGGTGGCCAAGATTTGGACTCGCAGCAACTATGGCGAACAGTGCGCCAAGATGAAGCTCACCGTCGGGCCCCATGGCATCCGCATGGGGGCGGATAGAGGTGGCAAAAAGAAGCCCGTCCACCTCTATTCCCTCAACCGGATCACATACTGCACAGCTGACCCCTTTCGGCCCAAGATTTTTGCTTGGATTTACAGACATCAAGTGAAGAATAAAGCTGTGGTGCTACGCTGCCATGCCGTCCTGTTGCCGAAGGCGGAAAAGGCCAGAGCGTTAGCGCTCAGCCTGTACCAAAACTCAATGTCCGCATTCACGGAGTTCAAGCGGCTGAAGCGCCAATCTGACTTCCGCCATTGCCAGCAGCAGCTGTTGGGCGAAGACATTGTGCCTCTTATGCCTCTTCGGAGACTCCTAAATGGCCAATGTCACTACCAGCCACCTACAGAAAAGCCTGGAAGTGCCAAACGGCTTTCTTCGATTACTGAGGAAGAGGAGGAGGAGGACCGACAGGAGGATGAGCAAACCACCACCAACGCCGGCAGTTCCAGTCCCCCGCCGGAGAAAGATCTGAGGAAGATCGTAAATAGACTGGACGAGGTTTCGATTACCAGCTGGGATGAAGCACAGATGACTATCAGCACTCTGGTTTGAGGTCACATGGATACAGTTTAGCATCCTCACCACTGAGCCTCTGTCCTGTCGCCTTTCCTGCCAACCCACTCTATCTGGTACGTCCGTTGATGCACCGTGAAACAGCCCGTCCGAAACTCGGGGTAAGGACCTTTGGCACCCACGATGTTGCCTGCAGAGGAAGCGTTCCACGAGATGCATGGAGGGAGAGCCAGTACAAGCACAAAACAAGGAGGACCACAGGTACACCAATCCCTCGGAGTTGGTCGAGAGCTTACACCGAAAAAGCCTTTATCTACCCCCGACATCATGTTTAAACTGTACACCCAAAGACAATAAAGCATTCATCTCGTACTCACGCCAGTGAGTATTTTTTTTTTTGAGTACATGCCAAATGCTTTAGACTGATGGACTATAAGAAGGAACCTTAAAATGTGACTCTTTGTGTACGGTCAGTCCGTCTTTTGATGATCGTAACTGTCCCCTGGTGACCTCTCTCAACAGGCTCAGCTTCAATGGGATGCGGTTAAAGCTGGTTTATTGGCACTGGGAGCAGCACTAATGAATTAAACCATAACTTAGGAATCGAGCCTTTGACTTGACATGTTTACTGCTACCATTCGTCATAGCTCTGCTAATCAGTGATGCATAACAAGTGGAGGCATCACCTGTGATGTTCGAGATGGGCCTTTTAAAATGCTTTCCAGCTGTATCAATTTTACACTGTGATTTGTCTGGGACCAATGGCAGCACCATATCTTGTGTTTATACAAATGAGCAATTGTAATTTATGCTGAATTTGTGTTGGTGTAATGTGGTAGTCATAAAAACTCATTTTTATGCCGTTCACATGAAGGTCGTAGCTTCCATCTGTCAATGCTGGCATGTGTTTCGTTATTTCAGTGCATCGTATTAATCATCTGGAAACTGATTGGGGAAAACAGTGAACATTTTTCTACCACTCCCATCTTTTTCTGCACAATGGGACACTGTCAGTGTGAAAAATTGCCAAATGTTGCATTATAAAATGTTTACTTATATTAATTAAGAATTTTTAGAGCCCCAGCTTTCCATTTATTTCATCTCGGGATGATGGGATTGAGTTTATTTGAAGGATTTGAAATGCAAACTGCTGATTTTCTGGCTGTGTTTTAAAAGATGACTTCCAGCTTAAATAAATATTTAATTCAAAGAAAAGGAAAAAAAATGTCCATTGACATCCTGTGAGTGGGCAGTGGAAGGAACTGAATTCGTCTGTTGCTGAGGGGCATTTCGCTTTTCCCTCAATGCAAGGCAATTAATCAGCCGATTGAAATGTACAGAATCTGAGCATAAAACACCTGGGCAGGCAGTGCAGAGCTTTCAGCTTGACATGAAATCAGCCAGAAGAGCCTCAACAGCCTCTCAGCGCATAGTTGATTACAGCAGACAAAAAGACAAGCACATAAATACACACAATTCCGTAAGATCTGCATCAAATTCACCATAACAAGATTTGCTTTCTGAAGTGCATTTGAGGGCAATTGCTCATACTTGGGTTAGGCAATTGATAAACTCATCCCACACAAATGTGACATGGGGATGATTTATTCCTCAAATCTTGTGACTTATGAGGAGATTTGTGCTCTTGGTTTTTATATTTTTGTAAGTGATTATACCTGTAATTTTCAAAGTCCAACAGAGTTATGTTGAAAGAGGGACCCAAGCCATATCTAGAGACTTGAGGGTCACGAGGTGGATTCTTGAATAAGAAACCACCTGGTAGTAACCAACCAGAACACCTTAAAAAACGGCATAGCAAAACCTGGAAATCATATACAAAACCTATTATGGCGCCACTTCCTACTTAAATGTACAAATGGAGTTTGTTTTGTGGTTTAATAACCTATATTTTGTTTACAATATGAATATGACTGAGTGGACAGAAGTAAATAAATCAATACAAATGGTAATCCATTTTTGGTCTCAAATTTTGTAGAGGTCTTGTGTTCCGTTCTGACGGAAATATGTGAATTTTTTTATTTATTTATTTATTTTTTTGTTAACGGCATTAACGAGGGAGAGAGAGAGAGAGAGAGAGTCGAACAACAAATACAGTCAGCAAATGACGTCCAGATGGTAGCAGAAAGGTGCATTATGAGAGGAACACATTTTACATTGTTGTGAAGCACGTGTTTTCACAATGTCCATACTGTAAACTACATCTGGATTGCTCCAAATGCAAACCGTTTTGAATTGGCTTTCTGTCTAAAAGATTTATTTACCCAAAATTAAATTCTGTCTTTTGCTTTCCCTGATGTTGTGAAATGCGTTTCGTGCTTTAATCCTTTGGGGGTTTTTTTAACACAAAGGGAGTTAATATATGACTTAAACCCCCGGTTTCACAGACAAGGCTTAAGGCAGTCCCAGACTAAAATGCATGTTAAGCTATTTTAGCTGAAAGCAACTTGCACTGGAATATCTTAAATTATGTCGGTGCCATTGTTTTGTCTCAAGATGCAGTAATGTTTTTTTCTAAGGCACGTTTATTAAAGCTACTGAAATGCCCTAATTGAATTATAAGGCCTAATCCTGGTTTAATCTAAACCCTCTCTGTGAAACCAGGCCTTAGTGCACACAACTCATACTGACTGCTTTTATAAGCATTTTAGAGCTCGACAAACGTGGCCATTATTAACTGTTGTTATGTAAAAATGTGTTGTTGGATAAAAAAACTGCTGTGTAAAAATTCTTCAAAATGTTGTGTACCACAGAAAAAGAAGAGAGAAAAAAAACGCTAACACTTTACTTAAAGCCCTTATGTATAATGCATTATTCATAATGTATGTTATATCTTTTCATAAACGATTGTAGGTATAATGCATTATAATATTTGAGCATAATTTTGAGTAGAAAATTAACTCCAGATGTCACAAAAGATAAAGTTACTAAACCTAACAACAAAAGCATTGATAAAGCAGTGTAAATACAGCTGGAAAACAGCAAAAGATCATCCTTATTAATTATTCAAGCCCCAGTGCATGATGGGAACACCAGTATCAGACAGTTGAGTAGATTTGACTTAATTTTATAACGTTGATATTTACGCTTTATCGAGTACTATTATTACTGTTATTAAATACTTCTATTTCAAATAAGTTCTGTTCTTTTGAACTTTCTATTCATCAAAGAAACCTAAAAAAAATGTATCTCAGTTTCCACAAAAGTATTAAGCAGCACAACTGTTTTCAACATTGATACATAATAAATGTTTCTTGAGCAGCAAATCAGCATATTAGAGTGATTTCTGAAGGACCATGACAGTATGATTTCAATTTTAAAAATTTGATGTCTTAATGATATTTCTTGGGCATGAGAGAGCATGAGAGAGAGGGCACTTTGTTCAAATACATTGAAAAAATCCTGACCTCAAAATGTTGAACATTAGTATTTATGTGTAAAGGTATATGACCGATTGACATCCTGCATTTAGCGACTGTGTTGGACACCATTTTGTCCCTGGGATGAGATTCTGTAAGTGTAATCTCACCTCCTAACTCTCCAACTGTTAGAAATGTGAGTGCGAGTTTGAGTGTGTGAGTGACAGAATAATGGGAGTGAAGGGTGTTATTTCTCTCCTGTAAGCCTCAATGAAAGTGTGAATAGCCTCCTTTGGAGGCACAGAGGGGAACAAGGTGTGCTGGGCCGGGACATACAGGATCAATGAGCCATCTTTCAGGCATACAGGGAGAGGGAGAGCGATAAAAAGGATGACAGCCCTGTTTCAGGTGTGTGTGTGTGTGTGTGTGTGTGTGTTTAAAAACAAGAGATAAAGAGAGCCTTGCATTTGTATTCCTCAGCAGAAGTATTCTCTTTACTTGAACAACAGCGCTGGATTCTGCATTATTACTTCTAAACACACACTGTGCCAGATCAAATTCCCTGAAGGCTCAATCATAAATAGTTAATTCCTTGAGAAATATTTGCAGATGCAGTTGTTGAGCAAATATGCTCTATTCAAATTTAGTTGAGCAAAGTTTTGACAGTGTTTAACCTCTAAATAAAGATGGTTTTATTTAAATCTCTAAAACAAATAAAAGGCAGAATAAGACAAACCTGATTGATTTCCTGAACAGATCTGCCAAGAGACTGCAGAACTGAAGGTGGTTTAGTAGGAACCGTTTTGTATGCATTATTTTAATGTCATCAAGAAAATTAAATAAGTTGAATTACATGTGACGGTTAGTTAATTGCATATCAATATTTGCTAAGAAAAGCTTCCAAGTAATTCACACTCATGACAATTTGGGTGAGATGAATAAATGGTGTGATATTGTTGGCTTGTACCGTTCAAAAGTTTGGGGTCGGCAAGATTGTTTTTTAAGTTTTTGAATTTTGATAGAAGTATATGTCCATCAATAATTTGATCAAAAACATAGTAATTATGTGAAGTATTATTACAATTTCTACAATCACCCTACAGAAATAATTATAATATTCTGATTGGTGCTCAAGAAACTATTATTATTATTATTATTATTATTATTATTATTAGTATCAATGTTTATAACAGTTTTTGCAACTTAATATTTTAAATGCACAACTTCTGTGTTGTTCTTCTTCACGACGTATGACGCCATCACGTCCATCTCATGTTCTCTTCCAACTTTAAAATTGCCCGACATCATTGTTTTACCTTTATTTTTGTAAAGGCCGTTTTATTTAGTCTTTGCACGTTCGTTTAAACATTGGGATGGTACTTCCACGTAAGCTACTGCGTGACCTTGATGTCATACGTAGTGAAGAACAACACAGAAGTCGCACATTTGAGGTTAAAAAGTATATAAATGTTTGTAGAAAATGGCAGATGGTTTGGCTAGATAAGACCCTATTCCTCATCTGGGATCGTGCAGAGCCTCTGAAGCCCTTCCTTTGAAACTGCATTGATTTGGACCTTCAACATCTTGGTTACCATTGAAATCTATTATGTGGAGAAAAATCCTGGAATGTTTTCCTCAAAATTTTGTATTTCTTTTCGACTGAAGAAAGAAAGACATGGACATCTTGGATTAGAAGGGGGTGATTAAATTATCAGGAAATTTTTATTTTGAAGTGAACTAATTCTTTAAACTGCTTGAATATCTCTGCGATCGTTATTGCTAAAAACGAACTGAGACAACCCATCAGGACAGGGCCCAGGACCCCTGCAGTTCAGTACTCATACAACAGCGTCAGTACAGTCAGATCAATAATATTGTTGAATATTAAGTGTTCCCAACACTATGCAAGTCAGAGGAGACGGTGGCAAGAACCCAAACTCCATCAGGAGACAGAATGGAGAAAAAACCTTGGGAGAAATCAGGCTCAGTTCTCCTCTATGCTAATCAATGCTAATAACAGATAGGAACACAATGTAATTCTAACACACAAACGGCTGCATGAAATCAGATTGCCTGCAGGATAACTGTTATGCAACGCTATCATAAATCAGGCCAAAAAACTTGTCCACGCTGATCCATAGAGTCCAAGCTAAAACAGCTTAACTGTTATTAGCACTACCGAGCATTATACTTCAAACACCAGCCACCCACAAAGGACCTGGGACCTGAACTGACACTGAATTTTGCATGACCATTCAAAAACAGTGCTTGCACACCGTTACGACCCATATATATATTCATGGTGGATAAAAGATATTATTCTCTGACAGTCCTCCTGTTAAGACCGAGCTGCTATCTATAGCTATAGAAACTGTGACTTGAATATTTCAGTGTTTTCCCACAAAATATTCTCTTTGCTTGTGTGTTTTCTGGACTCATATTTCTCTGCAACTCTTTGCACATAGAACAAGATGAGGAGAAACTTTAATGGGGAGAGGATACTTCAAAGATAGAAGCAAGAGCTTTGATGTTGATGCATCGCTTGTTTTAGCATCAACATCAAAATTTAACTCGCAGAAAAATAAAGAGTATAAGGCAGGTTCATTTGCCTGTTAAGTATCAGATGTTTGAGACTAGTACCATTTTAAAGAAAACAAATGAAGTCGAAATTAAAATTGACCCATTCATTAATGAACATTTATTAATTAGTTAATAAATGACTTGCCTGCTGATGTAATGACGTAAATTGAACTTGCCAAAAGTTTTGGGACGCCTGCCTTTACATGCACATGAACTTTAATGGGGTGTAACCCTGGCGTCCTGGCCAAATTTGCCCATTGGCCTCTGTCCATCATGGCCTCCTATTCATCCCCATATACCGATTGGCTTCATCACTGTCTCCTCTCCACCAATAAACTGGGGTGTGGTGGGCTTTCTGGCGCAATATGGCTGCCGTCACATCATCCAGGTGTATGACGCACATTGGTGGTGGTTGAGGAGATTTCCCTTTTCTATATGTAAAGCGCTTTGAGTACCCAGAAAAGCGCTATATAAATGTAAAAATTCTTAATCTGTAGGGTTTAATATGGAGTTGGCCCACCCTTTGCAGCTATAACAGCCTCATCTCTTCTGGGAAGGCTTTCGACAAGGTTTAAGAGTGTGTTTATGGGAATTTTTGACCATTCTTCTAGAAGCGCATTTGTGAGGTCAGGCACTGATGTTGGATGAGAAGGCTTTGTTTGAAAGGTATGGATTACAATCAACCAATCAGCTGTTAAAGGGTTAGTTCACCCAAAAATAAAAATTCTGTCATTAATTACTCACCCTCATGTCGTTCAACACCCATAAGACGTCCGTTCATCTTCGGAACACAAATGAAGATATTTTAGTTGAAATCCAATGGCTCAGAAAGGCCTCCATTGGCACAATGCACTTTACACTCTCAAGACCCATAAAAGGTACTAAAGACGTCGTTACAAAGTCCATCTCACTACAGTGGTTCTACAATAACTTTATGAGAATAGTTTTTGTGCACAAAAAAAAAAACTAAATAACGACTTATATAGTGATGACTGATTTCAAAACACACCATCATGAAGCTTCCAAGCGTTATGAATCAGCGAGTCGAATCATGATTCAGATCGTGTGTCAAACCGCCAAACTGCTGAAATCACGTGACTTTGGCGATCCAAACCGCTGAATCGACTCACTGATTCATAGCGCTTTGAAGCTTCATGATGCGCACAAAAACGATTCTCGTCGCTTCATAAAGTTATTGTAGAACCAATGTAGTGAGATGGATTTTGTAACGACGTCTTTAGTACCTTTTATGGGTCTTGAGAGTGTAATGTACTAGGGATGCACCGATCCGATACTCAGTATCGGTATCGGCTCCGATTCTGACATTATTATTATTCAGACAGGACCGATCCAAATCCGATACTGTGCGTATAATATTCTGTGTTATTGTTAAGCCCCAGTGCCCCACAAAAGACACAAAAACATTATAAAGCATCATCAACTCTTCTTCGTGCAACATATAAAGTGTTCTGAAGCCATTCCATAGTTTAATGTGAGGTAGGCCTACAGATTAATATTTAATCATTAAATTCAAGTTCACGTGAATGCTTCCCTCCGCTGCGTCTGTCAGACTCCATTCAGCTTTAAACTGTGTCGCGTTCGGTTACGACTGTCAACACGATGAAACTCTCTCCAAGATGATTCAGTGTTCCTGTTATTACGCTTTATCTGTATATAACAGATATGTGCCGCTCTCTATTGGAGCCGTTGGTATTATAATACCTTTACGCTATGAAAGATTATTACCGGTAATAGTCTTTATTGTTCTGCCCCATCTATAATATGTTGCTGCCTCATTAAAAAGCTGCGTTATACATTTAAAATAAATGTCTTTTAATTTCTTAGTGTAGGCCCTATATCTATAAATATATTTACTTGTTTTTCATGAATGTATTTTACCAGATATAGAGCTACACTTATTCACTTTTATGCCCCCCCCCCACTAAATGTTTAGATTTTATACAATTATTGTGCACTTGTGATTTTTCTATAGAGTAACATTTTGTGCTTTTTATTCACTAATCTAGTTTATCCACCATCTAGTTTATAGTAGTATTTTTGTCATAGATTGTGATTTATTTTTATAATTTGTTGTTTTTCTTTATAATGAAGTTGTGATTTGTTGTAGATTTGTGTTTAACTCACAAAAGAGTGATTATCAGTTCAACACACTGAGGTATAGAAATTCTACATAGATTTAAAGGGTAGCTAAACCCTAAACCAACTTTTACTTTTACTGGGGCTTTATTAATGCTGTTCATTGATTCAAGTAAATGTTGACATTTGATTATAAAGTGTTTTAATTCTATAAAATATGGTGTAAAACCCTCTTAAGGTTGAACGGTGGCTACTGCAGTTGAATTTTCCTATTGGACGTTGTGGTACATCGTGACGTAGGATGGCACTTCCAACGGCTCACTATCCGCGCCCCTAACACGAGCTCACCACGCCCTCAGAAATGTTTTCCCCAATCACATGATGAGAACGGCTTCACTCCAGTATGAACTGTCATGTTACATGAAGTAGAAACATAATGAATGAAACTCACTTGACACTTGCTTTAACATTGTGATGAAGAAAATACGGTTAAATAATGCAGTTGTCAGTACACGTCAGGCTTTTCTTGCGATATTATTGCCGCCCGTCATGTACAGATAATTTTCATACATGAGACGTGCTTTCAAACCCTGACACGCAAGTGGTTGCCTCGGTAACGAACAACAATACCGGTACTGGCGTATATAGTCTAACTTATTTGAGGAAATCCGTCTATAATAGGCTTTTAGGTCTGAACTTATTGATTCAGTTAATTTGAATGAAAATACATCGTATGTATATCAGATATCTGATCTATTTTTAGTGGCATTCAGTGAAAGGATTTGACTGTTCATAGATTAGGTCAGTTCTCTTGCACTGCTGCTTCACTGGCATCGTCTGCATCGGGAGTTAACGCAGTTGGAGCCAGCGGCTCGCATTGATAAGGCTCCGGGTTTGTGTCTACAGACCTTTCACCCTCCTCCACTTCATGTGAAGGGAGGATAATGACCGCTCTGTTGCAAAGCTGGCGTCACTCCAGTCATTCTCCATCCTTGCGACCCGCGAGTCAGACAGCTGTCAATCAATCCGTCACTGCTGGTCTCAGGTGCACACCCTCCGCTCAGCTCCGCCCTAGATTCGTCCCCTCTGTCTCCGCTGGGCTCTGCCCACTTTTCCAGCATTTTTCAAAAATTGCCAGTGGGTGGAGTTAAGCTCTGAGCAGGGGTTTAGTTACCCTTTAAACAAAACTGCATTGGTATCGATTGGTATCGGTATCGGCCGATACTCCGAATTTTAAATATCGGATAGGTTCTGAAAAAATGGTATCGGTGCATCCCTATAATGTACATTGTGCCAATGGGGGCCTTTCTGAGCCATCGGATTTCAACTATAATATCTTCATTTGTGTTCCGAAGATGAACGGAGGTCTTACGAGTGTTGAACGACATGAGGGTGAGGAATTAATGACAGAATTTTCATTTTTGGGTGAACTAACCCTTTAAATTTAAGTACTCAATTAGATAATACCAATTTAGGTCAACCAATTATCAAGCAATGCTTAATTTTCTTCAGTCTGGGGTGTAAAAGATCGCATTAGCATATTTAGTTGCTTCTATTGCTCTCATTTGTAAGTCGCTTTGGATAAAAGCGTCCACTAAATTACAAAATGTAAATGTAGCAGTTAAAGAAAAAACCCTTAAGCAAAACATGGTCAGATCAAAGTGTCTGAATAATCAATTTTACTGGTAGTTCATGAAGAATTTTGGGGTATAATGTCACGGTTTACTTTATTTTGCTATACCCGCTTACATAAATGAACTATAGTGTCCTGCACCCACTAGTAAAACAATTATATCTGGTGTCTGAATAATTTTTGGTTTGACTGTATTTCAATTACTTATTTTATAATAGTAATAGTTTAATCTAGGGTGTTTTCGTTAAGCATTCCCAGGTGCCAATGCTCTATCTCTGGACAAGACTTTCCACCAATGCGGTCATTCAAAATGTGACAGTCTATGATCGCCAGCTGGCCTGTGAATCTACTGACGTAAATTTCAGCATTAGAGAGATAATTATGAGCTTGGTAGTGTGAAACAGAGGGCCTACTCTAAACTAGCCCCTGTTGTGCTAATATCCTTAATTATCCTGCTAACATTAGTGACACTGATGTCGCCTTTTAAATGTCAGCACTCCTAGCAAAGAGCCAAAAAATGATTCATCACTGAGTCATAATGACCTCACAGACCCTACCAACAACCATCCTCCAATCAAACCCGCCACATTGATTTATAATTAGTGATACTTGCTAAGGCAAACATCACTAATACTATTGCTCAAACTTTGGGTGCGGACGGAGTTTGTGTAAATCCCTAATCCTAAGTATTAAATGTAAGTGCATCTGTTTACTTTTTCATGCAGTTTGTTGAAGAGATGTGAATGCGCTATTATTCAGACGTATGATTGCTTGGCAGACAATAACAGGATCATGCATCAGACATGCATCCATCAATAAACATTGAGGAAAAGATCCTAAATAGTAAATTATGTGTATTTTATTATTATGCAATCCCCCCTCTCATTGCTGGGTTTGTTTTTATGACTTTCCTGTGAAAAAAAAAAAAACAATATATTGGATTAGACCTTATGACATGTCCCTCCTCTGGGTGAAAACCAGTACCTCTGCTGATGCAATAACACACAGTCCTTTTCCAATAAGATCTTTGCAGAACATTTTCTACCTCTGGCAATAGCTTTCAGACATTTCTCTGATTGCTGCTTTGAGACATGCAGCTCCTAAACCCTTTATGTGTTTCTGAGAGAACAATTGGGATGACTTTGAAATGCAGGCAAACAACCTTTATCAAAAAGCTGCCTCTGGGTTGATCTCACTGGCAGCAAAGCAGCAATGAAACCCAGAGCCAAAAGGTTGCAATCCCCCTCAGAGGCGGAGAAATGACACGTCAGGAGGATATTCATTTAATACAGGCACTAATTAACAAACAGGCATGCTTATCCAAACTAGGCATGTGCAAAACTGCTTTTCAAGTCAGTGGGTTGTCTCGAACGACTTTATGATAGCAATATTTGAGCACTGCTCTATGATTTAAATGGTTAAATTTAGTGACAACTTCTCTGAAAGCATTTTAGCATTCTGAGAGTCTCACACCCTATCTATACTACAAGCGCAGGAACACTATTTAAATTAGTCATGACACACTGCGCTGTTTACTTTCCATGCATGACACGGTGTAAGTTACATTTAGCATGCTAATGCAGTCAACATGCTAAAACTCTCCCCAGGACTTTGCATCTGTAAAGGATCTCATTTAAAGTGATTTAATATAATGTTAAAGGCAAATCTGGATATGCTAATTATCAACTAATGTGTTGTTGGATGACTAGCAGAGCCTCCTGACCAATCCGTAATGCATATGCAAATGTCTAATTTCACAAGGGATGCATTTATTTTATTACTCTAGCTAAATTTGTCAAATTTAGGATCCTATGAAATCAGCTTTATTTTTTCCCAAATTCCAGTAGATTTTTTCCCAAATTCCGTTTTTTCCTTTTAAATTATTCTGGATGATGTTTTTTTCCATTTTATTTTTGTTAGACTCCATTCTACTTAATTGAAATCATGAAACTTATACAATTTAACAACAATTTATTAAAAGTTTATAAAAAATGACATGTTTAGGGCTCTATGAAATAAGTTAAATTTTTTTCTCAAATTTCTGGCAATCAAATAAAGGCATAAAACATTATTTTAATTTATCTTTGAATCATATGAAATTAAACTTTTTTGCCAAAGTGCTGCAAAACAGAGCTTTACTGTTAAAATTAAAAATGGGGGAGAAAAATTGTGATTAATTATTAAATAAAGTTTTAATCATCATTTATTATTATTACATTAAGATGTAGCTAAAATCTACAATACAACAGTTTTATATTTATTGTCACAATTTCTTAAAGTTAAACCAAACTTTTATTTTAACGGGTTGCAGTGAAGACCTTTTGAGTTTCTGTGTTTATGATATGATGATCTCAAATGAAAAGTTAAAATGCTTGTGAAGTGACTCTCAGAGCGGCTCTGGATATGAAGTTCATGCATTCATGTCCTCGTATAGTGAGGCGGCAGAAAACTCTGTGAGTATTACACGTGCTTCAGTGTGCGTGTGTGTGTGTGGTAAATGAAACCATTCATTCACACAGAGACACGCAGAACATGCAGGATTCATATTTAAATAGTCTTTTTGCGGTTTAATATTCACAGACACGTGTGTGTGTGTGTGTGTGTGTGTGTGTGTGTGTGTGTGTGTAGTATATATATACACTCACCTAAAGGATTAATAGGAACACCATACTAATACTGTGTTTGACCCCCTTTTGCCTTCAGAACTGCCTTAATTCTACGTGGCATTGATTCAACAAGGTGCTGAAAGCATTCTTTAGAAATGTTGGCCCATATTGATAGGATAGCATCTTGCAGTTGATGGAGATTTGTGGGATGCACATCCAGGGCACGAAGCTCCCATTCCACCACATCCCAAATATGCTCTATTGGGTTGAGATCTGGTGACTGTGGGGGCCATTTTAGTCCAGTGAACTCATTGTCATGTTCAAGAAACCAATTTGAAATTATTCGAGCTTTGTGACATGGTGCATTATCCTGCTGGAAGAAGCCATCAGAGGATGGGTACATGGTGGTCATAAAGGGATGGACATGGTCAGAAACAATGCTCAGGTAGGCCGTGGCATTTAAACAATGCCCAATTGGCACTAAGGGGCCTAAAGTGTGCCAAGAAAACATCCCCCACACCATTACACCACCACCACCAGCCTGCACAGTGGTAACAAGGCATGATGGATCCATGTTCTCATTCTGTTTACGCCAAATTCTGACTCTACCATCTGAATGTCTCAACAGAAATCGAGACTCATCAGACCAGGCAACATTTTCCCAGTCTTCAACTGTCCAATTTTGGTGAGCTCGTGTAAATTGTAGCCTCTTTTTCCTATTTGTAGTGGAGATGAGTGGTACCCGGTGGGGTCTTCTGCTGTTGTAGCCCATCCGCCTCAAGGTTGTGCGTGTTGTGGCTTCACAAATGCTTTGCTGCATACCTCGGTTGTAACGAGTGGTTATTTCAGTCAAAGTTGCTCTTCTATCAGCTTGAATCAGTCGCCCCATTCTCCTCTGACCTCTAGCCTCAACAAGGCATTTTCGCCTGCAGGACTGCCGCATACTGGATGTTTTTCCCTTTTCACATCATTCTTTGTTGTGCGTGAAAATCCCAGTAACTGAGCAGATTGTGAAATAATCAGACCGGCCCGTCTGGCACCAACAACCATGCCACGCTCAAAATTGCTTAAATCACCTTTCTTTCCCATTCTGACATTCAGTTTGGAGTTCAGGAGATTGTCTTGACCAGGACCACACCCCTAAATGCATTGAAGCAACTGCCATGTGATTGGTTGATTAGATAATTGCATTAATGAGAAATTGAACAGGTGTTCCTAATAATCCTTTAGGTGAGTGTGTGTGTGTGTGTGTGTGTGTGTGTGTGTGTGTGTGTGTGTGTGTGTGTGTGTGTGTGTGTGTGTGTGTGTGTATATATAAATTTGATTTAAATATACTGACCTGCTCTAATCAAAAATTTGACAAATTCCGTGATATTATACAGCATTATCCGCATTATACAGTAAATTCTTTTTTTTTTTTTTTATAGATACATTTGACGTTCAACAGACACAAATATGCACTGGAGCATTTGCCAATATATTATTACTGTAGCCTATCAACTGAGGGTGCTCTTGCTTGCATTTGAGGGTGTCAGTGTCTGCAAACGGCTATTTTTGCATCTATCTCAGACACTTTAATGCTTCCACACTTCCAACATGTTTGCTGCATTTAGAAGCGTGCGCGCCTCTCTCTCACACGTGCTGGTTGCTATATTTGATCGCGTCATCAAAAACATTATTGTTCTGTAAAATGTATTCGGTCTTTCACTTATACGGCCAAACGCCAAAAGTGCAATTTTTGCTATTGTCATCCGAATAATTTTGGTTGCTGAACATTCGGTGCATCCCTGGTGTTTAGCCTTGTCTCTATGTATTCTCTTTGGCAACTTTTCCTGTTAACTAAGGCTGTAACTTTGCCTGACTTTCAAGTTCATGCAGTTGTCACCAGGTTGCATCAAAGCTTTTTTTCACAGGTGACAGTCCATTTCACATGAAATCAAACGTAACCTCTCGATCTTTATTCAACCTCCACGCTCTGATAAAATGCTCAGGTTTTTCTTGGCACATAAATAAACAGATAAAAACTCAATAATTATCCTTTACAGATTCAACAGCACAGTGAGCTCTCTCCCATACGGATGAGCTGATTGGGTTAATGAGGCGGTAAAAACCTTTTATTATTTCATGATATTCTGTCCTTCAGCTCTACTCAGAGAGGTGTTTCATAATGCAACTGAATTTATTAAGACACCGGAATATGTAATATTCTCATTGGAACCGCTCACAGCTACATTCATCCTTCATTAGCCAGGTTATAAAATAGTCACATCTCTTTTCTGTTGCCAAACTTTCCTCCTGTGGCTGTTGCATGTGTCCTCTGAATAAATCTGTTGACCTTTCAAGTGTCACTTTAGTCGGATGTCTCCCACAGGCTGACATGTCAGATCCTTGGAGCCGGATGGAGGGACACTCAAACATGGATTTTTGCCATTTAATCCATTTAATTAATTAAAAAATTAAAATGCAACTCAATTCTTGAACCTTTTGTCACAGCGTATTGCATGCAATGAATGTAAATGTGTAAATTTTTAATTTTTACAATTTAAAACATGGTTGCATTATTTTACAGTATGTGCACTTAATTAAGAAAATACTGGGTAATATAAGGTACTGCATGGGTTAAGGTTAGGTTTAGGGGTATAGGGTTAGTACCTAGTTAATACCATGTTATTGTAATTACTATAATAAGTACATATAATGTGCATGGGGAACAGGACTGTAAAATAAAGTGCTACCTAAAAAAAATACTTAATCCAATTGTGTTTGGATTACAGGAAGAATTAGGCAGTAATCGAATGTGGCCCACAGGATGTGGAAAGGACTTTGTGGATGCAGGTGACAAGAATCCAGAAATGGGATCCCTCTTGAAACTTCTATCAATTCTTCACTGTCTTGAAAATCTAAGGCTTTCAACTAGAGGTCTGTACATATGCATTGCATTTGAGGACTTAATTAAAAAAAGTTATATTTAAAGGTTGATTATGATTTCACTTTTTTAACTTTAGTTAGTGTGTAATGTTGCTGTTTGAGCATAAACAATATCTGCAAAGTTCAAAGCAAAGGGAGATATTTTCTTTTAAAGAAATCACCTTTTAAGGACTACAACAAATGGCTGGTAGGGACTACAACAAGCTTATTTATGGGTTAGTGATAAAAGCAAGATGACAAGTTATAACCGTAATTAAACTAAACTATACCTGTTCTATCTTCATGCAGCATTTATTCTCTGGCTCGGAAGGCATCTTACAACAGTTCCTACATAAGCGATTTATAGATCATGACATATGCTAACCAATGACTTGAAGATAGTAACTCCACATCAGCTACATAAAATTCATCAACTATCCATTCAGAAATTTCCTGTTGCATTCTACATGTTGTCACTTCTTCGTGAGTCTCTCCATCGTTGTCCGACTCCGGTTTGAACATAAAAGATTGAACAGTTTCTGACATTTTCAGTGCGTGTCTGTGTGAGGTTATCGGAGCTGCTAACTTGAGCTCTTGAAGCCCCGATCTCTTCTAGATATGGGGCCAGGAGCAGCAGCTCATTTGCATTTAAAGGGATACACACAAAAATTTAGCATTTTTGCTCACCTTTAAAAAGTGACAATTTTAACATGCTATAAAAATGATCTGGTGTATTTTGAACTAAAACTTCATATACACACTCTGGGGACATCAGAGACTTATTTTATATCTTGTAAAAAATTATATACATTTTCTTAGCATTTCTAACTATTTAAAAAATGCCTAACTTTTTAACTGATCATCTATGCTAAGCTTTATATAAATGTAGTAATGTTAATGTTCTTAATCAATCTAAATGTTTTATTCATGGGTTGGCTGAACATCCCCTGAGTTTGGCTGAACAGTCCTTTCTGCTGTAAAATCGAAATTAATGAATGAATGAATTAATATTATTTTGACTGAAAACTTTTGGCAGTTATATTGTAACGTTGATTACAAATGATGGCAATTTTATCTAGTAGCTTGACAAAATTCATTGAAGTTTGGAGCAAATCCATTCCAGCTAATTATTTGGCATTCAAAAAGTGACATTTAAAGAATATATTAACATTAAAAACCTTTAAAATGTTAAATGTAATCATAAAATCTTATTTCATGGCATTTATTAAACAATTTCTCGTTTTAATTACGTTAAACTTTATGTAATGTTAATGTTTGAACATATACGTGGGTCAATGAGATGACATGTATATTTTTAGGTCCACATGCATTATTTTCTTTTTAAATAGTTTGATAAATTCATGACATATATTACTTTATTCTATAAAACCTATTTAGTTTGAGTTTGTTTTTAGTACATTTAAATAATACATATTATTTTATGTTTTATCTTAAACCCCAAAATGTCAGGTGGTCCAACTGTCTGAACAAATGAACAGACTAAGAAAACTAGTTAAAATTATGCCTTAATTATAAAAAGTAAAAAACTAAATATCATGGCATCGTTTAGTTTTGAAACCTTTCATATAAAGAAGTTTTATAAATATCAGTAGTTTTAAAGCTGTTGAAATTAAAAACGTTTTTTGTTTTTTGTTTTTAGTTATTGGTATGTTCTCAAATGTCAGGGTGGCTCAACTCTTATGGCTAACATGGCTCTTTTCTTATGAATTGACAGTAAACATGATAATGCATCATCCAGAGGAGCTCAACTGATCCTTGTGCAGAGTGAAAAGGTTAGTAGATCGCTCTCAAATACTGCCAAAAACTGCTCATTTCAAGTATGGGTAGATTGATACACTTTCCATGTCAGGTGGTACAACTACAGTATATACATATACAACTATTTGGTTGTACCGCCTGATATAAAAACACTGTGAAATGTTATTTAACAGAAACTTGTTTAAACACATTGTTAATGACTCAAAAATATCAATTACATCAGTTTTGAAAATATATATTTTTAAAACCCACCTTTTTTGAAGCTTTATTTGTTAATGACCCATTAAAGGGGTTATGAATTGAGAAATCAACTTTTCATTCAGCCTTTGATATATAAAAGTTCATTGTGATATAACAATGTCCTGTAAGTTTCGGAGCTGAAAACTTCCTTGTTGGTCAAAGAAAAGCTTTTATAGACACCAGGCCCAGCAAACACTCGATCTCAGAATGTGCCCGGCTGTGACGTCTGAGTGTAGTGAAACACACTCCAGAGGCCAGAGGCTTGAGACTACAGCCAGTAGAAGGAGCTAGTTCCGCATGTTTTCATCCCGCCCATAGGGGTGAGCGAGTGTTTCAACTTTTCAATGAATTCCTATGAAAGTTAAGCTTCCATATGCAATCTGAAAACTTGGACACGCGTCTTGAATGACTGCCGCGCTTACCTCACCTCTTGTGATGAATGAAATCTGAATCCTGCTGCGTTTATGCCGTGACTTTTGTTCGGCTCACTCACACTTTATTGAAAAGACACGTTCAGTTTTTAATTGTAGTGTCTGTTCTCTAACTGAACGAAATTATTTTATTACTATGAAAATCAAAACGACGGTGGGTGCGGTGCCACGGTGGGCAAGAGATGTAACCGGTAGCCGTGGCTTGGGTGTGGCCTCATTGGGCAGCGAAGCAAGTGCATTCTGGGAGTTGTTGAAGCACCAAATTCAAAAATAATTTCACATTTCTACTACATAAATGACCCAGTTTAAATGAACTGGAGTTTGAAGTACCCCTTTAATATAATGCCATAGATCTAAATATAATACCATAGATCTAAATGTAATGCAACACTTTTCACGATTAATTAACCATTAGAGCTGCAGTAATAGTAAAAACGCGCTAAAAGAGAGAGTAATACTATTTAAAATGGAAAGACGTTAGCCAATCACAGCAGTGGGCGTTTACACTGAAGTCAAACAGCAGACACACCCCTTAAAACCGAGCGTTCAGAGCAGAGTCTAAAATCAGGGTAGGAAAAATGCCTTTTATTTATAAATTATGAACATTTTTGCTGTAAAAAGGATTCTAACATTATAAGTGCACCCCAGGAAACATCATAAAACAATAAAACCACGCAGTTCATTACCCCTTGAATATTATTGAAAAAAAAAGCCGTTTTATATTTGGGGTCTCTGAGTCTATAAAGGTTGAACATCCTTGTCTGTTTTAAAATGTGTAAGTGAATTGAATGTAGATTAATTTAATGGAAATCTCTTGGCAGTAATATTGTCTTGATTGCTGACTTAACCCTTAAAGAGTTTCTGTATCTTGGAGGATACAGACATTTAACAGGCTGTAGGGGGAAGGGCCATGGGGGGATGGGCATTATGTGGTTGCAGTTGATGAGAAACACTAATGGGAGGATGGGTCATGTAATCAGGGTCATGTGACTTTATGCCAACATTCCAAACATTTGTATCAAAATCCAAAATGGCAGCATACGTGGACAAAGACACTGGCCATGAGGTAAGTGTTTTTATATTTTCACAATTAAGATATTTTAGAGTGATTTTGTTTTAGAAAATAGTTTTTTAAGGATAGTTTTACATGTTCTTGTGCATATTTTTTAAATAATCGTCTCACAACTTTGATTATCAGCCATTGAATGTCTGTATCCTGGGGGATACATTGCCCATATAAGGGTATTTAACAGGGCTGATCACTCACAGATATTCTTATGTTTTGAGGCCTAAATGTTAGTAAATGAGTGGAGGGAAGAGGGAAGGAACCCCCCTTCCCAATACTTTATTTCACACACACACACACACACACACACACACACACACACACACTCGCACACACACACACACACACACTCGCACACACACACACTCGCACACACACACACACACACACGCGCGCACACACACACACACACACATGCACACACACGCGCGCACACACACGCACGCACGCGCACACACACACACACACACACACACACACACACACTCAGACACAAATGTATACCCTGCATAGGCATCTTGGGAGAAAACGTTCAGTTTTTTCCAATTTTTCTAATGTTGCATGGATAACATGAAAAAATTTAGCTAAATAATTGTTCATTCAATGTTTTAAAAGTTTTCATATGAACTATAATAAAAAAAATACATGTTACAATGTAACCCTAAATGGGCAATGTATCCTGGGAGATACAGACTGTAACTTTGAAAATAAAGGTCATATTTTGAAAAAAATTTATGAACTGTGTCATTTTAGTCTAGATACATACAAAAATAGCAATGAATCATTTTTCCATTAAATTTATTTATGCTTGCCCCTTTAAGGGTTAAATGATGGCTTGGACACAATTTAATTAATAGTTAAAATGTTTATGCAACAAGTCTATAACAAATCCATTCAAACTAATTATTTGGGGTTGAAAAAGAGTTAGTGTGTGGGAAAGTCTCATTCAATTTAATTAAGTTTATTGAACATGTTCATTTCTTGAATGAAGACAATACCAATGGCTTTGAAGGGGAAAAAAGTGCCTGAACTGCGGCAAAGCCAAACACAATGTGCATAAGAGAATCTGCAGTCCATTATAATAATTTGTCCTTATGTGTGGTGTCCTTAAGCTGCGTTTACAACTCAATTTGTAGCAGTTCAAGATATCCTTGTTAGTAATCGCTGTGGATATCGGCTTCAGACAGGGAATGTTCACTTTTTAATTGGCAGGTAACTGGAATTTCTTTCCTAACTGTCTGACTTTGAGTCTTTGGGGAGAACAGAGCGTTGTTCGTAATTGAGACCAGCAGACTGGGCTGAGCTTTCGTGCGTGGACTGCCAAAGGATAAAGCTCCTATAAATCCCTTTCATATGAATGTCAGCAAACACTTTTTTGAAGCCCTTCCAAAATAGAAGGCGTGAAAAAATCGTTCGATAGGTCCTCTTATCCTCAAGCGCAGGTGGCTAAGGCACAGAAGTTATTGAAATGGTGCCGTGCACCCTCGCCCACTTACTCCTCCGTATAGATGGATGTCTTGATCATTTTCAGCACAGAGCGCTCTGTCATTTATGATAGGATAGATAGAGGCAGCTTGTAAAGCTTTGCATTATTTATGCAAGATGTGCTTGCTGGTTTCACGGCAAGATGTTCAAGGTTGTTTGCAGATGATGCTTTGAGAAAGTGTTGTTTTTTTTCTTGCATGCATGTTATTGCCATTTTACAATGGCCTCAAGTTTTCATGCCACTTGGTTTGATATTTTGTGTGCAATGCAATGGCATTGTTGAAAAATATCCTTTTTTTTGGCGACTATATTTATCCTGTTCGATAATGCATTTGCTGTGCCTGTAGTTATGTCTGTCTCTTTCTTGATGTAACCAGTATTAGCCCATCTGCTTATAAAATCCCATCAGAGCACCGAAGAACAGGAGTCTGAAAGCAGGGTTTGAGTTATGAGGTTTACAGCTTTGATCGCATCGTGTTATGCAACATTCAGGAACATTCTGTTTGCGCACAATTCTGAAATCTATTCCCAGACATGCTCAGACACAGACATCAAACCGGCTCGCTGGGGAAGGATTTTTTAGACTAATTTGACAGTAGACTAGAGGAAGCCGGCTAGCTGCAAATTTGCTCATAAGATGAAACGTTTCAGAAACACACATTGCGCTTTGGGGGAGTGTAATAATGGTAGTGAACCCTCGGAGTCCCATGCTGGGTATGGTGTTTTGTGTTTGGCAGCAGAGAGTACCTTCTTTATACCTTCAATACCGATATTTCAATACCTAAAAAAATATATATAAATACATTATGTTATGGAAGCTTGTTTCCGCCACTGTATAAAAAAAATTAAACAGTTTTCTTGCAAATCTGAGTTTACATCTCACAACAGTTTTTTTTGTTCCTGCCGCAGAACATACAATTAATAAATAAAAAAGGTAATTGCAGTTAATTAAGAATTAAGAAATCGCATGTTAATATCTACAGTATATACCGTTTATATCAAGAAAAAAGTCAGAGCCGGGTCAGCGCATGCTGAGGTGCACAGTGCGCAGAGGTCGCCAACTTTCTGCAGAGTCAATAGCTACAGACCTCCAAACTTTGTGTGGCCTTCAGATTAGCTCAAGAACAGTGTGTAGAGAGCTTCATGGAATGATTTTCCATGGCCGAGCAGCTCATCCAAGCCTTACATCACCAAGTGCAATGCAAAGCGTCGGATGCAGTGGTGTAAAGCATGCCGCCACTGGACTCTAGAGCAGTAGAGACGTGTTCTCTGGAGTGACCAATCACGCTTCTCTGTCTGGCAATCCAAGTTTGGGTTTGGCGGATGCCAGGAGAACGGTACTTGCCTGACTGCATTGTGCCAAGTGTAAAGTTTGGTGGAGGGGGGATTATGGTGTGGGGTTGTTTTTCAGGGGTTAGGCTTGGCCCCTTAGTTCCAGTGAAAGGAACTCTTAATGCGTCAGCATACCAAGACATTTTGGACAATTTCATGCTCCCAAATTTGTGGGAAAAGTTTGGGGATGGCCCCTTCCTGTGCCAACATGACTGCGCACCAGTGACCAAAGCAAGGTCCATAAAGACATGGATGAGCGAGTTTGGTGTGGAGGTGTCCTGACCTCAAACTGATAGAACACCTTTGGGATGAATTAGTGCGGAGACTGCAAGCCAGGCCTTCTCGCCCAACATCAGTGCCTGACCTCACCAATGCGCTTCTAGAAAAATGGTCAAAAATTCCCATAAACACACTCCTAAACCTTGTGGCTCTTATAGCTGCAAATGGTGGGCCAACTCCATATAAAACCCTACGGATTAAGAATGGGATGTCATTAAAGTTCATGTGCATGTAAAGGCAGATGTATATTTTTATATATATTAATATAATATTAACTACAGTATATATCGAAAGGTCACCCACTAATGCTGCCTGGGTCATTGCGTGCTAACCCAAGGACCAACGTTAATCACTGTTATTTGGGTCTGACACTTGACATTTTGGGTTTCTGAATGGGTTCAAGTAAATGATGTGACTCAATGTTTGTGCACTACATGTTTGTGTGCTTGTGTGCATTGCATTTATGCTTAAAACAAAATGATTTCTGTAATATAATTTTGTACCTCCAACCACAGACCCAGGTGTCAGGCAATGGGTTTTATGGGTGCAATTATAATTTCAGCTCAGCACATTGTGGGATTTACATAAGATGGCACTCGCAGCCCAGATGTTTATTTCCCCCCATATAATGGAGCATGTTGGCAGGATTGTTAGGGCTGCAGAATTGGCGTGCTAAAGGGGGGAAGGAGTGAGGAGGTATCAGTTTAAGCGCTCTGCACTGTAGGCAATACCTGTGTGGTTCAGATAACGGTCAAGTGCTCTTGTATTTGCTGCTAGCTAGAATTGGTTCTGATCCACAGCTCTCTAGAGATAGACGACAGACAGCTGCTGCACACCAGACTGGAAATGAGGGAACTTGGACTATGTTCCAAATCAGAAAATAACAAGCGCTTTGCCATGACATTGTATTGTATCGCTAAACTAACTCTGTAGTTTTCAGTAATGAACATAGATGGAATATCTGGTGTGTGTGTGTGTGTGTGTGTGTGTGTGTGTGTGTGTGTATAATATATATAAATATATATAATATATATATATAAATATATATAATCACACTGATAAAAATGATTCTGTGGTGAAGTAAATACTACAAAAAAACAAACAAATGTAATTTCTACATGGAAAGGTTAGTTCAGACAAGAATGAAACAAGTAAATTCTATATTAGTACTCAATTCAAGCTTGTAGAAATTAAAGCGTAAATATCAATGTTATAAAATTAAGTAAAACTACTCAACTTTTCTGATACTGGTGTTCCCATCATGCACTGGGGCTTAAATAATTAATAAGGTTGATTTTTTGTTGTTGTTGCTGTTTTCCACACTGTTTTATCATTGCTTTTGTTGTTAGGTTTGGTAACTTGCCATTTTGTGACATTTGCAGTTCATTTTCTACTCAAAAACGATCCATCGAATGTTGCGTTGTGTATTGTGTACCAAGTATTAAGGTCTCTGCGTTCATGTGCTGCGATACTTCTATTATGTAGATATTGTGTACACACAATATCTATTGTAGGTAAAGTATACACTTTAAAAATGTGTTTTAATTTGATGTTATATTGTTTGAGTAAAAATGATTTTAAAGGAATCTTCAAGGAAGTACTCAACCTTTTACTGGCCGAGTTAAAATTACTTATTTTCTTTAGAGTCTACTTAAGAATGTGAAATATATGTGAAATGTACTTTAAAAATATGCGTGCAAAAACTTCAGTAAATTTCACTTTATTTCAGTGTATATATATTCTACCTAAACTCTTTCAGCTGACAAAGAATATGCAGCTCCTTATATTTTCTGCTGTTAGGTAATCTGTTTGCGTTCACTTAATCATTGTAATTATCAGTTTGATTCAGAGAGAGAGACATGCATTAGCATGAATCATTTAGTAAAATTATATGTTCAGTGCATTGCGTCTGGTTCTGTTCTATCATGTTCAAGGTCTCTTATAAATTTGAATTATTCAAGGAATAAAATGTGAGTCAGAACAGGAACAGACAATTTCTGCTAACAAGACAGCACTATGTAGTGTTCACAGTTCTTTATTACACCCACTCACTCACTCACTAAAGACAGACACTGGAATGATTGTGCCTTCAAGTCTGGCTGATCAGCAGTGCTGTAAAACCCCAAGATGCTGAAGACAGGCAATTACTTTAGTTTACAACAGACTCTCTCACCTTCTCATTTTGTGTTTCTCAGTAGCATCTGATCTGTGTTTGGATTTGGATTAAAGATTAAAGATAACCTGTATAGATATGCATTTAAATAAAGTTACTGTATGTATGGATACAGTCTCTAAGTAAACATTTTTTTTTTTAGGTTTTTGAATATTTTTTAAAGGATGCTGTCATTTATGGGTGAAAATTACACGTAGCGGTATGGTTCAGTACAGCACAGTACGATTCAGGACCGTAAACCCTGATCCGGCTTGCTTTGCAGTGATCGTTGTAGCCATCAACGCCATTCTCGCGCGAAGAAGAAAGCAACACAGTAAACAACAATGGACGACATACAGCAGATCTTGTTCTGTCAAACGCTGTTTGAGCAGAGGCTGCAAGGAAAAACACAGCCGAAAAAGCATGCACAAGTGATGATTCTCTGTCAACCAATCAACATTCTGCAGGGAGTCTAGCTCCACACTTTAGTACTTCAGGTACCCCAACGGAAGGGTGCCACAAAAGTGGTACGGTACTGTTTGGAATTAGGGTACCATTCACAACTTCTGACAATGGAAACAGCTAAAATTGCGTACTGTATGTGTACCACTGTACCACTTGGTGGAAACAAGCCATTTTATAAAAATTCAAGGTGGGCTAAGGGGTAAGGGGCGTGTTTGTTTGTTTTGGTGATTTGAAATCAACATCTGTTACCAGAAAGCACTTACCTCACCTTTAAAAGACTACTGTGTGTATATATGTGTATATATATGTATCATTTATTTACTGCCATCACTGCACCAGGGTACCAGTAGTTGCATGAACCTAGAATTTTGCATGAAATTCTCAAAAGCTCTTCATTTTACAGGGCTGACAGCTCGCTCAAGTGTTCTGCCTTGAGGGTTCATTTCCTTCCTCAGTCCAAATCCTCCTGCCAGTCACGTCTGCCTCTGGGCTTTGAGTGCGCCTCGGTCTGGCCACTTCATCATACAAACACACACATACACACACACACGCAGGCTAATCTCTGAGCTCTCCAAATCATATCATCCTCATAAGCCAATGACAAGTCTGCTCACAGCGTGAAGGAACTGCTCTGACAGGGTCAAACAATAAACAGGGACAGACAAAAAGCATATTTTAAACGTTTTGAACTTGTCTAATGGAATTTTTACAAATCATATTATTCCTAGTGAGAAAAATTTAATATAATACACACATAAAACATTACATTTGTATAGTCAACATTAAACAGTGGCCATAACCCTTTTTCCTTTTACAATCTAACATGTTTTTTTTTTGTTTTTTTTGAAAATGAAGAGGGCTTGATCGATGTCAGCAGGAAGTAAAGTCATTTCAGAGGTGTAAATATTTGTTTTTAAATATTGATGAAAAAATAAAGACAAACTTTTCACTTTCAAATATTGTGCACTGATAAATCATGTATAATGTATTAGGACAGAAAAGCAGGCCAATTTTAATTTCATGTTAACTTTGGCTATTTCAACAGCTATGGTGTGTTGGTAATGTGTCAAATGCTGTCCATGATCCCACATTGTGTCTAATTTTTGCACTTTATTACTCAAAAGGATATTTTGTATTCCAAGAACAAACACATCCGTCCCAAATGGCTTGGCAGCATGAGAATGAGGGCACAGACTGTACATCTGAATCCAGACCCACGCCAGCAGCTGGGAGTTACATCCATTCATAAGGCCACTAAAGATCTCTATTCAGTGGGCGCTGAATGACAATGGAATGGGGTGAAATGGATCTAAAGGTAAGAATGTATAAACAGTTTTTCTCAGAATTACAAGATATAAACTTGCAATTGCGAGTTATAAAGTCAGAATTGCGGGATATAAACTTGCAATTGTGAGAAAAAAAGAATTGTGAGATGAGTCGCAATTATCTTTTAGATTGTTAGTCTTTTTTCCCTCAGAATTGGACTTTATATCTTGCAATTATGACTTTTTTTCTGAGATAAACTTGCAATTGCGAGCTATAAATTCAATGCTATTAAAAAAAAGTCAGAATTGTGAGATTTGTTTATTTGGATCCCAACGAGTAAAAATACAAACAACATTATTCAACAACAGTAAAAGTCCAGTCAATAAAATATACAAACCCAAAATTCATTCCATCAAAATCAACAATTTACTGTAGATTGTACCATTTAAATATTCCTTTAAAAGATTTTTAAAACCTCATTTACTTGTTAAAAAATATGTAATATGCGATTGCAAGTCATTCCATATTTTGTTTCCTCTATACATTACAGTCTGTTGTTTTGCATTGTTTTTTGAAACGGGAAGTAAAAAACATCCCTTTGATGCATGCCTGGTATTCAAATTGTGACTAGTACTACTATACAAAAGTTGACAGTATAGGCACTCTAGACACTTAAATATTTCTTATGAAGCAGGGAGGTAATTGTCCTATCCTTCACCAGTGACCAGCCTAAAGTTTTGTGCATTTTTATTGTATTAGCCCTTCTATTACTGTTTAAAGCGAGTCGTGCGTCTCTATTATGCACCACTTGTAATTTTACTTGATGCACTCGACCACAACACTCAATAGTAATCTAAATAAGAACCATTGTTTGTACAATTTGGATATAAACTTGCAATTGTGAGGGATACAAATTCAATCTTAAAGTTGTCACATGTCAGGGTGTGTCACCGGGTTCGTCTCTGTTGTTTGTTTTGTCATGTCATTTCCTGCCGCCCATGATTTGAGAAATCAGCGCTGCCTTGTGGCGCTGGGCGCATAATCACGAGCTGATCTCCCTCACCTGCCGTTCATTCCTTTTATATTCCCAGCTGTGTCTACCCCTTGTTGTCAGTTGATCATTTCCTGACGCGTGGATGTTTCTTGTCTGTGCTGTGTTTTTGCTCTTACCTGCTTGTTGTTGTGCTCAGGACCCAAAGACGAGGAGTTTGTAGCAAGCTGCTTTCTCTTGCTGGACTCGGACTCGTTATCTGTTTGGTCTTCCTGTTTTCGATTCTTTCGGTGGTCTCTTCAGCATGTGTGTCTGCTGAAGTGTGTGCAGAGAACACGGGAGCCACCAATCAGTTTTCTAAACTGTCACATTGACTGTTCACGTTTGTGTCTCAAGTTTTCCTTAAACTTGTAAACATTGTTCACTGCAAATTGAGTCCTCCATTTATCCATAGCCTGACAAAATTATGTTTTAATTGTCATTCTTTTTTCCCCTCAGAATTGGACTTTATATTTGACTTCTTTTCTCGGAATTGTGAGATAAACTTGCAATTGCAAGAAAAAAAGTAGCAATTACATTTATTTTATTCAGTGGTGCAAACAAGCTTCCATAATGAAGTATCCAACTGTCCACACTTAGTTTTTTCCCCAGTTTATGCAGTTAATTGGTGCATTATCATGAAATTTTCAATGTAAACACACTAATCACACTATTTACAGTTTTATAGAAAACGGCATAGAATAGTGCACAAGTACGCATTTAGGGACGCACCTGGATACAATGTAAGAAATAATTTATCATTCATCACAATTTCAGAAATGTTAAATGCATTTAACATACAGTATTTTAATTATTCCATAGATTTCCCCCCGCAATCAGTGCAGAAGCGCCTTCTCGTGAGTCTTGCTGGTAGATTGATGCCGACTTAAAGGAACGAGTGTTGTGACTTTTTTTTGAAAATAGGCTCATTTTCCAACTCCCCTAGAGTTAAACTGTCGAGTTTTACCATTTTCGAATCCATTCAGCCGATCTCCCGGTCTGGCAGTGGCACTTTTAGCATAGCTTAGCATAGATCACTGAATCTGATTAGACCGTTAGCATCTCGCTCAAAAATGACCAAAGAGTTTCGATATTTTTCCTATTTAAAACTTGACTCTTCTGTAGTTACATCGTGTACTAAGACAGACGGAATATGAAAAGTTGCGATTTTCTAGACCGATATGGATAGGAACTATACTCTCATTACTGCGTAATAATCAAGGAACTTTGTGCCGTACCATGGGTGCAGCGGCGCAATGATATTACGCTGCACCTGAAAATAGTCCCCAGCACACTCCCTGTGCAAGCAGGTTGTCACGTTGGTTATGTTGACGGAAGTTAGCCTATTTTCAGGCACTGCAACTTTTCATTTTCCGTGGATTCGAAAATGGTCAAATTCTTGGTGAGTTGGAAAATGAGTCTATTTTCAAAAAAAGTTGCGTGTTCCTTTAAATGCATCCATGTATTTAGCTGGAATACACTATCCGCAAGCAACATATAAACTGTGAATATTTAATCCTATTACATTTTTCTTACCTTTTTTTTTTTAAGACTCAAAGCATGAAATAGATTTACGATGACTCAAACAGCCTTCCTTCGGAAACCATGAGCAAAGATGATTCCTGTGCCATCTTACCAACATTATTTGAGATGGAAAAGCTAACGTTTTGCACTGCAAATTTTCTGTAATCTACTGTCACTGAAAGCTATAAATACATGCTTAAGAGAAGTGAGGCTGCAAGAAGAAACCAATTTCCAATTGCATAGCAAGTCCCAGATAAAGAATTCCCTGTTGAGCGAGGCTTACATGACTTCCAATAGTCTGTAATCAGTTCATTTTAAAAAGTGTACAGTAATGTAGATACCCTCTGATCTGGAAATTCATATAGTTGCTATTAATTTTTCTGCCCTACAGCACGCTCATTACGCTCATAAATAGTGTAAATCTCATTTTAAGCATGATTGCTGTAGGTGCATCTATCCATGCATATAATTCTCGGAGGAAAAGTGTCGGCCCACATCTCCCTGTCTGGCACCGTGTGGAAGATGTGTATGCGAGCGCTGCTTAAGGTAGGAGCAAACAGAGACCGCATTTACATTTCAATTTGGCAGCGAGACATAGCAAGTTTGTACAATATCTCTCTCTCTCTCTCTCTCTCTCTCTCTCTCTCTCTCTCTCTCTCTCTCTCTCACCTTTTCTCTCTCTCTCTCTCTCTCTCTCTCTCTCTCTCTCTCTCTCTCTTTCTGCAGGGCTCAAGATAATTATAGATTGATTCAATGCTTCCCGCCTTCGAAAAAAACAAGCTTTTCAGCGACTCTGCTGCTCCCAGAACCAAAAGGTAATCTAGGAATGAGGTTCATGGCCGTTTGGACATCACTTTAATACACAACTAGGGAGCAAAACGAAAAATACTAGAAATAATGTAGTTCAGAGATTTAAAATAGGGCTGTTAAAATTATATGCCAGTTGGTTAAATCAAAATTGAATATTGATTATTAACACTGCGGCAGGTGAGTAAATCTGAATAGATGTTGCAAAAGTGACTTTAGATGATATGTACTTTAGACAAAAAAAATTGTGTGTTATGCACCATAAATAACATGTTTTTAAGATATGCTTAAAGTATGCATATTGAGGCCCCTCCATTCTATCAGTCCTCACATTTATTTATATAGAGCTTTATATACTGTTTATATAATTGTTTCAAAGAAGCTTCACATTAATAAAACAGGAAAATATGAAAGTTTGTTTTTAAAATTGAGTTAAATTCAGCTAGAAGCTGCTCTTTTTTTAAGTTTTTTAAGTTTTTTGAAGTCCGCTCAAGTCAGTTCAATGTTGATTCAATTTAGTTCAATAACAGTGTCGATGTTGAAAAGTGTGATTTATCCAGATCAATTCAGTTCAAATTTTGTTCTTATCTGATAGTGCCAGTGCTGTTAAATCGTTAATATTACTGAATATTAATTGTCTTTTAAACCCCGGTTAGAAAATCCTAAGAGGTAAAATACATATAAAAGTCTCAGAAAGCAGCAACTCATTAGCACTGATTAGCATGAAAACAGCATGTTTTTGCTTTTAACTCAAAAAATAGTTAGTTAGTTAGGGTTGGTTGGTTGGTTGGTTGGTTGGTTGGTTGGCCGGCCACTTTATTAGCCTCACAAGGGGCAATTATATTAGGGCTTTGGCAGCTCATCACAACTTAAAAAACAGACATTAAAACAATCATATTCCACATACACATAGCTACATATTACAGCATTATAGGCATTTACAACATGGTATAATAAATTATCTGTATGGTATTTTGAGCTGAAATTTCTTAGACACATTCTGGGGACACCTGAGACTTATATTACATCTTGTAAAAAGGGGCATTATAGGTCCCCTTTAAACTAAAAATGCTTCAGCCTAAAAAGCAATTCATTTTAATTATGCCAATCAATTTTACTTCTATAATGTGACTTTTGAGTGAGTGATTAGACAACATGATTTAGAAACCACAATAAACTCTAGCAAGATGAAGTCCTTTTATGCAAAACCATAGACCTTTATGTATCGAAGCACAAAGTAAGTAAAAGAAGACTCAATTCAGTGGCGGCATTCTGTGTGTGTGCATTGCTTTTTCGTGTCTTTCTGCAAGGCTTTGAACGCAAGCAACTGATAAACTTTAGTTACGATTCAGCACTGGCCTGATCGGGACAGTGACAAATCCATAAACTGTCCCAAGTGTCTTTCACAAGCTCTAAAAGGTAGTTTAAACGAGAATGCACGTGCTGGCGGTAATGCGTAGACTGATATTGCATGAAAATGTGAAGAATGTGAAAACGAAGGTGCCTCTGAAATATATAAATGTATCGATTTTTACATGTTGCATCGATACAGCGTATCGTTAGACATTTAATCACTGTATCGATCTATATCAATGTATTTTACACTCCTAGTAATGTCCCCCATTTATGTCCATTGTGTGCTGTAAGACCAGAAATGTTTATTAAGAAAATAAGTAGGTTAAATTTTAATTTCACGTTGACCTACAGGTGCTGGTCATATAATTAGAATATCATCAAAAAGTTGATGTATTTCACTAATTCCATTCAAAAAGTGAAACTTGTATATTATATTATATTCATTCATTACACACAGACTGATATATTTCAAATGTTTATTTCTTTTAATTTTGATGATTATAACTGACAACTAAGGAAAATCTCAAATTCAGTATCTCAGAAAATTAGAATATTGTGAAAAGGTTAAACATTGAAGACACCTGGTGCCACACTTTAATCAGCTAATTAACTCAAAACACCTGCAAAGGCCTTTAAATGGTCTCTCAGTCTAGTTCTGTAGGCTACACAATCATGGGGAAGACAGCTGACTTGACAGTTGTCCAAAAGACGACCATTGACACCTTGCACAAGGAGGGCAAGACACAAAAGGTAAATGCAAAAGAGGCTGCCTTTTCACAGAGCTCTGTGTCCAAGCACATTAATAGAGAGGTGAAGGGAGGGAAAAGATGTGGTAGAAAAAAGTGTACAAGCAATAGGGATAACCGCACTCTGGAGAGGATTGTGAAACAAAACCCATTCAAAAATGTGGGGGAGATTCACAAATAGTGTACTGCAGCTGGAGTCAGTACTTCAAGAACCACTACGCACAGACGTATGAAAGACATGGGTTTCAGCTGTCGCATTCCTTGTGTCAATCCACTCTTGAACATCAGACAGCGTCAGAAGCGTCTCGCCTGGGCTAAAGACAAAAAGGACTGGACTGCTGCTGAGTGGTCCAAAGTTATGTTCTCTGATGAAAGTAAATTTAGCATTTCCTTTGGAAATAAGGGTCCCAGAGTCTGGAGGAAGCAAGGAGAGTCACACAATCCACGTTGCTTGAGGTCCAGTGTAAAGTTTCCACAGTCAGTGATGGTTTGTGTGATCGACTCCATGCCACGCCGCATTGCTTCAGTAATTCAGGCAAAAGGAGCCCCAACTAAGTATTTAGTATTGCTGTACATGCTCATACTTTTCAGTTGGCCAAGATTTCTAAAAATCCTTTCTTTGTGATGGTCTTAAGTAATATTCAAATATTCTGAGATACTGAATTTGGGATTTTCCTTAGTTGTCAGTTATAATCATCCAAATTAGACTGATATATTTCAAATGTTTATTTTGTGTGTAATGAATGAATATAATATACAAGTTTCACTTTTTGAATGGAATTAGTGACATAAATCAACTTTTTCATGATATTCTAATTATATGACCAGCACCTGTGTATATGTATATATATATATCTTAATTGCTATTGTTACAGTTATCGTTCTTGTTTTTTTTTCTCGGCCTTTACGGTTTGTTTCAATGCAGTGTCGATAGGTCACAAGACAACCCAGAATGTTTGCCATTGTTATGTGTTTCTATTGAGCATGAAATGCACTCAAATCTTGGTTGTCTGAAATGGAGCAGAAAATCAGTATGTCAATAAAAAGCCTCTTACCAAGGAAAGTATTGAGTGTTGATTCCCGATAGTTGGCCGAGTTAAGCTTTTGTGCCGAAATAAACCCTTTGGTTCTTGAGATACCTTTGGAATTGACTTTCTGGGTCGACAGCATTTATGCACTTATAAACTGCAATTACGGGGGAGAAAAGGACCAGGATCAGGCTTTGTTACGTTATCTGCACGGAGACAATTTTCCATTGTGCAAACCTGTAATATAGGCCACATGACAGAGCAGTTCAGCCCACGATGTGAATGGACTAAAGGTGAGGGAAGAGAGGGATCAACAGATAGATAGGAAATAAAATAAGACACATTTCCCTGCAACCCAAGCAAAAAGGAACGAAGCATTGTTTGGCTGTTCTAGCATTGGTCTGTTCCTAACACAAAGCTATCGTATGGCTTCAGATAACGTATATTTAGTGCGTGAGTTTCTATAGGTGACTTTTATGATGCTTTTGTGTCCTTTTTGAAGCTTGAAAGCTTTAATCTTCATTCATTTGATTGTTCCTCTTTTCTTCTGATTTTTTGTTCAAAATGTTTCCTTTTGTGTTCCAAAGAAGAAAGAAAGTCGTACGGGTCTGGGACGACATGAGGCTGAGTAAGTGATGAGCTATTCCTTTAGGTTTATTGATTCAGCCACAGAGAACATCCCATTTTATCTCTCAGCTTGACACAATCAGAGCGAACGCCTCTAAGATTAAGTCCCTCATATGAATAACCATCTCGGTTTTTTTTGTTGTGCTGCATCAGGAATGCTAAGTGTCTTTCAGAAGTGAAAACTCAGAGAGAGAGACAATATGTATCCTTTAGTTTTTGTAAGTGGGAAATGATTGATAAACTGATGCAATGTGTGCTAGATTGAAGAATGTCATTCCTTTTGTAGTGTATAGTGTATGTAGCATATTGCAATTTTTTTATGACAATTTTATGTTGTTCTTGACTTTCTGATGATTTTTCTGATCATCATGCAATGAGTCTCATTCTTTAATACTGATGTGCAAAAACGGATTTATTGGAATTGAAAGAGTGTGCCTGCAGTTATTAATTAGCATAATACACGCAAACCATCTTGAGTGTAGTTTTGTTGGTTCTAAATGTAAAATAGGATCTGCTGCTAACATTTTGGTGCCAGATACCACAGCACACCTTCAATGGTCTAGTGGAGTGAATGCCTTGTGTGGTCAGGGCTGTTTTGGCAGCAAAAGGGGGACCAACACAATATTAGGTCATAATGTTATGCCTGATTGGTGTGTATATATACACTGTGTTCCAAATGATTATGTAAGTGGCATATCAGTAGAATTCAGATTTTAGTTTTTCTAAGAAAGTGTTTGTGTTTTATTTCCATATCTTCTTAGATGACTGGTATCAATCTCAGACGGGTTTGTTAAAAAGTGTTCAAGGTCTACTAAGGTAAATGGAAACCCTACTTAAAGAGTTTGTTCCACACTATTAAGCATGTTACGGTTCTCAGGCAATATGGGGAGGAAGAAAGATCTTTCTGAAGACGAAAAACATGAAATGATGCAATTTTATGCAAAAGGCATGAAAACAGCTAATATTGTATGAAAACTGAATGGAGATTATCGAACTATCATACGATTTGTGAGTAATTTACAGCACAAGAGTCTTTGATTCTAGCTAATGTCTTTAAGTTCATTTATTTTTAAAATCAGCTGCCGCATCTAACCACCATCTCACTAGCTGACTTTGTTGTCCATACAGTGCTTTTCATCTATATTTATCCCAGTCCTTAGGCTACAAGAACCATTTCAATATTTTATGAATCAAGCACATTACCCATTATTTTTTAGTTCAGTTTCCTTGGAGCATGTTTTTGTCTGGCATGAAAACAACCATGCTGAGTCCCTCAGACAGCTTCCAGATTAGAAAATGAAAGACTGAGCAATGCAGGTTCTGTTGCCGGGGAACTGCGTAAATCAACTTGTCATTGGCTAGGCAGTGATGATTCAAAGGTTTGCTGACCACCTGTTGTTCAGTAGTGTGGTTGAATTTTTCTGGTGGACATTGATGCTGAATGTCTGATTTTCATGGCCTGATTCAGAATAACAGCAAATAGACCTAATAGCTTATAGTTAAAAGTCTTTCCCAAGCAGCTGTATTCCAACTAGTTTATGCAGGGGTTTTTTTTAGGTCAGGGGTGCTGAGTACTGCACCTGGAGATCTACTTTCCTGAAGTTCAAACACACCTGAACCAAACAAGTAGACTTAAAAAATTACAAACAGATGTGTTGTGGAAGTTTAAATTAATCTAAGCCTCCAATATAGAGCATTGGAGGGATTTTTGTAGGCCAACCCGTAAGTTAGCATTACCTATGTTTCCCTCAACAAAAACCCAGTAGGATGTTCCCAGGATGGGATAGGATGTGGCTTTTGTGTTGCAGAAAATAAGCTCTGCGACCAACAAAAAAAGTTTTGTTCATCATGATACTCTTCACAAATGTATACAACTTTAATGAATTCCTTCAAAAATGCATCATTCCTGTGGCTACATTGCCTGGCCAAAAAAAAAAAAAAGAGGCGCTGTTTGGATTTAAATAGGCTAATTCTTAAGTCTTAATCTTCATGCAGTGATTATTATGTTTCTAGCATGTTATATGTTTAGCAACAGTTCTTGATGGAGTGTGTAGCTTTTCATTTCTTAAACAACCATGTAAGAAGACACATCATGGCCATATTCCAGGATGACAATGTCAAGATTCTTCTGGTTCAAACAAGCGTCAACCTCCCACAGTTTCTCTTGAAGCCAATACGAAAGTTACTTAAACTGCAATTTTACTCCAAACTCCAAATAGAGCAGAATCTCATTGAGCTCCATGTTAAAATGCCCAACTTTACAACAGAAAAGTTGTGGTTTTGGTCTATAAGGCTAATTTTGCCCTTCATGACAACTGTGAGGGGGGTGAATTTTTTAATAACTCATTCGTTTACATTATATAAAGCATTAAAGTTCTGCATAATTGAGGGCGTGGCCTTACAGGGGGTGACAGGGGGATAGCCATTTATCTGCTGTCTGTTAGTCATCGCGTCACCTCAGCTCCACCCACGTACAGAGTGCTGGACTCTTGCATTGTCAATACAAGAGCTTGACCAAAAATGTATGCACCTCTTGATGGAAATAAACATCACTACATTAAGGTATCTGATCTTAAATAAAATTTTCGATCAGATTTTTTCAAACTTCTTGCATCACGATTGGTCACATGACACTTCAGAACCAATGGCATCGACATCAGACCTGGCGAGGAGTGCTGTATCTAAAGACACCATTTTTGATTTGTACATGTGGACTTGGAAGCTTAGAAATTTATTTATTATGCCTGTTTGTTGTTGTTTTTTCAGGCTTGACAGCATAAATCAGTATCTGTTGTCACTGTATGCAAGTGATAATGAACCCAGCTGACAGGTAAGGTTCTGGCAAGGTTCATCCAGTAACATTAATAGAATGTTCATTCAAAGTTATCTGGTCTTTAATAAAGTTCTCAAAATGTTAGCACAAAAACATTTATATGTGTTCAAAGAAGGTTTAATGTTAGTACTTGTTTCTGAATGTTCAAAAAACTTCCCCATAATGTTCGCAAAATGTTTTTAAAACAATAATAAAAAAATTGAACATTCATAGAGCATCCAAAATAAAATTGACGCAACTTAATATGAACATTAGCGAAATGTTACTATGACATATTTTTGTTAGCCTGTACAATTTTCTTTTCTGGTTGAACTATTCTATGTTACTATTCTATGTTACATTATGTGTGACTGTTTCTTAAGGGAACGTGCACTGATAAAGCAGTCGAATTATTGTTACATCTCTCATGGCGGAGTATGAAAATTACTCTCCAGCTACGGTTGAATCTGGACTGAAGCGCAGACGGCAGGAAACAAAAAGATCTCTGGGAGTGGGTGTTACAGGAAAGATGTGACAAGTAAATTGGTGTGTCTAAATTTCAGCACTGTGTCATTTTTAACAACCTCAATTGATGAAAATCAGCCCTATTCCCACAAAGGTTTTATCTTATTGTCAAGCACAGAGAACGGAGTGTTTGAGGTGCCAAGCGGAAGAAACTTGCTAAGTCTGTCACATACGATATCTCACTGTCAGCCACACAAGGTTTGTCCCTGCAAACACGTCCACTAGGAGTTTCTTAATGTAAAGTTGTTAAAGATTGTAAAGAATATGCTGTAATACAGAGAAACTCTACAGAGAAAGTATTTGATGTTTGATTATTCAATTGGGATGTTCATCTCTTACAGGCTGTCATGTTACTTACTCATCCCAATGGTTTTCACTTGGATAATTGTTGATCCTGTTTACCAGGTTTTCCAAACCCATAGAAGCTCATGGTGGAACTGCAGAGGATTCGTGAAATTTTGCAGCTTTGGTATGTACAGTAACACCTACTTTTCACAATCCGATTGCACAATCCGACCCAATGCACTGGATAAAATCAAGTCCCACACTACATGCATTTTTACATATCAAGTCTTACTACTAAATGTATCCAATTATGGAAGCTAAATGGGTTGCGAATAGTGATGGGCTTTACGAAGTATTTGTTTAAAATAAATGCTTTTAAGGGCAAATCAAATGATTTCAGCAAGCGAGGGATTGTCATACGACTTCAAAACATTTCGAAATGTCAGTGGTTGATGCTAGTTCAGTAAAGTAGAATTTATTTAAACTCTTTAAACTTACATGAATGATCTCCTCAGCATGCAGAGTTTCAAGTGCTTGGAAACAGCAAAGCATTTTTCGAAACAAATTTTTGAAAAGTCTGTGTCGCCTATCAATGACATCATACCCATGTTACCCTCGATTTCCGGTTTTATGTTGTTGAACCCATAGAAACACCAAAGAAGCTTTAATATATTATGTGTTTTATTAGACAGGTGAGCAACATTCATCAACAGAAAACTAATCATTGTTCTATAGCTCAACACAATCAGTCTTATTGTTTAAATCTCATTTTCTTGATTTACCACGAGTACGTATGTTTTACCATGTCTATTATCAATCTGGCTTACTGCAGTGTGCAACAAGTGTCTCATAGTAGCCGCTAAGCGAACACACAGAGTAACGTTATAACATATCTTTTAACACACTCAAATGTATCTAATATGATAAAACAGCTCTGAGTTACCCCATATACACATGAGCGGGGGAAGCGGAAGCGACGATTGTGGCATAATAAAAGCTCAGAGAAGTCCAGACGTCATCAAGCTACACCTTTGTTTTGAATAAGCAACATATACAGTGGCAAGAAAAAGTATGTGAACCACTTGCAGAATCTGTGTAAATGTGAGTAATTTTAACTAAATAAAAGAGATCATACAAAATGCATGTTATTTTTTATTTAGTACTGTCCTGAATAAGATATTTTACATTAAAATGTTTTACATATAGTCCACAAGACAAAAAACATAACCCTGTTCAAAAGTTTTTGAACCATTGATTCTCAATACTGTGTCGTTCCCTGGATGATCCACCACTGTTTTTTTGTTTTGTGATGGCTGTTCTTGAGTCCCTTGTCCTGAGCAGTTAAACTGCCCAATGTTCTTCAGAAAAATCCTCCAGGTCCTGCACATTCTTCAGTTTTCCAGCATCTTTTGTATAATTGAACCCTCTCCAGCAATGACTGTATGATTTTTTTGATATTTTCACACTGTGGACAATTGAGGGACTCAAACACAACTACTAAAAAAGGTTGAAACATTCACTGATGCTCCAGAAGGAAACAAGATGCATTGAGAGCTGGGGGTGAAAACTTATGAGCAGGATGAAGATGTCCAAATGTTTCTTATTTTGTTTAAATATCTATTTTTTTTTTTCATTTAGTACTGCCCTTCAGAAGCAACAGAAGATACTAGCATGTTTCCCAGAAGACAAATTGAGTACAATTTACCTTGATCATCAAATTCATTAAGTTTTCACCCCCCGGGCTCTTAATGCGTTGTGTTGTGAGCATCAGTGAATGTTTCAACCTTTTTTAGTAGTTGTGTTTGAGTCCCTCAATTGTCCTCAGTGTGAAAAGATGGATCTCAAAATCATACAGTCGCTGCTGGAAAGGGTTCAAATATACAAGAAGAATGTGCAGGACCTGGAGGATTTTTCTGAAGATCATTGGGCAGGACAAACAAGAGACTCAAGAACAACAATCACAAAACACAAAAACAGCCGTGGATCATCCAGGGAACGACACACAGTATTGAGAATTAACAGTTCATAAACTTTTGAACAGGGTTATTTTAATAGTGAAATCCAGTGTATCACACCGGATTTTTTATGTAAAATATCTTATTCAGGACAGTAATAAATACAATTTTATATGATCTCTTTTATTTAGTTAAAATTATTCACATTTTCACAGATTCTGCAAGTGGTTCACATACTTTTTCTTGCCACTGTACATATTGTGGCTTTATCTTCATTTTTGTGCAAACGTGTTTTTTTTTAATAAAAAGCCATTTTTATTTTTTAATTGTGAAGATTATCAATAATATTTACTATAAGGTTTTCTTAAAATCTCAAGTAAATCATTCTTCTTTTGTTTATATCATAAATGTGATTTATTTTTCATATTTCCGAACTCTGGAACTAGGAAAAGGACGATGGAATAAATGTAATATGCAGTGGTTTTATTTCATTCATACACAATTGGTTTTAATCCAGCATAAACCAACACTGAAACTCACCGAAATCTGTCATTGACCATATAAACATAGCTAAGAATCTAAACCCATCTTAAGCAGTTGGCACACAACTCCTCTAATCAATTCAATGGACTGCTTTCAGGGATTATAGATGGATCAGTGACCAAAAGAGCCATTTAATCTTTTATTCATCAGTGTTTGTTGAACCCCTCAATTAATCATCATGCAATGCCACATTGTCAAGACTGTCTAACAGGCGTTCCAGGGAACATCTGCATAATCAAACGTTGTTGTATCTTTGAAGCCTGGAAATAGTTGTATACTCATTCTGAGATCTGGTTTATGGACTGTAGTTGGCCCATCTTTGGCATAGCCATAACCAAATTTAAAGGGATAGTTCACCCAAAAATGAAAATTCTTCAAAATATATTCTTTTGTATTTATACAAATATTCTTTATACTTTATACTATATTCTTTATACTTCTTTTATAACAGAAGTAAGAAACACCTATGGTTTGGAACAACTTGAAGGTGAGTAAATGATGACAACATTTTCATTTTTGGGCGAGCGATCCCTTTAAATTAATTTGACACTCATTTCTATGTGGGTGTGACTTCACAACACCCATTTAGGAGTCAGATTAGATTGAATAGACAGACAATAGGAGTAAAATTTATATTACCGCTTTTACCGAAGGTAGGAAAAATATGAGAGACAAATGTGTGGAGCAGCTACTGCAGCAGCATTTTCCCGGCTGTGTGGGCTAGATAACTGGAATTTAAAGCCTACATCCAATTCAACACAGTTGCTCACATTAATGAGTAAATAAATCTGATTGGCTTAGAGGGAAAGGGGGTGGGTCTAACTGGAGGTGGAGCAAATCTTCATCTACTTAACTGCTCACAATTTGCCAGCACATACAGAAAGCTATAAAGCTAGGAAATTAGTGTGATTAGCTTAGATTATTTGGTCTTGAACATAGTTGATGAGAAATGTTTACGTTTATATTGAAATCTCGGTTTTACAGTGAAATCTCAGTATTACAGTGTAATTATACATTTTAGTACAGAGTAATAATAATTAACTACATGTACTTACTAAAGGTTTAGGGTTAGGATGAATGTTTGGTTTAGGGTTTATTGCATGTAATTATGCAATTTATAGTTATTACTACAGTAACTACATGTAACGTGTAACGATGACACTGTAAAATAAAGTGTTACCGAAACCTCTGACTTTTTTGAGACACAAGATATTTTCTCAATTTTTATGAGGCTTTGTCTACATGTATACAGATATTACTCAAAACACAGTTTTCGCCTGTTTGTAAATAAAAAACCTTTTCCACACCAACAGCATTTTACAATGAGATAATGTCAAACCATAGACTGTAAAAAATATGGACTTAGTGTCCGTGACGTCACCCATAGGATTCTGAAGAGCATTTTTGAAGCGTAAAGTTGGGTCGAGCTGGCCGTTGCCATCTTGGCAGCGCGTCACCGCGTCATACTCGGATAACTGAAAATGGGCAAAGAGGCGCAACATGGGTGACGTGATGACTAACAAACAGCAGATAAATGGCTATCCACCTGTCGCTCAAAGTGGCCACGCCATTAATTATGCAGAACTTTAAGGCTTTATATAATGTAAACGAATGAGTTATAAAAAAATTCACCCCCCTCACAGTTGTCATAAAGGGCAAAATTAGCTATATAGACCAAAACCACAATTAGTACCAGGCTGTTAACATTTTTTTTTATGCTGTAAAGTTGGGCATTTTAACATGGAGCTCAATGAGATTCTCTAGCGACCAGTCCAGTGGTGGAATGTCACAAAGTACAAATGAAAAACAAAGTTTCATATGACACTAACTTTTTGTTAATTAATTGTTTATGGAACTGTCACTTATATTTTAGATGCAATATATTGACTGTTTTTGTTCTATTTCAGTAGCGGAAATAGTTCCAAACAAAGCAGCAACAGAGCATTACTGAATGATTCAGTGTTTTGAATGAATCGGTTGAATCAAAGATTCATGACCTATTCATAATCTACTGCCTCATTCTTGAACGAATCAGCCGTATGAACGAATCGACTCAATGATTCACTCATTAATACCTGCCACCACCTACTGGCAGATTAGTTTCATGTTAAAACATTCTTTCCAACATTTCTTATTTTTATAAAAATGTTTAAAACAATCTTTTTTTGTTAACAATCTACTTCAACTAATTTTTCAGTGTAAATTATTACATTTGTTTGGTAACAGCCCTATATTGTTTTATTCTAATGTTTCTAATTCTAATTCTTTAATGGAGGCTATTGATAAAATTTAAGAATATAAAAGGAAAGCTGAAGTATATCCAATATTAAGTAAGATTAGGGGAAAAATTTCCTTTATAAAAGGTAAAAATATGCAGATTTAAATACGTCAAAGCTGTTCACTGAACACTATAGTGAGAATATTGCTTCAGAATAATGATAGATATTTAACTCTACAGATCACCCGATTACCAGAATTGTAAGTCATAATGTAAACTGGGCCACAAATGGTAAGCACAATTACATTAACCCAAAACTAACTTAGTTAAAATGCCACAGGCCAATGTTTTTGTAATATTTTTTTTTTTATTATTAGAATATAGACATTCAGAGAATAAATTGTTATGCAAGTACTTTTACTTTTAATACTTAAAGTACATTTAAAATCAGGTACTTTTTACTTAAGTAGGGTTGTCATTGTGGTACTTCTACTTTTACTAAAGTAAATATATCTCTGGGTATTTGTACTTTTACTTAAGTACAGAGATTCAGTACTTCCTCCACCACTGGGCCAGTCAATGAATTGCAGTTTAAGTCCTATATATAAACTGCGGGTGGTTGCCGCTTGGTAAAAATGCGTTAAAACATTAACATAACCCAATATCTGCAACCATTGCCAATCACAAATTATATAATACAATTAACCTGTTTACATGAATCACAGAAAATCTTTCTATTTTTTCAAAAAGGTCAGTTTTCAGAAACATCAGTGATCTAAAATGATTTTATTATGGATGGGGAGTGAAACACTTGAGAGATTACGGATGTAATTTTTGTCAGGATAAAACATGCAACTGTATCTGTTTGCTCTTATTGCTGTCTAGGAAAAACAAGTGAGATTTTAAAGCAATGTGATTTTTCTTTCCTATGAAACTCTCATTACTCGCTGCACTGCATATTACAGATTCTCAGCTGATATTAGAGTCTCAGTGCAGTGCTGGCCCAGAGACTCCCTCAGGCTTAGAGATCATGTCTTCCTTGTTTTAGGAATGACTCCCACATAACCTCCTGCTTCCCATCAGCCCCGTGTCCGGCAGAATTCCATCACTCTTCGACGGTATTGATTTGGCCGTCTCTCTTGTCAGCCTCATCTCTGCACCTCATCACTGCATACGTATGTCTGAGGATGACTGCAGGTGTCGTGGGTCGAAAGCATTTCACCTTTGATTCCAGAGCCCTTGGCTTTTCTGTCTGGTAAGTGGCCACTAAAGGGAATAGGATCTGTTCGCTTCCATTATAACGCTCGGAAATGCTCGCCTGGTAGACAATCATTCACGAGTGGTGCTTCGGCAACCATTTACAACTTGCAGTCATTGTTTGCGTTGAATTTTGCTCAAGCAATCATCACTGTAAATAATCATGTTTTGAGAATAAGCTGTACGTTTTTTATTCGTGGAAATCAAACCCAGGAAACTAGCTTTTGAGTTTCTTAAAGGGGACCCATTATGCCCCTTTTTACAAGTTGTAAAATAAGTCTCTGATGTCCCCAGAGTATTTATGTGAAGTTTTAGCTCAAAATACCCACATATATTTTTTTTTGTGCTGGGAATCGATTAAAAAAAATAAACTAATTAATCAAGCTAATTCAAGTTTTTAATATTTTAATATTGTAATAATTTCAGTTACTCTCCAAATTAAAGTAGAAACAATTTAAAGACAGCATATTTTAAATATGTGTTGTAATGGCATCTTTTTATGAATGAAGGCCGGTATCACTGATACTAATGTCTCTATGAAACATCAATGACGTTACATTACAGTATAACTGAAAGCTCCCAATTTCAACTTTTATTAGGCTTTAAAAAAACAACTTTTAATTTAAGTGAACTTAAAACAATCTTTACATAAATCTATTATAATAAATGTAATTTTTACCTGTGGCCTTCCCTGTTAAACATATACAGAAATGTAATAGTTATCAAACACCTTTCTTAACTGCATAAATAATAAATGAAATGTAGATTAATCATCATAAAAGCTAAAATTTTCTCTGTTCCCTTTGTTCTGTGATGAACATTAATGACAGGCATCATTAGTGCTCCTGTCACTTTAAGAACGGCCGCTGACGAACATGACGCGGATCTGATGCGCTGTCCCGCGCATCTCATTTCCTCACAACTCTTTAAGTTAATTTAAGACGTTATTTAACTAATTTAAGACTCCTAATATGAGAATACTCAAAATTCTGTGTTGTTGTTATTGTTTGTTCAAGAGCAAAAGAGAACTCGAAGTAAGCAGGAGACTGACGCGAGTCTGTCTGTGCGTTGTGTGTGTGTGTGTGTGTGTGTGTGTGTGTGTCAGAGTGTCAGAGTGTCCTTGATTAGCTGACATGAGACGCAGCCACACAGACAGGACATTGACATACAGCGTGTTGTCTTGTGTCTTGTGTCTTGTCGCGCTTGGAAGCATTTACATGAATAAAAGCGTGATCATGTAACGCTAGGCAAAAATGAATATAAAAAATGAATGAATATAAAAACGGACGCTGCGTTAAATATTTTGAATGCAGCATGTTAATATTGCCGGGTGAGCAAAAATGTGCAGTTTTTTTGTCTGTCCCTTTAAATGCAAATGAGCTGGTGTTCCCAGCCCCCTTTCAAGAAGAGGGCAGAGCTTCAAGAGCTTGTGCTCCGGTGTCAGGATAATCTCACACACTGAAAATATCAGTAGCTGTGTTCAGTTCGAACCGGATTCGGTCAATGATGCCTACAGAGCCAGAGAATATTAAATGCTGCATGGAGATAGAACAGGTATAGTTTAGTTTAATTACTGTTATAACTTATGTTGTCATCATGCTTTTATCCGCTATTGGTACAAGCCTGTTGTAGAGGACCCCGTCCGATTGATGGCCAAAACTTTACTGATGAATTAAGTTTTTTCACTCCAGAAAATCACTGTGCGCATTAAAGTCTTATCCATAAATTTCTCCCTTGAATTATCATCAACAATTACACAACACTCGTTACATCTAACAGTGAACCGATATATGAAGAGTTTCGTTGCAAAACGAGATATATCCATTTTGAGAAATGTTGGTTATTTGACATTATTATTTAAGACATCAACAGTCAAGTTCATTCACAATTTTTTGTACATTAAACTATTACTTGAGCTCAGTGAAGGCCGGGACACAATATTCTTCAAATCCAGGATATTTTTTATTTAATTTTATGTCCATAAATAAGTCAAAAACCATGCCAAAATGCAACATATTTATCTTAACATTGTCAAACATCTTAAATTGGTTAAAAAAACAATACATCATAAATATATGGAATAGTATATACAAAGATTGATTAATAATAATAAGATTCCGAGTTAGTTTTGGTCAGAACATACATAACATAACGTTTTTTTTTTTGTTTTTTTTTGCAAAACGCTATATATCCACCTTAGGCTATATTCTACTACTGTAATACCATTAAGAAAAGCTAGTGAATCAATGTTTTGTTTTGTTTTGTGTGTGTGTGTGTGTGTGTGTGTGTGTGTGTGTGTGTGTGTGTGTGTGTGTGTGTGTGTGTGTGTGTGTGTGTGTGTGTGTGTGTGTGTGTGTGTGTGTGTGTGTGTGTGTGTGTGTGTGTGTGTGTGTCGGCATGACAGACCAACATTACTCGCAGTCGCACGATGACAACAATTAATCTTTGGATGTTTTCCCTCCCCTGAATGTCTTGCCCGTTTGTCTTCTCCCTTTGATGATTTTCTTTAGATGCCTTCCTCTTTCTCCCAACAGCAGCTGGAATGACCGGCTCCAATCCGTCATCGAAATCCATAACGTTAGCTTGACTCTGAAGCTTTGATTCTCTGACTGACAGACAGTTGTTGATCAGTGACGAAGCCTACGTGACTGACAGCTCGCCTACAGTATTAAATGGTAAACGTTTTTTAGTTAGCCTATTGAATCCTCTTTTTAAAAATATGTTTTTTGTTTTGATATTATCGTTAAATCACTGAGCAAACTCGGAGCACTTCACCGGCGGTGACTCTCTCCTCGCGTGACATCCTGAGCTCGCGCAGCATCCTGAACGTTCTATATCGCACTTTGTAAAGAAACTGGGCTGGCGGATATCGCGTTTTGTGAAAAAATACATTTTGTAGTTGGCTTAAAATGTACATTTTCAAATCTTATTAATGGCAGCAATTCACACATAGATTAAGGTACATCTAAACAGTGATTTCCAATAATAAAATCCAAATGTCAAAAAATGGCGTTTATCGCGTTTTGCAACCAAACTCTTCATATACAGACCTTATGCCTTTTCGGAGTTCGTAATCTGACCTGGACACGCACCATTGCCAAGGCAATGAGGCAAGTCCCTTGCAAAGTCTGCGTGTTGGTGCTGGGCGTGCTTGGTAAATTATCCTTGTAGTGAAAATGGCAGGTTTCTGGACAAATCAGAAGACAATTCTAGAGAAAGAGCAAGGAGATATTCGCGAGAGCACACTGGACAATGTTTGAGCAAACGTGTAAAATCTGAGCGAGAGCAGAGCCATATTTCCATTCCATTAAAGGGTTACTTCAGCAAATTAGCATTAAGCTTTGTATCAGTAGAAACCCGGTAATGTATTCGAATGATCGTACTTTCCCCCCTCATGTCCCCCTGAGACGAGAGAATTATGCATTTTATTTCTGGAAAAAATCCTCCGATGACGCAAATATCGTCATTTTGAGCCATCTGAGGATTTTTTGGCCAGAGCCTAGAGACTACAGCCAGTAGAAGGAGCTGTTCCGCATGTTTTCAACCCACCCACAGGGGTGGGATCTCACTCACATAATGTAAATGCGCACGGCCGCTGCCACTCGGATCAGGCATTAATAACGGAGCAGTGCGGAGCAAAGTGAGTGTTTCAACTTTTCAATGAATTCCTATGAAAGTTAAGCTTCCATAGGCTTGATCTGATAACGTGCCAGACTGGACATACGTTGTAAACGACTGCCGGGCTTACCTCAGCTCTTCACTCTCGTGATGAATGAAATCTGACTCCTGCCGCGTTTGACGTTCGTTCGGCTCACTCACACTTTATTGAAAAGACACGTTCAGTTTTTAATTGTAGTGTCTGTTCTCTAACTGATTATTTTATTACTATGAAAATCAAAAAAATGGTGGGGGCGGTGTCATGGTGGGCAAGTGATAACCAGTAGCCGTGGCTTTGGGAGTGACCGCATTGGGCAGCGAAGCAGGTGCATTCTGGGAGTTGTTGTCTTTCATCCACATGAGACAAAAATACATTTTCTGTCTTTTCTCAGTCTAGAAGGCACCAAATTCAAAAAATAATTTCACATTTCTACTACATAAATGACCCAGTTTAAATACACATTCATCTTCCCAGCGCTGAAGTACCCCTTTAAGTTTTGTGCTTTCTTGTGTGTGAAAGAAATCCACCTGCGAACGGAGAGATTTGTTACATGGATACACTCTCACATTAGAATAATGTGTTCTCGATATTTAACGCCATGGAATCAGCCTCAAATTAACTTTAAAACGAGAAGAAAGTCGTGTCTGTAAGCTGCAATCTTTTATTTTTATTGGTTAACATGAATGGGGAAAATCTGTGTTTTTCCGTGGGTGCTCGAGTTTGTCGGCGCCTGTTGGGGCAGTGTGAACATGGCAGTTATTTTTAATAAAATTATAAATCAAACGGTCAACTTGTTTGTTGCCGTTTGTCTGTGCAGTGTAAATTATCCTTTACATATAAGATACTATAAAAGTATCTTCCTTTGTATTGAACTTTGAGCGTCGTGACTTTGCAGATGTTTTTTTTTTTTTGCTCGAACAGCAACATTACACACTAACTAAACTTAAAAAAGTTAAATCATAATCAAGGACCACTTTATGCTACAGGAATTGTATGGGAAAATACCATTCCTGACCACTGTCAACCCCCCTGTAGCTGGGCAGAAATTGGCTTTAAATGACAGGAAATGTGTTGTGTTATACAATAGCTTTCATCAGTTGTCGTCCATCTGCTAGTCTGTGTCTGCTTTACCGTTTCTAAAATGACAAATTTTCAAGCCCAGACTTTGAGGGTGAAACTCAGTATGTATGACACCTCTTTTAGATTTAACTTGCTGTTATATTGGATGCATATTGTTGCATATTTGACTGCATATTACCAGAAATTGCTGACCGGAACCTTTTGAAACAATACCCATTTTTGCTAAGTGTATAGGGCTGTCTAATCCTATAATGGCCCAAAGCAGATTGGCTCAGCAATAACTGCAGAGCAAAATGAACATTGACTGCAACAAACAGAAAAAACTGGCTGCCGAAGCACCTTTATCGATGCTGGTGAAATACAGGAGACGTGGTTATTTCAGCTCTGCACTGTAATGAAGCTATAAAATTGGAAATATCTCCTGAAATTTTGTACAATTGATGTTTAAATAAAATGCTGATGAAAAGCACCTTTTAGCTGTATACTGAGGAAAAACGATTCAGCTCAGAGAACATTCATCTGACCAGACTTGCCACACTTCAAAGCTGAAATGATGTGTCAGCTGTAACCTACGGTGATATTTCAGTGAGTGGGCGAAACGACGGTGACCTGCTTTTCTGCATCTCTCTTTAAAGACTTCTAAGTGCACTTATGCATCTGTCCTCAAGGCGCAGACGAAGACTGTGAACAATGTAGAACTCATCACCATTTTGACCTTTTGTTATGAAACACGAAAAATACTGTAGGATGTGAGTCAGGGGAGCAGGATGGAGATTGTTAATTACGAGCCATTAAGTCTTCTACCAGACCACTTCAGCTGTGCGTTGCAATGAAACATTATTTATGTCCAACTGATGTCCCATTTTCTCTATTCACCCACTCAGTTCCGGTCTCGTCTTTATGGGAGGGCGCCAAGCTGATATATCTCTGCAGGTCTCTGAGGAACTGTAGAAACTAGAGCACTTTAATCAACATTTCTAACATAGTATGTCGTCAAAGGAGACAAGACTCTTTTCTTTCTGAAAGGATTCTCTTTAGAGACCAGCCCACTGCACTATGTTCACATACACAGTGTTTACTTCATATTAGAATTGTAGACGCATGATGTAAATGCACTGCCAAAACCTGATTAAACCAATATTTTGTTACAAGAAATCTGAATGACAGCTGGCATATACCCAGTATTGGGGAAAGTTACTTTTAAAAGTAATGCATTACAATATTGAATTACTCCCTAAAAAGTAACTAATTACGTTACTTGGTTACTTTTTTATGGAAAGTTACGTTACTTTGAAGTTACTTTTTTTTATCTGGGATGGGCTTGCTTGCTTGTGCTCTTCAGCAATACATTTTTTTTTACATTTGAAGTCATGAATTGGATCATCGAAGGTCAGCAGCAAAGACATTGGTTAATAAATTATTATTTTTTAAATATTTTTAATATTTAAAAAGTTTGTGTGCTGCTGTGCATCCCTGCGTGTGTAACAAGCAGAGTGTATGCGCATGTGTACCTGCCTATAGGCGCATATTACTAACGCGGCCTTTAAATAACACAAAAAAATACTGCGCTATTGGCTTTAGACCAGGTTTTTATTGGTCAATGGCGAAGGTGTTTTCAGTTGCCTCAAAATAGCAACGAACCATCAATGTGCCTGAACACACCTCGTTTTTAGACCATGGGCGAACAGATGGGCGCGAGTGCATTAGCCTTTTAAACAACGTGGCGCTGGACATGAAAATGATAACTCTGTCAGGCTGAAACTAGCAAAAAACACTTGCGTCGCACCTGGCGTCGCAGTGCTCCGGTTGTATGATAGGGCCCATAGTGATGAGCACTGTGGTATGGACGACGCAACTTCATTCGCTTCCGCTGAAGTAAGTGAAGCCTCCGGAGGTCCGAATAGGGCACTGACATCTTGTACAGATTTGGGACAGAGTCTGCGCAGTAGAGAGCAGGAAGTAGAGGCGCAATTTCAAAAGCCCGCCCACACTCTCACAGATGCAGAACAATTCATTATGTTGGTATAAAATTAACAGTTATGGAAATGTTGAAATTAAAGCTTAAGCTCCAATCTCCTCCCAAAAATCCAGAAAAAAATCTGTAAGTGCTTCAGTGACAGCTTCGCTCAGAGAAGCCGTCAATCTCAGCTGTCAATCATGACGTCACACCCCCCGTTTTTATAGCATCAAATATAACTTATTTAAAAAACTAACACTTGAAATGAAATCATCATGATAAAAACCGCCTACAATGACAGAAGCCGACTTTGGGGAAAATATTTTTGAAGTGAAACATAATTGTTTAGTTTGTCTCGCGTCCATTAGAAAACACGGAGGGGCGGGGTTATGAGCTATACTGGGACCAACCACCTGGGGGCGATAGAGGCGCATAGGCTTCGGTTTCTGACAGGAGTGCTACAGGCTTGGTTTTACCCAAAGAACATTCTTCAACTCTCTGTGACCGGTAAAAAACACTGAACGCTCAGCGCTTCAGCGTAAAATGGACGCACTTTGTGCATTTTAAAAACGCGGCACGCCCAATGAAAACAATTGTAAAAATATGCTAGACGCAGGAAAAAAAACGCTTTGCTGGACAGAACTACAATAACAATAATGTTTACTTCGCCTCTGCACTTACCCCCAGATTTCTCTCAACATGGGGACAGGAGAGCTGTCAGTCAAATGAGAAAACAAAGTAACTTGCGTTACTTATTTGAAAAAGTAACTTGGATATTTTTGTTGTAAATTTAAAGGTAATGTGTTACTTTACTTGTTCATAGCAAATCTATACAGGTGGAGCTGGGGAAGGTGAAGGGTTTTAGACGAACTCTGAAAGCACGCTGCAAACTTATTTAGAGAATCGTAACCTGCCATTTAAATGTTGAGCAGGAAGCTTATTGGCTGCAGATGCAACATGGGCCAATCAGCTGTACCAAGTAGTTAACGTTGTAATTATCATCAGCTTGCGTTAAGGACCCATCAGCCTGCGCCATCTAGAGTTTCATGACAGAACTAGGCATTTACTTAATTAAGTAATCTTATACGTTACTCGTGTTACTTATAACTCGCTACCCTCAACACTGCCTGTGCTAATCAGAATTTAAATGCAACTGGTTGTCAGGTAAATAAATAAATAATAAAAAAGAACATAAAACAAAAAGAAATGTAAAAAAAAAGCACACAGAGGCCTACAGTAGTATGTTACAGAAAGGGGTCGATAAGTGGTCAAGTCCATAAAATAAAGTCCATAAGTGATGACAGTATTTTCATTTTTAGCTGAAGTATTACATCTCTTCTGTGACTAATTCTTATTTCCTTGACTTTTTCCTTTCAAATTGGTTGACGCTGCAGACGAGCTAAAAAGGCTTGCTAGACATGCAGCACAGTTGAAGTACACAGAGACTGAAAACAACTGTATTGAGTGATTGTGTCACAAATGGCTGCATGATTGTGACAAGGACATTTATTTCCTTTAGTTTCATCCAATGTTTCACTGTTCTACTAAAGTCAAAAGGTTTTTATGCATGTCCGAGGACTCTCAGGTAAGCTGTTAAACGTGCCAAACCGGTGGAGTAGAGCTATTCATCTCAATTGAGCTTCTCTGCATGCTGAAGGTGAAAAATAGATGCCGTCATTTTCAAATGTGTTTTCCTAACACTAAGTGGCGGGGTACATCTGAAACCGTTAGAGCAATCATTGCATCCTTCGCTGAGAGCAAAGAGTGTTTTTGACTGATGGGACTCATTAGCTGCAGACTATGAGTTTTGCATTTACCTGAAATGTAGTTGGAAAGCTACTCTACTGCTCAAATAATATTCTATGTATTTTTTTTAAAACCACAGCCTTAAAGGGATAATTCAACCAAAATGAAAGTTCATTCACAATTTCGCCCCCGCATCATGTCATTCCAAACCTGTTTAACAAACATAGAAATACTGAATACTGGATCAGTCTGATTTTGGGTTTGAACTATACTGAAATGTTGGTCTGTTTCTCACATAAAGCTATCATATGGCTTCAGAAGATTGTTTAAACTTTTATAGCATTTTTATGGTGCTTTTGTGTCCTTTTCAAAGCTTAAAGGCTACTGTAGTTGCATAGAAACAACAAGGAAAATGTCTTTTTCAAAATTTTCCTCTTTTGTGTTTTGCAGAAGCCAGCAAGTCATATGGGTTCAGAACAACATGAGGGTGAGTAAACTGTTAGAATTTTGGGGTGAACTATCCCTTTATACCCTTATGAAAAAGAGTTGCATACTTTTCAAGAGAAGACTTGCTGTATTACATAAATAAAAGATATGTAAGTGCAAACTGAACATAATTTTTTGGACACTTAATTGCAATTGTATGAACATTTATAGTATTACTTATATACTATACATTTATATTAAATGCATTTAATTGAACTTAGTGGTTTTTTGTACACTAAAAAAAGTTATCCTTTTTTTTCAAGATTTACGCATTTCAATTAATAGTAAAATAAGCAATAGGTATGAGAGGCTGTACTGTATCGTGAATAAGTCACGGCTGAAGGGCGTTGTTGGGCACGACGTGAAGCAGAGACGTATTCACAATATAGCACTAGCCTCAAGTACCTTATTGCTTTTAATAAAATTGTTACCACACAATACAAATATTAAAGCCAAAAAATATGTAACAATGCAGCATATTGCAGCAGACATTCAAGCTGATTTTTTATTATGAACATAGGACTGACCTGAAGGAAACTGCTAAATCTCAATGCAGGTAATACACTCCCTCACTTGATCTCTCTTTCACAATTCTCTACTCTACATGATACAGTTAGCTTCAATGAACAATATCAATGAAAACAAACATGTTTACGTTGCTAAGAGTGGTTACTAAGGGTGTTTTGTAGTGATACACGGTTGGGTGAAGCGGTCATAGCCGTGTTTTATCGTGAATAAAACACAACAACTGACCAATCAGAATCAAGGACTGAAACTATTTTCAACCGCTTATCCGGGGTTGGGTCGCGGGGGTAGCAGCTGTAGCAAGGGACCCCAAACTTCCCTTTCCAGACCCACATTAACTAGCTCTGACTGGGGGATCCCGAGGCGTTCCCAGGCCAGTGTGGAGATATAATCTCTCCACCTAATCCTGATGGCTTCTCACCCTATCTCTAAGGGAGCCACTAGCCACCCTCCTGAGGAAACCCATTTCGGCCACTTGTACCCGTGATCTAGTTCTTTCAGTCAAAACCCAGCCTTCATGACCGTGAGGGTAGGAATGAAAATTGACCGGTAGATCGAGAGCTTTGCCTACCGGCTCAGCTCTCTTTTTGTCACAACGGTGCGGTAAAACGACTGCAGTGCCGCCCCCGCTGCTCCATACTCAGGCCAATCTCCTGCTCCATTGCCCTCTCGTGAACAAGACCCTGAGGTACTTGAACTCATTCACTTGGGGCAAGGACTCATTCCCTACCCGGAGAAGACACTCCATCGGTTTCCTACTGAGACCATGGCCTCAGATTTAGAGCTGCTAATCCTCATCCCAGCCACTTCACACTCGGCTGCGAACCGATCCAGTGAGTATTGAAGGTCAAGTCAACACCTCAAACTCGTTTTCACTTTGTGGCAGGGCGCATTATCCTGCTGAAAGAGCCACAGCCACCAGAGAATACCGTTTCCATGAAAGGGTGTACATGGTCTGCAACAATGCTCAGGTAGGTGGTACGTGTCAAAGTAACATCCACATGGATGGCAGGACCCAAGGTTTCCCAGCAGAACATTGCCCAAAGCATCACACTGCCTCCGCCGGCTTGCCTTCTTCCCATAGTGCATCCTGGTGCCATGTGTTCCCCATTCATGTGATGTAAAAGAAAACGTGATTCATCAGACCAGGCAACCTTCTTCCATTGCCCATGGTCCAGTTCTGATGCTCACGTGCCCACTGTTGCTGCTTTCGGTGGTGGACAGGGGTCAGCATGGGCATCCTGACTGGTCTGCGGCTATGCAGCCCCATACACAACAAACTGCGATGCATTCTGACACCTTTCTATCAGAACCAGCATTAACTTTTTGAGCAATTTGAGCTACAGTAGCTCGTCTGTGTGATCGGGCCACTCAGGCCAGCCTTCGCTCCCCACGTGCATCAATGAGCCTTGGCCGGCCATGACCCTGTCGCCAGTTCACCACTGTTCCTTCCTTGGACCACTTTTGATCCTGACCACTGGAGACCGGGAACAGTTGCAGCTGCAGTTTTGTAGATGCTCTGACCCAGTTTTCTAGCCATCTCAATTTGGCCCCTGTCAAACTCGCTCAAATCCTTGCACTTGCCCATTTTTCCTGCTTCTATCACATCAACTTTTGAGGACAAAATGTTCACTTAATAATCCTAATATATCCCACCCACTAACAGGCGGCGTGATGACGAGATGATCAGTTCACTTCACCTGTCAGTGGTCATAATGTTATGCCTGATCGGTGTGTGTGTGTGTATATATATATATATATATATATATATATATATATATATATATATATATATATATATATATATATATATATATATATATATATATATATATATATATATACACTCACCTAAAGGATTATTAGGAACACCATACTAATACTGTGTTTGACCCCCTTTCGCCTTCAGAACTGCCTTAATTCTACGTGGCATTGATTCAACAAGGTGCTGAAAGCATTCTTTAGAAATGTTGGCCCATATTGATAGGATAGCATCTTGCAGTTGATGGAGATTTGTGGGATGCACATCCAGGGCACGAAGCTCCCGTTCCACCACATCCCAAAGATGCTCTATTGGGTTGAGATCTGGTGACTGTGGGGGCCATTTTAGTACAGTGAACTCATTGTCATGTTCAAGAAACCAATTTGAAATTATTCGAGCTTTGTGACATGGTGCATTATCGTGCTGGAAGTAGCCATCAGAGGATGGGTACATGGTGCTCATAAAGGGATGGACATGGTCAGAAACAATGCTCAGGTAGGCTGGGGCATTTAAACGATGCCCAATTGGCACTAAGGGGCCTAAAGTGTGCCATGAAAACATCCCCCACACCATTACACCACCACCACCAGCCTGCACAGTGGTAACAAGGCATGATGGATCCATGTTCTCATTCTGTTTACGCCAAATTCTGACTCTACCATCTGAATGTCTCAACAGAAATCGAGACTCATCAGACCAAGCAACATTTTTCCAGTCTTCAACTGTCCAATTTTGGTGAGCTTGTGTAAATTGTAGCCTCTTTTTCCTATTTGTAGTGGAGATGTGTGGTACCCGGTGGGGTCTTCTGCTGTTGTAGCCCATCCGCCTCAAAGTTGTGCGTGTTGTGGCTTCACAAATGCTTTGCTGCATACCTCGGTTGTAACGAGTGTGTCACATGGTGTTTTGGTGTTGGTTCATGTTTCATGTGTTTAGTTCATCAAGTTTACTGTCATGTTTCTAGTTTGTCTTGTCCTTTCAGTTTCCTGGTTTTGTCATGTGTTTCATTGTCATGTGACTCCCATGCCCTCATGTGATCTTGTGTCTTGTCCTGTCATTGGTTCATTGTTTAATCACTGTTCACAGGTGTCACTTGTCTTGTCATTAGTGTGTGTATTTAAGCCCTCATGTTTGCCATGTGTCTTTGTCTGTTATTAACGTTGTACCCGTTGGTGGTGAGTGTTCTCAAGTCTGTTATGTTTAATCAAGCCAAGTTTATTGTCAAGCCAAGTTTTGTTTGTTGTTTTGCCAAGTTTTGAGTTATGTTAGGATTTATGTTTGGATAAATAAATGCTGCACATGGGTTCTGAACATTTGCCTCCAGTGGACCGTATGTTACAGAACCCATGTGCAGCATTTATTTATCCAAACATAAATCCTAACATAACTCAAAACTTGGCTTGACAATAAACTTGGCTTGATTAAACATAACAGACTTGAGAACACTCACCACCAACGGGTACAACGTTAATAACAGACAAAGACACATGGCAAACATGAGGGCTTAAATACACACACTAATGACAAGACAAGTGACACCTGTGAACAGTGATTAAACAATGAACCAATGACAGGACAAGACACAAGATCACATGAGGGCATGGGAGTCACATGACAATGAAACACATGACAAAACCAGGAAACTGAAAGGACAAGACAAACTAGAAACATGACAGTAAACTTGATGAACTAAACACATGAAACATGAACCAACACCAAAACACCATGTGACAGAGTGGTTATTTCAGTCAAAGTTGCTCTTCTATCAGCTTGAATCAGTCGGCCAATTCTCTCTGACCTCTAGCATCAACAAGGCGTTTTCGCCCACAGGACTGCCGCATACTGGATGTTTTTCCCTTTTCACACCATTCTTTGTAAACCCTAGAAATGGTTGTGCGTGAAAATCCCAGTAACTGAGCAGATTGTGAAATACTTAGACCGGTCCGTCTGGCACCAACAACCATGCCATGCTCAAAATTGCTTAAATTACCTTTCTTTCCCATTCTGACATTCAGTTTGGAGTTCAGGAGATTGTCTTGACCAGGACCACACCCCTAAATGCATTGAAGCAACTGCCATGTGATTGGTTGATTAGATAATTGCATTAATGAGAAATTGAACAGGTGTTCCTAATAATCCTTTAGGTGAGTGTATAATGGTATGTGTGAGTACAATGTTTAAAAAATATGTATACTTTTTAGATATGAAGTAAGTACACTGCAAGTGCACATTTTAATACAATTAAGCAAACTTCTTTTACACAAGGGTACCTACAGCTAGAAGAACTCTTCTGTGACACAGATGTGAGAGTTTCAAGCTATGACAAAAACAAAAAAGCTATTTAGGCCACTCATCTTGACCCATCCTTTCTTTGAGAGTGTATTTGAGAGCATTCATCATAAATCACAATAGCTTTGCAAATGCCAGAGGGTTTCAAAGAGTGTTTCCATTTCCTAGCAAACTATGAATCCACTTGTGTGCACGATGGCTATATTGTGTGTGTTTTGCAGGTCCAGGTCAAAAGCAACCTAGTGGCAAAGCTAGTATTTAATTGAACTGAGTATTTGAAAGATTGGAACATAACGTTGTCCACGTGCCAGTATGGTCGAGTGAACCCACGAATGAAGCTGCATTAAAGTTCCTAAGTGTGTCCTGGAACCACAGTCACGTTTCAATAGTGGATTTGAGGTATATGTCCAGCTATGCTTTTGTTAGCTTTGCCACTGAATTGTATTAATTTAATATTAAGAAATATTCTCATTGTGGATTCAAATGGAATAAGTTAACCGTAATCATAAATATTGTTTTTCTTAAACTTCCTTCAGCAGGTTCCCTCCATTGTTTGACCATCCAATCAATTCCTGATGGACAAAATCATGTCCCGCCCTAGATTTTTTTCTTGTTTTGGAAGCAATTTCATTCATCGACTTTAGCTTTTCAAAACTTTAACTTAAACATAGTTAAAAAAATGAAAAAATGAAAATCATAATTTACTCACCCTCATGTTGTTCCAAACAGTTTCTTTCTTCTGTTGAACACAAAAGATGACATTTTAAAGAATGCTGGTAATCAAACAGTTGACGGCACCCATTGACTTCCTAGTATTTTTTTTCCTACAATGGAAGTCAATGTCTCCTGTCAACTGTCTGATTACCAGAATTCTTTAAAATATCTTCTTTTGTGTTCAACAGAAGAAAGAAACTCATACAGGTTTGGAACAACATGAGGTGAGTAAACTATCCCTTTAACTTGAGTTTAACAGTGTTACATGCTTATAATTTTTGCATGCATCCTTAGGGGCTGTTCACACAGAACATGTTTTTTCCATCCAAATGCACTACTTTCCATTATTTTTCTATGTAAACACGCGCTAGAACTTCAACTTTATAAAAATGTGTCTCGAAACCTTGCGTTTTTTTTCACCAATTCTACTGCCTCACGTTTTTCAAAGCAAAAACACGTTCTGTGTGAACCGGCCCTTACCTTGTAATTGTGTCTAATTTTCAGAGATGCGGATGAAACTTCATCAGTCAGGAAAAGGTCGCTTACAATGTCAAGCTGAGCTGGAGTCCGAACATTTTCTCCTGTCCAGCTGAGCAGAGCGGTCTCCTTTCAGCCATGGCAGCGCCGGCAGCTGGCCAACCCAAGGCAGAGAAGAAAGACGGACTCAAGGTTCTTCTGTATTACTGCCAAAATTAACAGCATTTCTGTATGGCTATTATGCAACAAAAGATCCCAGATAACTTTATTATAATGGATGTGGATTAATCGCCCTCTTGTGGTTTGGAGTCATAAATCCTCTGTCTGTCTGTCTGTCTGTCTCTATCTGACTGTCTGTCTATCTTTCTGTCTGTCTGTCTGTCTGTCTCTAACTGTCTGTC